>NW_026067898.1:2384244-2521719 GCF_014885135.2 Alexandromys fortis
GGGGAAGAGACTGAAATATTTAATAAATAAATAAAGAAAGAAAGAAAAAAAATAAAATACTTCCAGAAAAAAAAGCAAATATTCAATACTTTAAGAAATTAAATGTCACCTTACACTTTTCTTTTTAAATCTTCAATGACAACAAGATACATTATATTTTATAGTGCAGGTTTTTACATCCATGCTTTTTCTTTTAAGGTTAGCATTTTAGAAATGTGTGGTATTTATTACTTAAGTTGTTTATTATTTAATATAAACATGTATATTAAATATACTTATTTATATTAATTTAATTTTTTGAGTCAGTGTCCAACTTGCCTGGTAATCTGGCTGGTGTGGGTTCCTACGTAGCACAAACAGATCTCAAACCCTTCACCAGCTTCCTGCCTGTGAATGCTGGGTGCTCGGATGAAAAGAGGGCACCAAATTGCCTGGCAGAACTTCACATTAGTGCATGCTGTCTGAAACAAAAGTGTAACCCACCACCATACAGGAAATGCTGTCTGCCATCATGGTGAAACATCTGGATTTTGTGATGCAATGAGTCTTCATTGGTTAGAATATGGTGCTATAATAGGAATTAAGACTATAGAATCAGGTGTGTGTGTGTGTGTGTGTGTGTGTGTGTGTGTGTGCGTGCCTGCCTGCCTGCCTGCCTGCCTATCTGTCTATATCTTTGTGTCTGTGTGTTCCTCATACTCTTCCCTTCCTGGGCACACAGAAGCTTCCATCATTGTTAGGCCCAAATTGTTGGTATAAGTTGGGGAAAGTTAGTAGGAGGATTTAATTAAGAATAGTGCCAAAGTAACTTGTGAATCTTGTGTTGGTAAGCAACTGACTGCCATATGCCAAAAAAAAGGGGGGGGGGGGAAGGATGGCAGTCAGGGACAGAAAGACGACAGTGTCTGCTGAAACGAAAGCAGAAAGAAAGGGAAATTTGAATATAGGGTCAAGATGTTGTAGGAGACCCACTGGGAAAGGTTATGAATTAATAAAAAAAAACAATACTTATTCTGCTGTAAGAAATGAAGTTAAGAAATTAAAAAACTTAATGACTTGAACTTCAATAAAGAAATCAATAAAAACGTTGCCTTAGATAACTAAACATAAGGTCACATGAACAGCCGGTTTAGCCTACAGACATACCATTTGTAGGTTTTTATTATAGTATTTTAATGAGAGACATCCTTAGCCAGGTGAATGTGTATTAAAAAGACAGATATTGAGTTTAGCGATAACATCTCGGATTATAAAATGAATCAAAGAATTGTGATTATACCTGAAATGGCCTAGCAGAGTTATTAGGCAGGAGATTTATTTAATATTGAAAGGGGAATATTTTATTTCTAATCCTAGATAATCTACAACAGCAGAAAGCCTGTTGTAAATTGCTTATTCATGATGAAGAAAGTAATTCTTATTTAATCTGGATTCTACAATTAAAATGAAGAAAACAGTACAAATATTCTGTGAAAGCTAAGACACATACTGGGAAATTTGATAGCCATTCAATCCTCAGTACTTAAGAAATAGTTGTGACTTTGAAGTGTAAGTTGCTATTAAGTTAAGTGATTATACGTTTGTAAATCCCATACTATAAAAGCAATGTGCTTTCCTTTTCAAATAAGTATTTTTGCATAATTTGACTATGACAAATTGTATTCATTTTAAGCACACATATCTGTGGGTTTTGACAAACATGGACACCTTTTCATCACCACGTCAATAAAGATACAATTCTGTCGCTCTTAGTAATTTCTTATTTCTCACTTTAGATAGGTTTATCTATGGTCCCAATCAATCAGTGAATGTTTTTCTGTCTCTACAGATTATACTTTTATGAAACATTTGATTCTTAACATGACAACTAGAGTCTCATGTCTTTTCCAGATATCCATTATTTAATGATTTATATTGCCAAATAATATATGAGATGAAAAATCTCAAAATTAAAGATTTTGCCATATTGCAAGAGTTAGTCAGAAGTAAGGTTGTTTTATTTAAATTTGGAGTTAACCATGGATTTTTCATTCCTATCCTTTCTCATGATAATGAACAGCTCATCCATTTCTAGTATTTTCAGTGCAACTTCATAGATAAACATTGGAGCATTCTATCTCTCCATAGAGATGGTCACATGTCTTATTTTAGTAAGATATGTTAAATGGCTATGGTATGTTAAATTGACCCCGTTTTCATGAACAGATTCAATCCCCATTGACTCATTAGCATTGTTCTTTTTTCAATTGTTAATGTATTCAACTTGTATAACTTATTAGTACTGTTAGTGACAATGGGATGCTGGTCTGTAATATTCATGAGGTGCTTTGTCAAAGTCTTAGTGTCAAAGTAGCATGGCTAAGTTAAACAAGTAAAGAACTTCCAGTCTTGATTTTCTGAAAGTAAAAATGGAGTGATTGCTTGCTGTTTTCTTTTAATTGATGCAGAGTTTTTTTTTGGTTTGGTTTGATTTATAGTTTTTATTTTTATGAGACAGGGTTTTTCTGTGTCTCTCTGGCTGTCCTGGCCCTCATTCTGTAGACCGGGCTGGCCTTGAACTCTCCATAGCTTCCAAGGGCCAGGATTAAAGGCCTGCACCACCTCTCCCAGCAAATGATGTAGATGTAGATTTTACTAATGAAGACATTGGATCAATGACATCTTAGATTTTCAAACAAAAGGAAACTCTTAACTAAAGAAGTTATTCAGTTACAAATTTTAGGAATTACAGATGAAGTAATGTTTGTAATTTCATCTTTTTAGTTAAAACATGCCTATTTTCCAGAATCTGGTTATTATATTTTATTTTGACACACATTTGAGTTCAAATCTACAAAATTAACCATGCTAAACTTATATTATATTCAGAAGCCATAATCTAAATTTTGTATTCTTGAGATAAACTATCTGGCAAATTCAATATTCAAAATGTAAATGAATAAAAATATTCCTTGTTTAGACCACTTGTTATATTTTAAATATCTTACATCTTTAAATATTTTTATATACCTTAGAAGCCTGTTTGTTTTCTAATGAGAGACAGACATCGGTGTATCTGGAATGGAGGACAGATCTGGAGGAACTGGGAGGGAGGGCAAACTCTAATAAGAATATATGAGAAAAAAATTCTATTTTCAATAAAAGAAAATAATATCTTATATCCTTATTCACTTAAAGAACATTTTTTTTCACAAATAGGATAGTTACAAGGTATCTTTAAAAAAAAAAAAAAGGAAAAAAAATTCCAGCATTTAAAATGTCAACATTAGCGGACCAAGAAAATCAAAGAACCAAAACTCATGCTATGAAAACCAATAGCAACCCAGAATGGCGACTCACGTCTTCATTACCAGCTTCAGGTGTGGTCAAGGATACACGTGATTTCTATCTAGTAAACTCTTGGCTAGATTCCTTACTGAGTAGAACCTGTCTTGAAAATTAAACTTTCAACCCTGGAAACTAAGAAAGGACAATTGAATTCAGTGTAGTATGGGATATAAGTATACAGTGTTTGCTCAAAATATAAAAGGAACAACCATCAAGTTTTACAAAGCACACTTTAATAATCCTAAAGAAGGTCATCTCTTGAATCTTCAAAGTTTAAAGAAGGCTTTTGAGGGGAGTATAAGACTAGTGGTGAGTCACAGAAGGTATTGAACAAAGAGATAAAAATAAAATTCACATGGCTGGCTTTCAGTGATGGACTTAATACACACATGCACAGAGGAGATCTCAAAGAAGCACACAGCCAACTACAGTGCTGTTGCATTTGCTGCCCAGCGTTGCCTACAGACAGGTGTTGGTAAGGCTCGGCAGAGAGCTCCATCTCACTCTTAGGAAGCTAGGTTACACTGGATTTTTGTGCTCTTATATATCTGAAGCAATCATGGTAGTGCCCTTACCATAAGTGTCTTTTTTTTTTTTTTTGCTCAGCTATGCACTTAAATATCAGCGTTTGAAAATTTTATAAAACCCAGAATTTTAAATTTTATAGCATTAATGTTCTGAAAAACGTCTCTGCAATTATGCTAATGTATGAGTTTTCTTGATGATGAGGGACTACGCTTTTCTGTGGGTATAAGGGGAAATATTTAAATGTAGTTAGGGATTTTTCTGTTTTAATGAGGTGGTGGTTGTAGCTTCTCTTCCCAGACCTGTGACTTCACTAACTCTAGGTAGTTGCTATCATTTCCAGTACGAGGGGTAATTTTCCTCTGTGAGCAGGTCTTAAATCCAATTCCAGAGCTCTTGGTTCCCACAAAGGCATGTATGTACAAAGATATACTAAGGGTTACTACACCATGCTGACCAATGTTGTGATTCATGGGCTTCATAGCTTGGTAGGACTCTTTATTGCCTCCCTCCTTAGGAAACATGACTGGCAACCTTTGGTAGCGGGAACGTCAGTCTATAAGGAGGAGGCTTTAAAATAAGTTCTAGCTCAGAGGCCTCTTGGTCGTCTGTGTGTAGTGCGTGGTGTCTTCACTAATAGGGACTTACCTTCTGCCTCTGGAGGAAAAAATATACAGGTAATAGCAATATCCTGCAATGTGTTTGCCATCTCTTAGACAACACTGACCAGCAAGTCAAAGAGGCTACACATTGCTGTAGTTTCTACTACTTTATCTGAACTATATATACATACACAGACTTACACATATTATAAGACTTAGGTATTTAAGAATATAAGGTTGTATTAATTTTTAAGACAACCTTACTGTTCTTTTACACCCTTCTTTATTTCTAACTTCTCTTTGCAACAGACAAAGACCACTACAAAATCCATGAAAAAATTCAAAATGCATAGTTGGGAATTCCAGTCCCAATAGATGCAACGCCAACACAACTCCTACACCTAAGACTGAGGGGATATTGTGGGAAAAGGGGCAGAAATGGTGTAGAACCTGGAGGTCTAAGGAGTCATCTGTTAGACTGCATCTTGTAGGAATGCCAGAAGCTACATTCCTAAAGTCTCACCTAAATGAATGCCTAAACATGAGCCGAACAAGGACAACAGTAGATATGCCAAAAGGATGGTGGGAGAGCCCATGAGGTCTCAATCATAGAAAGAACTACAGGCAACTAAGTAATACAGAGAAAGGGAAGAAAGACTCTTCATAAGGTACGAGCACACTAACTGGTTATGCCATAGCAAATTGTCAGCCACGTAAACATATACATACAAGTAACAGTAACACAGACTGAGCAAGTTGGATATACAGATATCAACATAGATATAGATATGATATAGACATAGATAAATATAGATGTATGTACAAACAATGAAAAAGGACACGAATTTGAAAAAGAGGAAGAAGGGGTATATGGGAAGGTTTAGAGGGAGAAAAGTGAAGAAGAAATGATGGAATTACAAAAGAAATAATTTTAAAAGATAATATGTCATGCAAAAATGGACTAAAAATGTAAAAATTGAACCAGAGAGACTAGTCATTTTCAAATAATCGAATAACTTCATTTATAACTTTTCCAGTTGCATTGTAGGTTGAGTGCTTTTCTGAGTGGCTTTCAGAGTGGCTATAAGTAAAGAGCACCATTTAGTTCTATCTCCTTTTATGAAAGGGCCCATCGTTTATATAGAACTGCTGCATGCTAGGAGCATATTCACAAGTTTTACTGTTTGGAGACCATAGAGGAATATTTGCTAATAAAGATTTAGCTCTTCAAGCACTTCACTCTTAGCGATCTTGACCGCTCAAGTGCACACATTCAACCACAGCGCTAGAAATCTGCACAGGGAATCTGGTTAGTTATCCTTCCCAAGGTATCCTAAAAGCCTGTTTTGCATTACAGGAGGTTTTCTATGAGCACCTTGAACTTAATCTATTGTAAAGGACCTTACCTTGATTCAGAAAGACTAAATGCTGATTTTCAGGATCATTTAAGCCACACATAAGATTCATACTTTGAAATGATCCATAACCAAACGTTTTCCAGTGATCACTTCATGGTAGAATTAAAAACATGTGTTAAGTCGTGTTATGTGTTGATCTTAGAATTAAGAAATTTCAAAGAAGAGTAGTAATGGGGGGTGTGAGGTTTTGGTCTATAGCAACATGACCAACGGATGAGAAATGCTGCTGAGGAGACGAAGATAAAAATATATGTCAGTTTCATAGCACTGTGGCATTAGTTCCCCCCCTTCAAATGTGAAAATAGAGCATGAATGTTGGGTTGATGTCTAATACTCTTTTGTAATACATGACACAAATCCAATGATGTTTATATATCTCAATCAACACATTATTTATTTACATCAACATATTAAATGTTATTGTTTTGCCTTGAATCTGAACTATCTCTTACAGACAGACCAGTGTCTTGAATGATCACTCCCTAGTTTGTGGAGCTATTCTGAATGCTTCATAATCTTGGGAAAGTTTTGAATGTCACCAACTAAGTTAGGCAAAGAGGGGCGGTCTTTGAAGTAAAACCCATTACTGTTTGCAGTCATCTCTGTCTCTGAGTCTATTATAATATGCAAGATTACTACCTCATTCTCCTGATGCCACATATCATGCTACCATTCCGTGACTTCCTTGCCTTGGTCAAAATACTCTCTGTAATCATAATCCGAAGAAAATCGTTTCTCGCTTCCATCGCTTCTGTCAAGTAGATTGCCACAGCAGTGTGGAAAGTAACTCACACAATTAAATATTTTGTGTCTTCAGAAAATCACTGTCTCAGAATAGCAGCTCCAGTTTTACAGCACTTGAAAATGTGCCTCTGACTTCTACATCATGAGTAGAACTTTGATATAAATTTGATTCGTATGTGGAATATGCTCGTCATTAAATGAGGATGATCTGGAATTACAGGTTGACTCTTTCACCTGCTTAATAATCATATCAATGGAATTGTGCCCATGGCTCCACTGGCTTAAATAAGTAAGTGGAAAAATCATAGGGTTAAAATCTCTATTATCTCTTAATTGCTATATTATTGTGTAAACGTAATCAGAGACTATTTGATAAGTGGAAGGAGGGCAATAGGCATCACACAGCAAGAGAGGCTATGGCAAATTCTGTGAGATGCCGGGCAAGTCCTTCTTTTTGCAAATTGACTGGGAGCCATCTTAGCCACTGCTGCTATGGGCAAAGGCAAACACAGTCCCCAGTCTACCAGAGCCCAGAATAATATAACATGTATTAGTATACAGAAGTAGAGGATGCTAATAATTTTATTGAGAATCAAGCTGCTAAATTTCTTTCATTTGTGCTTTACAATATTCTGCTATAATATTTCAAATGAGAGAAATAACTGTTAAAAACTTGTATATGGTTATGTTGAATGAGTTCTAACTAAGTAGTCTGATTATTGATAAACATGTTAATTCTGAAAAGCATTCAAAATGCTAACGTCTCAAAATAGAGAACAGGATATGCCATGCCCGAAGAGTATTTTATAACATTTTAATTCTGGGCAGAAGAGCACAAAACATAAATCCGTTCTGAATTACTGCACTGTTCCCATTTTTGTCTTGAAGAGAATTACTTGCATATTAGAAACATGTCCTTACTTCATTTCAGATGATGACACTACACTCTCTTCTATTTTTAAATGTAAAATACAATCATAAAATGTTAAAGAGATATTAAACAGAATATACATTTTCAGAAAGTATGGAAAACTAAATATAACTTTACTAAAAATGTGTTCACAAGTCTGTCTCTAGAGAGTATCAAGGTGTCGATATAAACATTATGCATTTTTAGTATAATACTGAGTTTCTTCTGCCTAAAATATATTTGAAAGTTGGAAAAATACTTGCGAAAATAAGTCACATCTCATCTGTTCATTTACTACATAATTATCACAAGCTCTAAAAGCACCACCTACAGAAAAATTGCTCCTATTTCTAAAACTAAATTTTAATTTTGAAACTTATACACTGTAATCGTGAATAAAAGGAGATATATTTGAACAAGTTGCTGCTTGGAAACTGATTTTGCTTCAAAAACAGTTAAAACCACAGTTACATCATAATGAAGTAACTTTAAATAGTCTACATGTTATTTAAAGAAGCTACTGAATTCAAATAGTAATAGTTTATGTTAGAAAGGAAGCATTTTAATGTTGAGCATCACAATTTACTGTGAAAAGTAATACCCAGAAAATAGAGATAAACCAGATGGTTGTTAAGGGAGTAAAAATTAACTCTAAGACAATAGTGAACACATTATAAAATCATAAGGATTATTATGGCCTACTAAAATGACATACATGACAGTAGCTCCATGAGATTATAGGTTATATGAAAAATTCCTATTGCCCAACAGCACACAGTTATTGCAGCATCATGCTAGGAATAACTCTTGTTTTTGTAGTGAAGTTGGCATGAAAAATCCACTGTATTCTGAGTCATACAGAAATAGAGCATATATAATTTCAAATGACATATCATAAATTAATGATAACAAATTACTATTCTGTTCTATTTTTCATATTTGCTAGCTTTTCCATTTCTATCATCACACTAGAGCATATTCCTTTTATTTAAATGCATACATTTTCTTTTAAGCAGTGTTCTGTTACACCTCCAACAACCTCACACTTCTTGGGATTGCCGTGTCTCTTATTTCCATCAAGGGCCAGGTTACACATTAAAAGTCCATTTGCATCATTTGTACAGGCTCACTGTATGATTTTTCATAATTGAAAAGTCACTTGACAGACATGCCTAAGAATATATTTCAGAGGTAATTTGAATATATTAATGTGTTTGTTTAGACCCAGATAATGTCTAACATCAGACAAATTCTGACATAAACTGTAGTGTATGTAGACTTATGAAATATCATCTTGATTTAAAACATGAAATGAGAAGAAAATACAGGAAAGTCTGGAAGTAATAATGAGATTATGTTCAGTGAAAGTCTTCTTGAATTCAGCTTTCATTATGATTAGGGAACACATAAGCACTAGATCACATTCACACTTACATACACACACACATACACTATAGCACAGCCCACATGCTTTTATCTACCACAAAGTTTAATTTCTCAATAGACAAAACAAATATTTATCATACTTATACACAAAGATGTAGCAATCTTTCCTATTTTATATGCAAGAGATTTTATTCTTTAATAAATAACAAAACAGTGAAAAAAAGAACAAGTAATTTCCAGAAGAAAGGGTCAAAACATACAATGCTAGACACGCCATGAGGAAAGATAAGTAGAATTAATACACTAGGTGTCCTCTTCGTTTTTGTTTGTAGACCGTGCCACTTTTGGGACCAATTAAGTCCTGGCCTTCGGCTGGATGATGTTGCTCCTTTTCTGAGAAGTTGTTTGACTTATACCCCGCAGCTTAACAGTAACTTCTTCCAAGAGCCATGCCTTTGGCCAATATTTTAGGGACAAAACTGATACATCTGCCCCAGAATCTAATATGCCATCAAAGCCTTTTCCCTCTATAGTTATTTTAAGTTGGGGCTGTTGTTTAACTGTGCAACCCAAAAAGCAGCTGTTCCAGGCGATCCAAACCCTTGATTGCCATGGGCTCATTTATTATTGGTAACCTTGTTGGGAATCAACACTAATTGTGCTGTCCGCTCACCTTGAGGAATTACCACCACCTCCTGTTGGGCTGATGTCATAACTTTAATCTCCTCTTGATAGTCTGCATCTACTCTCCAGGATGTATTTGGACCCCCTTAAAAGGGTACTGCTTTTGCCTAATATAAGTCCCATGGTACCCGGTGGTAAGGGCCCATGTACTCCTGTAGAGAGTGCTTGCACTCCCGTTTGTGGGGTTAAGACTGCTCTGGCAGAGGCACAGAGGTCCAATCCTGAGCTCCCTGGTGTGGCTCTGACAATGTCTGCAATGCGAAAGGATTTCTCTGCAGAAGGAACTGGACACGGCCTCTGCTGGGCTACCGTCCCTGCAGTTCCGCAGTCATTGCTCTATACACTGAAGTTTGGGGGCCCTGGAGCAGGGCCCTCTGCCAGTTTTCCTGCTGTTGATTAATGGTACGTGGCAGAGGTTTCCCATCTATATCTGTTTTAGAGAAACAGTCTATAGCCCAATGTGCTCCCCTTCTGCATATAGGGCACAAGCCAGGTTTCCTCCTTCCCTTCACTATCAGCTGTGACATTCCTTTCGAAAATGACCAGGAGTACGCAGTTAAAACAATTACGGCCTCCGGCCCTCTCTCCCTATCCTCTTATGTTTCTCTGAGGTTGAATAGCTGCTTTTATCTACCACAAAGTTTAATTTCTCAATAGACAAAATAAATATTTATCATACTTATACCCAAAGATGTGGCAATCTTTCCTATTTTATATACAAGAGGTTTTATTCTTTAATAAAACAGTGAAAAAAAGAACAAATAATTTCCAGAAGAAAGGGTCAAAACATACAATGCTAGACACGCCATGAGGAAAGATAAGTAGAATTAATACACTAGGTGTCCTCTTCGTTTTTACTTGCAGACTGCTATTTGCTAGACAGTGCCACAAAAATGAAATATCGCAGAACTATCTGCAGATTTCTTGACCCATTCTCGAATCAATCATTTTTTTTTGAAATATCCCATTTCATTTAGGATGTGGTGTTAGAAATCCAGATTTGTCCCGTAGGAGGGCTGCTGTTTCTAGATACCTTCCCTTGACAGCACAGACCTAGAGAGGCTGCCCACGGCTCAGAGCTTCCACTGCTGTGACAATAACGTTCTGATCACAGAAAACTCTTAATTCGCAGCATCTTCTGCTAAGCGGATGGTTATTGCCTAGAAATCCTTGGACAGTTGTAATTTCCATTTATCCCATGCCGCTCGCACATAGGAACAAAAATAATTTAAGCAGGAAAAGATGACAAAAATAAATTGTCAGGTTCATGATTTTAGACAGTTTGAATAGACTCTTCCAAGAAGAAATTGATTGATTCCCTTTGGGATTGCAAACAGGATTGGGATGATAAAAATACTAAGCTACAACCTGGGAGCCATTAGGATTAATGCAGTGGGGTTTAAGACATAACGTGGCTTTTTCTGTTGTGCTTTTCTTGTCCTATCGGGCATAGTAACCGAGCAGTAGTCATTTTGCTTGGGCCAAGAAGAGAGCCTAACATCTATAATCCTAACAAGTATGAAGTTGAGAGGGGAGGATCAAAAACTCAAGGCCCAGCTTGGACTATATAGCAAGCCCCTGGCTTAAAATAAAACTAAGTCAAACAAATAAACAATCAAACTTCCCAAAACCCCACAAACAAAAATAAATAATGACCTTTCTCGATATTTCCTTAAAATATCACTACCACCTATTCCAAGTGTGTGTAGTATGTTGAGGCTATTAAATGAACCATTTTCTAGTTCTGTGCTTTTACTCGAGGCATTTCAATAGAGACAACGGATTACATAAAATTAAGCTCAGTTTTAATATTTTAGAAGTCAAGAATGAGATATTAAATTAATCCGTTTTGAACTAAACTTAATATTAAATAATTCAGATTTATGGAAACATAAAAGATAAAGCTGTTGAAAGCTTTATTTGCTTTCTTTAATAACACATCCCTTATCTACATTAGACATTGATTTTCCTATGTTATTCTATACTGAGTCTGTATACAGGGTGATTACATTACCTTGAACAGCAGTAATTAGTCTGCTGTACTGCTTGGGGCCTTCTAAACAGAAGCTCTAAAGAGATGCTTTATAATATTACGGCAGCTCCTTACACTTGAAGTGGAGTATCTGAATTGACTTAATTGCTGAACTTCTTGAGGACATCCTTTCTGGGTGTGAGAAAAACAATGTGTAGTTACTGCAGATTTTAAAAAATAACTGCTTTGCATTGCAAAACAACTATTTTGTTGGATGTATATAAATTATTTGCATAACAGACACATGGAATTAGAGAAGTGAGTGAATTATACAGCAGTGTTGGTCTTTAAAGGTAATTTCCTAGAGTAGTATATATCTGCTGAGCATAACGCTACAATTATCTCTACAGAAGAAAATGATAGGAAATTTAAGCACTCTCCTATACCAGCATCAGTAAAATCTCTGGGCTTCATGCATACACAACTTTTGTAAAGAAGTATAATGTGAAATTACCAGTTCAGATTTTTAAATAGGTAATGATTTCAATCTAGAGGGGGTGTGTGCATGTGAACATGTTTGCGTTTACGTGTGTGAACACACATACACTGGAAACTTTTTTAAAATCCAAAATTGCAGAAAAGAATTTCAAATCTTTAGAGAAATGGAGAGCTATTTGAATACTTCGCTGCGTCATCCTGGAGCATTGAAGGGATACAGAAGAGGTTTTCACCTCTTTTTTTTTTTAATACATTTGGGAATGTATATGTAACTATGCTGTAACTCTGTAGAAGGTATAAGTAGAATTTACTTTCCTCAAAACAAGGAGCATAGCAACTATAATCTAGAGAGTAGTCAACATTTGAAAAACTTTAAGGGTTATGATTTAACATAGTCAAATCTGATTTTCCCATTCCATTGGTCTATGGTTTGGTTTTGGTGGCACTGCTTCTTCAGATTGGGCATGATTTGTTATTCAGGATTGCTTTGGCTTTCACTCTCTATATTTAAAGATCCTGGATTTCCAAAATTTAAGACCATGAAATTTCCAAAATTTCAATGTATACTCTTTTCTGGTTGCCCAGTTTACAGAAGTCTGCAAGTAAAAAAAAAAAAGGAAGAAGTCTGGTCTCTGCACCCTAGTTGGGAATTCAGTAACTTTAATGCTTCGGCTGCAAACTATTTTTAAGACAAAAAGCCCAAGTGAAACGTTTAAGAAATGTGAGATATTTGCAATGTAGAGTAGTAGTTGGCAGCATGCAGTGGTTGACATTCAATTCTCTGGTGCAATTCTGAATAAGGAGTAAGCGTGTTTTTCTGCCTACAACATAAAAGCGGAGTTAAGAGTTATGACAGCGTAGAGATGGTGTGAAATTGACATAGGTTAAAACTCCCTGTTGGAATTAGTGCTTCACTTCCTGTTTGTCAATTCAAACAGATTGTGGCTCACGGTGTCGACATTATGCCCTAGGTGACTGGCCGTAAGGAACACAGTCTCCGGAAGTTCTGGAAAGCACAGCTCTTGTTGAATAGAAAAAGGCGAAACTTCTTTTGGATATCCACCATATCATGTGTTAAATCTACCAAGTGTTATCTTCCTACAGATTCAGCCAACAGCCATCTAGATCTCCGTGCTGCCAGTGGAACCTGCAGGAAGTGCCATGCTAAAAGTCTCCTGCAAGCGACTAGGAGACCACAACACTGACCACACAGGACGTTACATTGTAGTTCCTCTTTCCCATCTCTACGTCAGGAAATTTAGAAATTCTAATGCTTAAGATATAAACTTAAAGTAACTTAGCTATTCTGTATACCATTTATTTTCCTGTGAGTCTCATATTAAACTCTAAAGAAAGAAAATGCCAAATTTCATGAAATCTTCCAATGTGGTCATTAAAGCTGAGAGAAATATAGTCAGTAGTTTGCAGCTGAGCCTGAACTCCCATTGAAATAAAAAAAAATGGTATTTGTAGTTCAATAGAAATGTTTGACCAAACCCTGTTGCAAACTAAGTTAAAAGAATGGAGATTTAAATACATTAGTAATGAGTACTTTTTGTTTATAAAAATAATATATTATTATGTATTTCTAAAAACTTGTTATGAAGGTTCCCATTAACAAAACAACCACATTAGAAATTATTAAAGTATATTTCATTATTATTTAATATTGTTATTTTTACAGAAGGGTTGAGAAATTTTTACTTTTCTTATTTCCTGTTTTTATTAAAAATACTGTTATACAATATATTCTTATCCTGGTTTTCCTTCTCACAACTCCTCCCAGATTTCCCCACCTCCCTATGCGCCCACCGTCATGAAACACACACAAACACACAAAACACAAACAAGTAAACAAAACACATGAACACAAAATTGGAAACCATAAAATAAAAAAAAAAGTAGGAGAGAAAAATGCCCAAACAAAACAATATGTCAAAAAACGTATATTAAAGATAGCATTGAGCTCATTTTGTGTTGATTATCGCGTGTTGGAGACGGGGCTCACCCTTCGTGTGATTAATATATCCAATTAGACTCACAACTCACACAGATAACAGTGGTGTATGAATTGGAAAGGAGAAATCTGTAGGCTAAATTGAATATCAATTAAGCAATGAACACTGTTTACATAATTTTTCTTAACTGGAAACATTGAATAAATCTCTGATATTAATTCTGTTATATGTGTAGATTATAAACTGCAAGTATTCATTTTATTTAATCTAAGTTGGTACTATCTTGATTTCTCTTGATCAAGGAGAATTAAAAAACAGTCCAAGGCAGAACATCAGGGATAGTATAAATCCTAATTACACATTCAAAATCAACTTAGGTAAAGAAGTTGTCAATATTTTAGTATTGCTAATTAGAATACTATTAATAATGAATATGAAGTAAGCATAACATTTTGCATGGCATAACTAATTGAAGGAATTAACACAGGAGTAATGGGTAAAGCCAATGTCCTCTGTTACAGTTTGGGAAAGATTATTTGGAGAAGAATTTGTTTTCATTTAGTTACATATTTTTTCTGGTTGGCAAAAAGAGCAAATGCAGATTACTAGCACGTCTGTTTTAAAGATTGCTTTCCCTATCCAGAGAGATAAGAATATTTTGTATTTGTTTTTCTCAAGTACTAATCAATTAAACAATGAAATAATTTAATCTCATTCTTTTCTTAAACTAGTAGATACCAGTTAAGCACTGTATGTTCAAAATGAATTTCCCAATACTCTATGTGTTATATTTAAAGGGTTCATTTGTGTTCAGTTTCTAACGTTAAACTATTTTATTTTAATAAAATAGCATCACTCAGGTCCTCATCTCCCGATGTTGCAGAGCCCAGCACTCTCCCTGGAAGCAGAACCTCACAATGAGGACTGGTTCAGGATGGACACAGTTTGTTGTACGTGTTGGATGGGTAGGATTTCTCTCAACTTTGCTTTTGTGTGGCATGCCACTTAAAAATGAAACGGAGTGTCTTTCAGCCATTTGAAATTCTTCGGTTGAGAATCTTCTGTATAGATCTGTATCCCATTTATAATTGGGTTATTTGATATTTTGATATCCGAAGATGAGCATGACATGGACCCACTCACCGGTGAATACTAGCTGGAAAGCAAAGGACGGGGAGCCTATAGTCCATGAGCCCAGAGAAGCTAAGTAACAAGGAAAATCCTAAGAGAAATATACAAGGATCCCTCTGGAAAGGGGAAATAGACAAGATCTCTTGAGAACATTGGGAGCGTGGGGGTGAGGGGAGAAGGGAAGGAGGAAGGGGAGGAGGAGGGACAAAAAGGATGAGCGAGGATGGTCGAGATGGGAGGACAGAGACAGAACAAGTGAATAGATATTTTGATTGAGGGAAACCATTATGGGACTCTCAAGAAACCTAGAACTAGAGGAATTCTCAGGAATACACAAGGATGACTCCAGAGAAGACCCTAAGCAATTGTGGAGAAGGTTCCTGAACTGGCCTTGTCCTGTAGTCAGAATGCTTACTATCGCAAATGTCATCATAGAATCTGCATCCAGCAACTGACTGAAGCAGATACATAGAACCACTGTGGAACATTGCACTGAGCCCCCAAAGTCCAGTCGACTGAGAATATGAGCAGAAAGATCAAAGTCATGATGGGGACACCCACTAAAACAGTTTACCCGAGCAAATGGAAGCCTTCCAACTCCCGCCTGAGAGGGAACCAGCATAGGACCAAACTAGGCCTTCTGACTGTGGGTAACAGTTATATGGATGGGACAGACTGTGGGCCACTGGCTTGTTCTGGCTTTTGGGAACCCATTCTCTATGGAAGAAGATTTTGCTCACCCTAGATATAGTGGGGAGTGTCTTGGTCCTTCCTCAAAGCAATATGATAGACTTTGTTGACTCCCCATGGGAAGACTTACCCTACTGGGAAGTGATTTATTTGCCTTGTTTTTGTGTGTTTTGCCAGAGACTGTGAATGATAAACCTTAGAAGTTCCATATTTGATAATTATTAANCAAATAACTTTTTCTTAACATTACGTCAATTTCATTTAATAGGATAAAGTGGAATGTTTGCATCACCACATTTGTCAGTTTTGAATATTATTACTCAACAATTGAGCTGCATTTTGAAGTTAGGAATGCCCATGTGATGGGAGACAATGCTGGCACCTTTTCTCTGAGCGTTGTTCACTCACGCCCATCTTTTGGTTAGAATTTGAACACTGTCTCTTAGTGATCTGTGTCAGTTCTCTTCCTATATGAAGGAAACCTACATTTATTAAGTTTAAAAATCTTTCAAGTTTGGGCCGGGCGGTGGTGGCACATGCCTTTAATCTCAGCACTCGGGAGGCAGAGGCAGGCGGATCTCTGTGAGTTCGAGGCCAGCCTGGTCTAAAAGAGCTAGTTCCAGGACAGGAACCAAAAGCTACGGAGAAAAAAAAAAAAGAACATGGACAGGCTATAACCTCTCCTCAGACCTCAGTATTAAAATATCCTAACAGTGTGAGGAATAAATTACCTTTAGAACCGTATCTAGGTCTAAAATGCTATAAATACAGGAAGCAGAAAAGTCACATAGGAATGTAACACATTAGGCACCTAGAAATTACCTTAGTTTCAGAGGAACTGTTGGTGCTCAAGACCTGGGAGTTAAGTACCACTGACTTTAGTAATAACTGAATGGTGAGGAAAAAATAAATAAATGGGGTTTTGCAAGCAAAGCACTGTTGCAAACCAGGTATTGGCTGAATTTTTAAGCTGTATTTCCAGATGAAATATATAGATTATGTCATTATTTTAGACATTGTTTCAGCTTGTATATCTTTTAAGGCTAATTAATATTGATAGGAAATCCCAGAGAATCGTATGTATTCAGTGATGTTGAAGAGTCAAGCACAGGGCAAGCCTTCTTGAATTCTTTGCCTTGTGTCCACAAGTATATGAATGTTCACTACGGTTACTTTATACACAACCCCAAAATTCAAAGTTATTCAACACACTTTTATCAAAAGATATATTAGACAATAACCCTGCTAAACTTCTTTTAATACTATATTTTGCCTAAAATAGACAAGATCTACTAGCAATAAGCTTTCAATGTAACACTGAAAATATCTGAAATTGTACTTTAAAGTATTTGCTGCATATTTTCATGCAACTATTTTTCTGTTTTTGTTTTTCGAGACAGGGTTTCTCTGTGGCTTTGGAACCTGTCCTGGCACTAGCTCTGTAGACCAGGCTGGTCTCGAACTCACAGAGATCCGCCTGCCTCTGCCTCCCGAGTGCTGGGATTAAAGGCGTGCGCCACCATCGCCCGGCATTCATGTAACTATTTTATATTATTTTCTCATTCTACAGCCCTTTGTATCTTGAAATTATATCATTTATTGTTGTCTCTAGTTCATTATTAATCTATATCATATAACTCAAAATCCCAGCAAACTCTCCTTTGACACTCAGCTTATCAAATTTGATTTTAATAAATTTGCTTGAAAATGAGATTGCTTGATTTATACTATGATTTCAAGGAGCTGTTTTGGGGCCCATGCACTGCTCCCTGGAGAAAAGCTTATCTCCTAGGAATACAGGAAATATTCAGAAGTATCATATATAAAACAATCTTTGACTAGGGACACATTAAGGAACCAATAAGAACAATCCATATAAATGGGGCAATGAACGAGTGGATGATGTCAATAGATCAAGGCATGTATCAAACCTTCCATAAACTGGGAACACTTAAATACTAATTACATATGAATGCTAAGATTGAGACAATGAAATAGAAAGGAGGAATTACAGCTATAAATGACATCCAGTAACATGTACTAAGCAAAATGGCCTCACTTATCTATAGATGAGGGGTCTGATCAATACTGATTATCTTCTATCCTTCACTCTGTCATCAGATCCTCTTTTAAAAGCACATAAAAAACGTTCCGCTCAGGAATTGTTTCATTTGAAAGATGTTTTAGGGAAAATTCAAATAGTCATCTATAATTTTTCTGTGTGATTTTTGATCTATTGAAGGGAGCATTTTATATTTGTTTAAGTCACATGTTATTTCATCAAGTTCTTAAGTCGATCATGCTTTATTCCGACTTGTGTCTTTCACTCATGTCTCACCCCTCCCACCATCCAACCGTCATTTTCTCTTCTTTGATTTAACTCCTAGGTATCCTTCTGTTACTATCCAAAAAGTTTCTACATTCAGTAGACGTACAATCTTTCTATTATAGTAGATTTGCGTAAGGTATAATGCCATACAGTTCTTCACTTTCGGCATTCATAGCAAAAGTAATTGAATTGGTTTGCAATCACTGCTGTATATGACTGTTTCACTCAGCTCTAAGATATTCAGGGACGGTAACGGATCGTTTATTTGCCTTGTTTTTGTGTGTTTTGCCAGAGACTGTGAATGATAAACCTTAGAAGTTCCATATTTGATAATTATTAAGCAAATTACTTATATTTCTGCTCACTAATTGTCTTTAAACTCTCCTAGAACTCTGTGGTCCTTTAGCTGTATGAGTTCAATGAATCCAGAATCCCACGGCAAGTAGATATGAAAATATAGGTGCTTAAACTGAGGTATTAACTTCGGGAGCTTCCTGGAGCAAATATATTCATACTGTCTTTTAGCCATATAAGAAATTTAATGTATAGTTAGTAATTATGTCATTATCTGGAACAAAAAATCCATAAAACAACTATATAAAAAGCTTATTTCCCTTTTCTTTAAACATGTAAGGTGTCTTTGTGAACCAGCGTTGTTTAGGCGAATATACTTAATAAAATGCATTAAAGGTGAAGTTCCTGGCTGAGTGTAGTCACACCGAAATGCAATGCAATTCCAGTTGTCTGTCAACACAATTACTAAAGAAAAATGGATCCTGAGTCTGAAAGTTATCAATGAAAATGTGCTCAGAGAAAAATAATTCCAATAGCAGTGAAGTTCTAAAAGAAAATTAATTAAAGCTATAAATTATTTTAAATGTAAACTTTGCTTATTCCAGGTGGCAAAGAGTCAATGGATTTCTCTCTGAAAAAGGTACAGATATGAACTTTAATGTATCAGATAATTTCAGCTATGTTATGATTCACTCTCTCTACTAATGAGAACAGTCACGAGAGATCAGCGTAATGACCGAGTTGACAATGAAATAGTAAACAAGGTATAATTAATGAATTTCCTACTTGGCCTACTCAGATATTGGCACCATTCCGGATTGTCTTGCTAACTCCAAGGAACATCTTCAACCATACAATGTTTCAGAATCAAACTGCACGGTTATCAGTGCGGTTAGGCCAACATTAGACACTGGAGATCTTTATCTGTGCTGAAGACGTACGACGTTGTTGCAGATGGATGGCGCATTCTTTTCCTTTTCATACACAAACCCACGTGATTTCTCTATCCTGCTAACAGTCATCTTATCTTTAAAACATTAAAAAGTTACTCACAACTAACCATTTTCAAAGAAATGTAACTTTTCGGTACTAGAGCTGGGTTTTGTAAACTAATTTCTAATGTGCAGTCATTACTAATTACGAGGTTGTGTCCTTATTTAAGACATAGCATCGTAATAATTTGATGAGGAAGCTATGGGCTGTGCAGGCATTCTCGCCTGAGAAGACCAGTCACTTCCAGACTCATGACCAAGCAGAGTAGGACAGTATTAAGGGAAAAACAGTATCACGTCTTCTTGATCACATATCCTGCAGGTTAAAAGTATCCCATTGGCTTATCGCCCACAGCTCATCATCTATTCTGATAGAGTTTATATAGCTAGATGGCCAAGGAAAGAATTATTTTCCAAGTTTATTCTATTAAGATGAATTGTGTATTTTCCAAGTTAAAGCATTTCATTAAAGAACTTCTCTCGGTCCTTTCTGTTCAGACTTTAAAAGCTTTATCAAGAGAATTATAAAGAAAAAAAATAACTAGAGATTGTGTACTCAAACTAAAACTAAAGAACTGGGATTAGGAGTTTACCAGAAGCACTGCCTTCCAAGTACTGTAGATGCTCACCCTTAAACCCAGGTGCTCTATTAATGTTTAGCTGCCTAACCTTTAAACATTAAACTTTCAATTAAGTATTTTGTACAAATTCATTTCAAGAGAAAACTTAAGTGTCAGAGCACTAATAATGTTGCTCAAAATAAATTGCAGGAAGAATGACACTACTTGATAAAAAAAAAATAGAAACAAAGGAAAACAATACATTCCATTGAACCACATACTTCAAAGAACATGGAAACTCATTTGGCTCAAAACTGTGTCTTTTACATAGTAACGAACTCTCTTCTCCATTCATTACATATATTCCATTCAGTTCTATGAAGTCTGGGTGTTGTGACACTGTACCTTTCAAATATTCTGTTCCTTTAGTTGTTTATCACAGGCGAAAACACATTTACTGTTATTTTTTGTCTTCCCACTTTCAAGCTGATTCATGATGCTACCATGTGAACTCTTGAATTAAAGATAGAGTCGTTTTAATAACCTCTTGAGTTCCATTTAGGTTTAATGAAAGCATCCTGCATGTTTTGAAGATTAAACATAGTGAGAGGGCATTTCCATCTCAGACAGAACACGCCCTGCTGCTACAAGTAGTAAAATCCAAACACTCACTACACAGATGGCGTCTGCTTGCTGCTACCCACCCCCGGTCCCTGAAGAAGTGTATTTTCAAATTTTATTCTGTAATACAGTGTTATTTATTAATTTAATCAGCTGTTTCATGATTCCAAATGTCAAATCTATACCAAGTCTATTTTTAAACCGAAAAATGTCATATAAGCAAAATGAGTAGTTAAATGCAGTGTGCAAGCTAAACAGAGAAGTATGTAAGGCCCCTCAGAAATGCAGGCTATATGCTCAATACTGTATATCCTGGGACACTCCAGATGGAATACGGCTTTTTAGCTACAACCTGGAACCTATAATATGAATAATTCAAACTTCATGAAAATGCGTGTCTTCTCCAGATTGTTAGTGATCTGAACTGGCACATAAACCCAAATAAGATTTAACACTGTATAATTGTGCTGAAGCTTTCAGCAAAATGAGATACAGAGCTCATTCCATCCCTTACACACAGGAAGACACGGGTGTATGTCTGGGCACTGCTGGACTCCACACAATTAAAATGGCATTTCTACACAGTTGTTAGGCTCTAAGTTTCTTATATTGAATGTTGACGTTTTATTGTGGTAAAACACATAAAAATTGGCCACTTTCACTCCCCATTCATTCATGTTCAACGTGCTCATATTGTTTTGAGACTATTCTTTTGTTTTGTTTTGTTTTTTTGTTTGTTTGTTTTTGTTTGTTCGTTTGTTTGGTTTGTTTTTTCAAGATAGGGTTTCTCCAAAGCCTATCCTGGAGCTAGCTCTTGTAGACCAGCCTGTCTTCAAACTCACAGAGCTCCACCTGACTCTGCCTGCTGAGTGCTGGGATTAAAGGAGTGTGCAGCCACGACCCAGCTGAAACCATTCTTATTGTTTTTATGCCAACCTTACCACAAAGAATACCTGCATAAAGTGGTATGCAATGTAGCTTTGAGCGATTGGCAACTGAAAAGTGATCAACAGGGTTATTTTCATTGCCCTTGTCGATCAGGGCGAGGAATGAAACACATGTGTTTTCCTGATATTGTTTTAATGTGCCCTTATAAAAGAGATACATCCTTTGATGACTGTTACATCATTTGATTGCCTGAATAAATATGCTGTAAGACTCCTATGCCATTCCGGATAATATCAGCCCGTTTGGTTGTTCCACTTTACATACTTAGCTCTCGATGTAAGTTTTCTCTTAAAGTCAGACAATGTAGTTATTTTGGCTGACAGGGAAATGCAATCTGTGACCGCCTCACATGTATCACCATCCTGCATGAGGTTCACTCATAATCTTAATAGAGCTGTTACAGCATGCTGCCTCTGGGATTTGTGTCTGCATGCATGCGTGTGCAAGCAGATGTATGTTTTAAGTACGCTTGATATTAATGTTGCACCGTTATTAAGAGTATCTTGTAAGTGTAGTAGACTTTCTGATATCTGAAACTGTAGTATTTACGTTAAAGTCTGTATTTGCTTTGCTACCCAGAGTGTGTGGGTCACAAACACTCTGCAAATCCCCTAGAACTGGAGTTGCTCTCATTTGTGAGCTGCCATGTGGGTGCTGGGAATCGAATCTGTGTCCTCAGCAATCTACTGCTGATCCAGAAAAAAAAATACATTGTGGAAATTAGATATAGAATTCCAAACTGCATTTTTTAGTCAATACGGTATTGACTGTATAGAATATAGGCAAATAAAATAGTGGCATTATGGGAAGGAATAATAGACATAACAATAATACAAATAAGCAGTTCTTTAGGCTTGATGTAATTATAATCACTAATTCACAACAACTGTGATTTTTGCACTATTTAGGCACAAGACCAGCCCTCTTGACACTGAGGAAGGGGAAAGGACATATTGAGAGATTTTGGGAGAGGGAGTCACTGTTTTTAGGGTGCAATCACTACTCAGTAGGTTTATGTACATGAGGGATTTGAGAGGAGTAAGGGGCATTTGACAGTTGGGATAGGCATGTTAGTAACATAACACTAATCATTATTTATTTATGTGAAATTATTTAAGAAGAAATTTAATAAATAATTAAATTTTTAAAATAAAGAATAAATACTTGGAATATTGCTTTGTATTGGGTTTAGAACTATCTTACTTAAATAAAAGGGGTGGTGCTGCGGGTACTTAAATAAAAGGGGTGGTGCTGTGAGAGCTCCTTTTGCTCTTTCAGCCAATAGCCTAAGATACCAGACCATTTGGGCATGGTCTCGTTTGCTTTAAAAAGCAGCAGTAGCCATGTGTTCTCACTCTCTTGATTCCAGCTACTTGACTCCTTTCTTGATCACGCAGAAAGCTGTTGCCTGGGATGGTGATCTGTTAGTTTTTTTTTTTTCCCTTTAGATAAATAACCATTTTATTAAATATAATTCCAAACTGTTGTGGGATTGTTTGTGACTTATGCCTTCACACCTCCTTGTCTCAGTCTAAAATACTGAATTTTTCAGAGTAAAGAAATTGTGTCTCCCATACCCAAAACTTCAGTTCCTAGCAAATGACAAGTGGGGGGTTCACATCGTCTCAGTTGCAATACTGCAGCTTAGATGTATAGTGCCACGGTTGATAGAGAGGACACTGGTCAGGGCCACGGTTGATAGAGAGGACACTGGTCAGGGCCACGGTTGATAGAGAGGACACTGGTCAGGGCCACGGTTGATAGAGAGGACACTGGTCAGGGCCACGGTTGATAGAGGAGGACGCTGGTCAGGGCCACGGTTGATAGAGAGGACACTGGTCAGGGCCACGGTTGATAGAGAGGACACTGGTCAGGGCCACTGTTGATAGGACACTGGTCAGGGCCACTGTTGATAGAGGAGGACGCTGGTCAGGGCCCTGCGCCACTGTTGAAAGGCAGGACATTGCTCAGGGTCCTTCTTTCTGGGTGCAGCACTGAAGATTTGTCTTGGGGCCCCTCTTTTTCAAGTGCCATTATTCATTTTACTTCATAAGCAATAACTCACAGCCATTTCATTCACAGAAGATTTTCTTTAAATTCTCTGCCCCATTATAGGTTCTTCCCTCATTTGGTTTGCTTTCCAACTTTATTGAAGTTAATGTCTTAGAGACTAGCTTCAAGGTATCTGTTCTGTGATGATCCTAGCAGATCCAAAAGCAAATGTAAAACACATTTGTTTCAAATCACTTGTATTCTTTTCAGTGTTTCTGTGTTCTCCTCGGGCAGCCAGGTATTTCCTGAATTTTACTGAGAAATAGGATAAAAGATCAGATCTATTAATATCATATTTCCTGTCTGGCCTGTGTTATCACTGCACTCTCTACCAGTGATCTCTAAATCTGACGATTAGACCAGTCTGGTCCACATAGTCCCCGGATCTCGGACAGAATATGTGATGTTGAATGCCGCTTACAAGGCAAGAGGAAGGGTAGCAGCTCTCAAACAGATCCCTGAGAGCATCGACTGCACGAATACAAGGACCTGAGAACACACCTGCATCACTCCACACAACAAAGGCTTCGCTAAAGCAACTTCACCAGCCTGCCTTCAAAAATGAATGTCTTTGACTGTGACAAGATATTTCATCTTATTCTATTCTTAGCTGACACCAATGCCAGATTGAATCTCTTTGACAGCACAACCCTGAAAAGAAAAGACTTGATAGTAAAATTCTACTGACACACAAACCCCACACATACGTAGTAATATAAATGCTGATAATGGGATTTATTTTGTTGCTGACAATAATGTAAAGTTTATAAGATTTTATATGAAAGTTGCCGTGTTTCTAATTATTATCCTAAATATAAATATATTTTTTAAATTGCCTGCCAGTTTTGTTAGAATAAGGAACATATTTTATAAGGAAAATTGCTCTTCTAAATGATCCCATACAACAAATATTCAGCTAACATGTTAAGGCATGTGATGAAAATTCTAAAATATTTTGCATATATTCTTATTTTTTTTCTTAGCCTTCTGAAATTTCAAAACAGGTACAAGGTATCATCCAGAACTTACAACTCCTTAGTTACCCATTTGTCTCCCTGTCATCTGTTAATCATATTTGATATTTCTGAAGTCAGCTTACTGAAAATTATAAGATGCACGGAGATGCAAACCTGAGTTGTGAAACACAAAGCAGCTCCCTTCATGCTGCAGACTTCCCACAAGTGCAGACTGGCGACCAGTGCGTCTTTTTCTTTTTGCATGACACCACCAGGTCATCTGTGTTTATGGTAAATGAGATCAATGAAGCAATTCCTGCATTTCTCCATAATCCCACCACAAGTTAGAGGCTGTCTCCGGGATATTCATGGTATCTCTTATTCCATTTGCTATTTTCGTTTCCCATTTAAATTTCCCCTTCCTCTGTATCCACTTACACTGAGGGCGGTCTGACCTTGAGTATAACTTTCAACAAGCCACAGAAGACAAAGATGTAAGAGCGTCTATCCTGTCAACCAAGCAACCATCAGAGAAGAGAAAAACATCCCATCACCTGATTGCTCTAGTTAATTAATTTTAAATTAAACACAGAAATTTTACTATAATTTAATTTTTTTTACAATTTATTTTACCCATTCTATCCTGTCCCCAAATGCCTTCAACTGCCCTACCTACCCCACAGTGTTATTTCTGTCTTCCTCAAAATAATCAAAACTATTTTGCTTGAAATACAAAACTAAAATTACAAAAAGACAGTAAGACAAAAAAAAAAACTACACGAAGGAAACAAAAAGTACACAAAAATATGCAGTCTGTACTGTACAGCACTCCTGCGTATGTGACCTGCCCTGGAGTCTGGCTGAGACACCCAGTGACACAACTTTGGGAAAAACAAAACAAAAACAGATCACCACGTTTCCAGAAGGTGTCAGTTCCACATTGCCTTTTGGATAGGTGTGGGACTTGTGGATCCCATTTCTATTCTCCCAGCTGGGATTATGTCCCTTTTGTCTCGCACTTGGTGACAGAGTCTCTGGGCTCATATGTGTTTCTTTCCCGTTGTGTCTTTAAAGTGCTGTTTCATTGGAATCATCCACCACCTCTGACTCTTAAATCTTGTCATAAAAAGAGTTCATGAATTTGAACTGTGACTGGGAATATGGGAGACGTTGAGGGAAGAAAAGAAATAGGTAAATGTTGTAATTATGTTATAATCTGAAAAGGTTTAAAAATTATTGGAATATTTTTAAAGAAAAATAGAAGTATCTAACTACATTCATAGTTTTCATTTTGATCAAATTAGTCTTGGAATAAATTCCTGTAGATAGAACTACCAGGAAAGCTCTTTATAATTCATGGGAAGGGATGCTCAAAAGTCCTCCTGAAGAATCCCCCAATATTCCTGGGTGAGGCTCTCCTCCCTGCTACTCCCATTCCTTCTTCTTTTTTCTAAAGCACAGCTAGCAATTAAGAGAAATAAATTTGGAAGCACCAGTATTCACCCAAAATGTATTAACTGTCTTCAGGTCTGCTACGTCCTCATGTTCTCTCTGAAAATAATCTTCTGAGGAAGATTGACTGATAACTGGTACATTATGAACTGCCTGGGTATGAAAGGCAAAGCCCAATGATTAGAAAATGGGCAGATGCTGTTATCTTGTTCCTCTGAGAGAAAAATTCAACAATATATTCCATGAACCCTGTGAAAGTAATTCTTTATCTGTTTTAGTGTATGAATATTTGTTACTCTTAATAGTTAGTAAATAGAAGATTAGAAACACTAGGAATAAAAGAATGCTGAAAGAAAAATTGCAAAGTGAGTTGCAAGTACTGGGAAAATATTTTAAGTTATAACTTTTAATAAAGTCTTATCTTCTTTTACTGAACAATGTATTTTTTATATCTTGGTACAATATATAATGTTATTTAGCTTAATCTTACTTAGTTTCTGCCCAACTAATTGTACTAAGAAGCAAAAGAAAATGTGTTTGAGGAATATTTTTTTTTGATGTGCTAACAAGTGGGCCAGGCAGCGGTGGCACACGGCTTTAATTCCTAGGGAGGCAAAGGCAAGTTGATCACTGTGTTTGAGGCCAGACTGGTCTACAAGAGCTAGTTCCAGGATAGACTCCAAAGGTATGGAGCTACCTTGTCTTGAAAAAACAAATGTGCAGGACTTTCAATTTTAATTAAGTCTGTAGAATGGAGTACTCAAAACAGAAAGTCAGTAAAGGAATTGGAAAGATGACTCATTCCATAAAACACTTATTTTTTAACCGTGAGGACCTAAGTTCAGATCCCCCACATCACTGTAAGCCAAGCACAAAGATGTTCTCTGTGACCTAAAAGAGGAAGAGACAAGGGAACAGCTGGGATTGCTGTCCAGCAAATTCTTGTACATCTGCAAGCTCCAGGTTCAGCAAGAGATGTTGTTTCAAAAAATAAGGATGGGTCTAAAAAGCATGGGATAAAACCGGACTCTTCTGAACATGGCGGACAATGAGAGCTGCTGAGAAGCCAAGAACAATGGCACTGGGTTTTGATCCTACTGCATGGACTGGCTTTGTGGGAGCCTAGGCTGTTTGGATGTTCACCTTACTAGACCTGGATGGTGGGGGGAGGACCTTGGACTTCCCACAGGGCAGGGAACCCTGACTGCTCTTCAGGCTGGAGAAGGAAGGGGGGAGGAGGGGGGGGAGGGGGAGAAGAGTGGGGAGAGGGGGAGGGAAATGGGAGGTGGGGAGGAGGCAGAAATTTTTAATAAAATAAATAAATAAATAAATAAATAAATAAATAAATAAAATAAGATGGGGCTGGAGAGGTAGCTCAATGATCAAGAACACCAGCTACTCTTCCAGAAAACATGGGTTCAATTTAGTACCCCACAGCAGGTCTCTTACATAGGAGTTTTGACACCCTGTTTTGGCCTCTGCAGGCAGCAGGCATAGAGGTGGTGCACGGACAAACAGTAACACAAACACACATAAACATTATGCAATAAAGATTTGATTAAATAAGGTAGAGAGAGCACTAGACATCATGACATCAACGTCAAGGATCCCAATACGCATGCTCTCAGATGTGCATGTTTGTGCAAAATGACCCCATATAAAATATACATAGAGATATGCTGTATAAGTAAAAGTCAAAATAAAAAAGTTTAAAAATTATTTGCAAACCAAACCATATTTCACAGTGATACTTTATGTATGCATAAGTTCCCTGATTCTGAATCCCTATGACTTTAGATAGCCGTGATTCACAAGGTGTGAAAATTTATGTTATGCAATTCTTATGCCCTATGATAAATGATAGGACAGTGGTAGGGATGTATTTCAGAGGTAGAATGCTTGTCGAGCAAACTCAAAGCCTTAGGTTCAGATCTCAGCTTCAAACAAACAGGCAAACAAAACAGACACACTTATAGCCAATAGAATGGACCTGACTATCCATTTGTCATGGTTAACGTTTCCTCAAGTACCCTTTTTTCACTTTTTGTAGTATCCGTAAGATAACTGTAATTAAAGACAGTAAAAATGACATAATCCAAAGTATCTAAATTTTGTATTTATATAGCATTTCTGTAAGAACAAATTAAATTGTTCTTGTCACATTGTCATTTGGTCATTAGCAGTCAATATTGCACAAGATAAGTACTTAACATGATAAAAATGATGGGATTATTCCTGGAACTTAAAAAAAAGTTATAAAATAGGTTTTTAGGTAAAAGTAAGTCAAGGGGTAAGTAAAGAAACCAATCATAGGACTTTTAACATAGAATTGATCCCAATGGAACTGTAACTACATTATAAACAAACCCCCAACAACGAACAAAGAAAGCGCCCCTTATGCACCAGTGTGAGTACCAATGGGGAAATTTGAATCTAGAAAATAACAGAAAGTGTTCTATTTACAAGATAAAATTGCTATGTGTTCGTTTTGCCTAATTTTGTTTATAATTTAATGTTTTCAGTGTTAACCTTTTGGCATGCTTTTTATAAAAAATGCCTAGAATTATAATTCATGAAACCATTCACTTCCATATACTTGTTTCTTCTAAATGACATGATGCTTTTTTTTTTCTCAGTTTATTTCTCTGAATAAGTCCACTGATATTAAACTCAATTACTACACATTAATGTATGAAATGATATCAAATACGCTATATCTAATTTCTACATGAACTATGATACTCAAAAGTGTTTGAAATGAAACTGACAAAGTTAATTGAATTTTCTAGGGGAGGCTGCACTTGCAAATAACTTTTTCCTTCTTTGAAAGTGAAGTCTCACGTTTCTGTGCTTTTTGTGAACATTAGACCGTCACGTTTAAAATGTGTTCTTTATTCTAACTAAACACTTTTCTGCTTTTCTTCTTCTTGAAGCAACAAAAAAACCCTTATTTCTGCTGCCTCTGTAGAGCATACATTGTGATGCTGTCTGGCGAAATGATGGGCAGAGCAGGACTTCATTTCTCATGCTAAATAAAAACGCCTGACATCCAAACTACTTCTGGAAAGAGTCCATTGAAACCAAGCCAGGTGAATATTATCCCAGGAAGCAGGAGTCACCTGGCGGCTCTTATGAAATTAGACTCCTCTACTATACCCCCGAGTAGGAAAGCTTCTTCAGTAGTAAGGCAGAATACACATTTTCTAAACATCCAGGTGATGATGATGACCATTTAGGTTTGATCAGACCGTACATCAGAAATGTACAGAATAAATTACGTGTCATTTTCCAGGCTGGCTATGCCCCCCCTTTTTTTTCTGGTTAATTTTCTGTTCTAAATTTCCTTGGGCTTCCTTAACCCTATACGACTCTATGCTAATTGGTTTCTCATTATACGTGAAAGGTGCATATTCATGTGTTTGGGGAAATCGGGAGAACACATACTCTTTCAGATAACATTTCTATTCTCTGTAAACGCAGGTCAACTGCCACATCAGTAAAACAGAATAATCCCAAGCTACAGTTTTATTTAACTTTGAACACAGAGATAAGCGCCGTCCTCATCCTTTATCCAGGAAACTTCTCTTTGCAACAGACACCACCACAGAAAACTACAACTCGTGGAAATGCGAAACTGTGCAGCTCAGTACCAAAGGGTACATTTACAACACTATTCCTGCACCTTTGTGGAGGAAGGGTAGCAACATCGCAAGACCCAGAAATACAGGGAGTCTGCCTCCTGGTTATGTCAGAAACTGTACCCATAATGTCTTAGCAACATGACTGCCTAATCATGAGCTAAACGTTCACAACGACAGACACACTGCATCAATAAGGGAAAGTCCAGGTGTTTCCAAATGAGCACTTAAGAGGCAGAGGCAGGTGGATCTCCTCGAGTTTGAGGCCATCCTGGTTTACAGAGTGAGTTCCAGGACACGCACCAAAGCTACACAGAGAAGCCCTGTATATCAAAAAAACAAAACAAAAAACCTGCAGACAACCAAGAGATGCTGAGAACATGAGAAATGAAAAATAGTCTTCCCCAGGGAGGAACACACAGATTCGTTAGCCAATCTCACATGGTCAGCCCTGAAAACATATACAAATAACATTATACAGACAGAACAGGTTGTAATTATATAATTATATGTATATATAACTATATAATATAATATATATAGATCATGGAAAGTTATATGGGTCTGGATAGAGGAAAGAGAAGGGTAAAATGGTGAAATTATATCATAATCTCAAAAAATAAAAGAAATGTTTTAAACTAACAGTCATGATATACTGAATATTAAAGTAGATATTAGTCCTTTTTTTGTTTTAAAACAATCCTAGATCTCAACTTTCCCATTCATCATACAACCTTTCAGTAATGTTTACATATAAGCTATTAAATATGACTAAAAAACAGTTCTACTTCCGAGTATAAACCATTTGAAGTTATTGTTAGTTCTAGAAACCACAACAAATAATGAATTCAGACAATACAGCTACAAGTCAAACTAAAATCTCTGTATTTCTAAAGCCATGTTCTCTTTTACTATAGAAAAACAAAGACAGGAATCAAACACATATGTGAACCAATGTGAAAACTCTACATCAAACCAGGAGAGTGTGGGAAGTATTAACTTGAGTATTTATCCTATCTTCAGTTAGATTTTTCAGTTGAAAAAGAAAACAAAAGTTCATCAGATTAAACATAAAACAAGCATATTGAAAGGAATGAGACAACAGGCAGATTCTTTTTTTTTTAAACACTTTTTTTTAAATGATTTTATTTATTATGTATACAACAGTCTGCCTCCCTGTATGCCTGCAGGCCAGAAGAGGGCACCAGTTCTCATTACAGATGGTTTTTTTGAGCCACCATGTGGTTGCTGGGAATTGAACTCAGGACCTCTGGAAGAACAGTCAGTGTTCTTAACCGCTGAGCCACCTCTCCAGCCCCATCAACAGGCAGATTCTAATACCACCTTATTGAATCAGGTTTTTTTTTTTTTTTAAAAAAAATATATATATATTTTACTTGGCCAAAAATCCACCACTGACTAGCTCAAATTGGCATAACTTTTGTTGGTGAGAGGATACCTTCTGTGGCCCCCTTTTGCTCCCTGCCCTTCAGAATTTTCATCAGAGTATTTTATTAAGTGATAGTGTCATTTCTTCTGTCTTTGAATATATCTTCCATGTCTTGTGACTAAACTCAGTTTGCCAGAAAGAAGTAACAGAAGCAACATATTCAACATATTATTTTCTGCAGGTCTTCAGGTTGCTGACAAAAAAAAAAAAAAAGTAGAAGACATGCTCTAGAGATGGTTTCTTTGCTGAAACCCAGAAGAATGCAGAATGCTGAGCAGCATAGAGAATGAGTTTCTGTCACTTTGGATGCTTCTATAATTAGCAGGTAACTGCAGGCTAACATTCAAAAGTGATTAATTGTGAGGCTTAAGGACAGCAGCATTAACAAACATGCAGGGCCACAGCCTAAACTGGGGGACTTTGGAGAATGGCGGTTCTGGGTAAACCCGGCATGCCACCATCCTATTATTTACGTGACATTCCTTTAAACATATTTCTCCCTCTGATCATCTATTTTCCTCTTCCTTCTTCCTGCCACAGCCATGCTCATTCTAATTCCAGACAATGACCGCTGCTTTGCCTACTATGTTCATTTAGATTTCCTTGCAAGTATATTATGTAACTAGATGGGGAGTAAGTTCTTACATTTTACTTTTTAGAGATGAATGCTTTGAACAGTGGCCTTGCCCAGTGTTTCTAGAATTCTATGGCCGTTTTGAGGAAAATATACTAATTTAGTACTAACCGACAATTAATAACTTCCATTATTATGGGATAGGTGTAAGGAGAGAACAAGAATGGGAGAGAGGAATTGGCATCTCGAAAGGAGGAAGGGCAAAAAGAGGAGGATGAAAATGACATTTCTTGGAGTGTCTGTCTTTCTTTCTTGGAGCATGTGAATGTACACTGTTCATATTTTATTTAGGACACTGAGATTAAAAAAATTATCAAAAATTATCGGTAGTTTTTAAAGCATATAAGGATTGAATTATCAATAGAGTATTTTAACTAGTAATTATATATCACAAGTGAGCAACATTCTCATATTTTCTTATGTCATTATATTACGGTAGGCATTGTAGCAAAGATGATCAATCTCCTTGATGTGTCATTATTAATTACAACACTTGTCCTCTCATATAAGGTAGTCTGAAAATATTGTATTCAACACTGCTTACCAGGCCAGCGCAATGTGCATTCCTTAGAGGTTATTACCATCAGCCTACCTGCAAACTAGTCTCCTGGGTGTTTTAATGACAATGGGCACCATAATAGCCATTTCTCTAAGTGATGGTCTATAAAATGTGTTTCTTATACTGAAACAATAATTGCACAGTGACTGGCAGTAGAAATACACCAATGTGATTAAATACAAGCATCCCCTTTCCTCCAAGAAAGGTCAATTCCTGCTCATAGGGGGATACCTGGTAAATGCTAACAAAACACAATTATTTTTCCTATACCTCTTTTGATAATCAAAGAATAAAGATGTAAACCATGTATAAAATTAATGAAACTCATCATTATCTATAGATAATAGACAATAATAAAAATAGAAGAAACCTCTCTGATTCTATGGGTTCCCATAAAAATTATAGGGAGATGGTAGGACAAAAGGAAGGAATTCCATAATTTCACGCATTTGTTCATATTTTAACTGTTTTCCTTCAACAAATGACAGTCATCACAATACTCTCTGACTAGTTGTGCAGTCCATGCAAATTTCAATTGGATTTAACCACAAATTGGGAAGAAATTAAAATAAAATTGCCACTTAAGATCATAAAGCTACTACATTAAAAAGTACTAAGAAGAACCTACAAACATTAAGTTCAGAGGGCAAACAGACACTTTCAAAGCCGAGACTGACAGCCTCTCTAGGGTTTTTTTTTTTTTTTGTCATACACTACATTTCATCATGATTTCATTATCTAACACATGTGACTAAGAATTGTCACAAATTAATAAGGAGTGAAAAACCAGAATGAAATAAACACTTTTTTGTGTTTTTGTAATGAAATTTTAGAATGATTTTTAGCTAATAAAACTGCAATAATTATGTTGGACAAATTTATTAATTTAGAAATATTTACTGAGTTTGTAATGTGAAGAGAAAATGTTATGTCGCCCCCTAGTGTAAATACTAATTTTTCAGCATCAGGAATACAGTAACAGAAGACATTGAAGACTTTCCATTCTGATCCATCAGAGACAGCAAAAGAAACCTCAAGCTTTCCTAAGAAAGAACGTGGTGTGATTCCATGAACTTTATAAGTTAAAAAAAGACTAATACCTGAAGGTTTCCTTGCAGGTTTTATCTCTGAAATATTTAAACAAAAATCTATGTAAAAGGAGATGTTTTATGCATCGTGACATGTGTAGATGTAAGGAGTGCCAAGAAATTACTGAGTGAAACTTAAAAATGTTCATGCCAACTAAATATGAATGTGTTGACATCTGAACGGCCATGTGATGGTGTGGGGAAGTGACTCAAAGACTGGTCCATGGCACTTTCTATTATGTCAACTGACACATTTTCATAAAACAATGGGAAGTTTCATGCTTAATTCCGCCCCCATCGCAACACACTTCTGATTGTTAACAGTACATGGTCAAGCTCACAATATCAATTATTTTCCAGAGATTCTCAATAGTGAAATTCCACGTTTTTAGATTTTTTTTCCCTGAGAATCACAGGCACCCCAATATGGATGGGTGTTATTAACTGAATATCTCCCAAATACATTTTCTGTGGCATTAGAAGTTTTACCTGTTTAGGGTTAATGGTTACACTCATGAAGCCCTCATGACGAGGTGCATGCTGTCCTAAGTGTTAGGTAAGCTCATGTTCCTCTCCACTTTCTCCTATGTGAGCATACAAATAATGAAGGGAGAATCCCTCACCACTTATGATGACACTTAGTACTTTCACCTGGGAATTCTCTACAGCTTCCAGACCTGCAGATAACAAATAATTGATATTTAGCCTACCCAGGCTATAATCAATCCCTAATGCAGCTTAAATTGACATGGGAAATGAGTGAACATATCATTGATAATTATTTGGCCTCCAAGAAGACAAGTTTGGGAGGGCAATATTTGTAGTAGGAATGGGATGCATTGTTTTCAGAATACTCCAGCAGGGTTCAGAGAAGTTCTCAGACTCCAAGAAGCCGTTCAATAGCTATCTTCACAAGAAGAGAAAAGGGGAGCATGAAGACTCTGAGTGTTTCTAACAAGACTCCTACATGTCATCCTTGACCATTCCACCAGCTACACTGTCTTCTATGTAATTATCAAGAGAAAGCTTAGCCCAAGCTAGACATTCAGTGATAACCATCACCTCAAGAAATTAGTAATGGGGAAAGGAAAAATAGGTCGGGGCGGGGGGGGGAATCTCATGGGCAAAAGAGCTGGAGGTGAATACAAAAACCAAAGAAGGAGGAAAGATGGACAGGTAAAACCAAGCTATTAATAAGGTCTCGAAGACTTATGTTATTTTACTTTATCTAAGTTATCTACAATAAATATAAGTGTGTAGACATACATATGTCTAGCTTAAAGAAAATGATGTCACTTGGGCTGACAGTGTTCCACGATGGACATCTAACAAAAGTTACAGTACCAGGCATGAGAAACCTCTGATCAAGTTGTTGGTTAGGATGGTCTCACCGACTTTAAAACAAAATAGGCTATTGCTCTTTCCTTTGGTTGCCTCTCTGAGGTTGAAAGTAAGCCATTTGCAAATCACACCTCACACTTAAAACACAGGACTAAAATTACTTGAGTTGGATATAACATAAAAGCCTCTTTCCTGTGATTTAGTTTCCATAGTACCTGAAAATACTGTGCAAACTCCCAAGGTAGAGAAGAAGGCAACTGTGATGCCACTGAACCACAGCAATGATTCCCGTGTCATAATATACATAAAGATAAAAGAGTGCCAGCCGTATGTTGGTGGCAGCCATCAGCTTTCTAATTGGACTTAAGAACCCCTCAGCAGGAATAAAGTTATCCCTGGTAGTGAAAACATAAGCAACTAATTGGATCTAACAGAAAAACTAACGCAAGAGATTTCGTGGGTTCCACCTCTAGACAAATAAATACAGGAACTAATACCTACAGTGAGTTTGAGAATCAGCCTGTTTGAGGGACAAACTCCCTGGATGGTCATCCAATAATAAGTCATCCGACCTGATGTCAAGTGTACACAATCAGCAGTAACAGACTAAACAGATTGTATTTATGTATCCATGTGTGTGTGTGTGAGTGTGGGCATAAGTGCATGAACATACACATAACAATAATAATCAATAAAAGGCCATCAATAAAAAAATTAATAAAATAGTCATCAATTTAAGAAGGGAGTTGGGATACATGGGAGTAGTTGGAGGGAGGAAAGGGAATGAAGAAGGTGATACGATTGCATTTTAATTATGAAATATATATGTATTTATATATATATATACATATATTGAAAGAAAAAACAAAGGAACAAAAAGAAGAAAAAACAAACCCATAATACCCCAGTTCTCCCTCATTTCCTAGTCTTCAACCTGTATCTAGAGCATGATTTCCAGTATAATCCTTTATGTTTTCACAGGACTTAAAACTATTGGCCTGTGTTTTCCTTTAAGTTATTAAAGTCTGTCATCAATAAGTCTCAAATTTTTTTCACCCAGCTGGAACTTCGATGTTTATTTCAACCCAAGTCTAAATGGAAGACATCAGTGTCCTGGCTCTGTCTCAGCAGGTTAACTTTTCATCTCCTAAAGTCCTCTACAAAAGCAACAGTGTGGGGGAAATATCATCATTCCACTGTGATGCTTTCCACCAATGCCCGGCCTTTCTAATTCCTAAAAGAGCCCACCTTGAAATCACGTTTCTCAAATGTCCTCTGGTCCTTGTCTGGATACCTGGAAGCTGATCACCTTGTCCTTAGGCTCTTCCTCTGTGACCATCCACTCCTTCTTTTATCAATGACTCCAAACCAATGTTCCTAAAACTGTCGCTACCTGGGAGCTTGGCTGGTTCTAGAAGTCAGGCTAACACTAAAGGTTTCATTCTAAGAATACACTGTATATTTAGATAATCAAGACCACTCCTTATATCTGATCACAGATGAAAACAAAGCCATTGTTTTATTACCCAGGAACCTCATCCACTAAACATCATGAATTTCAGCTTTCTCCTAGTCTGTTTTATTTGCTTTCTACATGAAAATTGCTAAGCTAACCATAAATGAGCTTGAATCACAGCAAAAATCCAAGGAATCCTTCATGAATGTTCACAGGTCTCACATTGCATAGCTTACACTGTTAACAGGAACATGACCAACCAACATGCTTCCAATACAACTGTGTTCCTGGCATCATTTGATGGCTGCACATGACCCTGAGTATTTAAGCGTTTGTGAAGAACAATTTACAAAATGGAAATCCTTTATTTTAAACAATTCTACTTAAAACTTGTTTAAAAAAACTTATCCTACCAAGGTATCTGTTAAAACAAAGTATTTTTTTCTTTCATTTAGTGTTAACCTATATATTTTATGACAAGAAGTGTCTGTGTCATTAACTGTTGGATTACAACAGAGAACAATGATGATATTTTATATTATTGTTACATGGTTTTGTTATAATATTAAGACATTGGGTTAGGATACAGATACAGATATAACTATTTAAAATAGCTATCATCAGCCTGTTTATGAATAACAGGAAGGGTCACAATAAGCTCTATATGAAACCTCTGCAGTTAGCACGCACTTACTTCCTGTTGGATCCAACTAGCGTCTTTGTTTTCACCATTTAGTTTTCCTATTGGAAAGAAAATCTGTTATGAGCTGCAGTTTTATGCATCAGAGTCGTTCAAATAATTTCATTCCTAGGAATATTAAAGTGCTTGGTGTATAGGGAGTGCCTGTGTTAATAGATCATAAGATTTAAATGGGCCTGTAATTGCAGCGAATGGTCAGTTGGAAATGTGGGCGCAATTGGTGGACTGGACATAGGCAAGAGCTAATGCAGCCATCAAGAAGAAGAGTTTCTTCTTTTATAAAAAACCTCAGTGGTTGGTCTGAAAGCTTATGAACAGATTACACGAGGGCAGCTCTGTAGGGTAAGACAATGTGTTTTTAAACTATGGGTTAGTAGGTTAGATGTTAGCTACATCTACAAAATCCATTGCTGCGATACAGTTAGCATTTGGTTGATAAGTAGCACTGTACATTGAATTATACATAGCTCTTATTCTAAGACTGCTAGTAAGTGAAGCTCAGCTCCACCACCATAAACATTTGCTGTATGAAGGGTGTACTTACATTGAGGAAAGAGCGTAGCTTTCTTCCAGTGTTGCCAAGCCATTATTAAAGAGTTCAGAATAGTACATCCAATAATGGACAACATTTACTTTAACAACTAAGACTGAGTTTAAATTATTTATTACCCCCACTTTACCTTACATTGTGCTAGAAAGTATAAAACAAAACATTTATAAAAATTAACGGAACTTTGCCAGTTACAAACACCACAAGAAATGCCCTATACAGTGTAAGCTTTTCTTGGATGCAAGGCTCCCTAAGAATGGAAAGAAATAGATCAAATGATTTCAAGGTAGAATCCTCTTGCAAAATCATACTTTAATTATATTCCTTGTGGCTGGCAACACAAAATGTGATAGACAGAAACACATAATCCCCTCCTAAATTTAAGTTACAGTACACCACAGATTATCATTGTTACATTCTCTGAAGTGATTCATCAAACTCCCTGACCACAGTGTTCCCCTTCAATAGCACCAGCTCCCTTCCAAAGTTCACTGAGAGAAACTATCACAATGTTGTAGCAAATCGGAATTAATTTAAAGTGTAATTTCTACTATCCATAAACTATTAATGAACTTGTTTCTACCTATTAAAGTAAGTATCTCGGGTATATATTATGTTTAAGAATAACTTAAAGACTAAAACTGCATCAAGAATTAATTTTTGAAAAGACTAGAAACAGTAAAGAAATGCCCAAAGTTTTGAGTCTAAATGAAAATGTTCTGTTTTTGTTTTATTTTTGAAGTTGGAAATTGAGTCCAAGTCTTCAAGAATGGTAAAGGTGTTATGTACAACTGAGCTATATTCTCAGATAAAATGCAGAATGTCTCACCCTCTATTTCTCACAGGCTTCTTATTATGACAATGTTCCAACATATTTGATCTGGACAATGCCATCAACAAATTCAAGCAATACGTAACAAATGAAGTCAGAGGACATTATGAATGTTCTAGGAGTAAGTAAGACCATTAATTTTGTAAGAATTGGTCCAATGAAGGGTGCATTCAAAAAAGTGAGCTTTTTTTCTCTTTGTGGGAAACTTTTGAGTTTTGAATTAAGTATGGACCTAATTAGATGTTGTAATTATTTGAGAAGGTAGTATTAAAAAGGAGAATCTCTAACAGTAACAAAAAGCAGTGTATAAGGCCTGGTATCATGGTGCATGCCTTTAATCCCAGCAGCTGAGAGGATGTGGCAGGCAGATTTCTGAGTCTGAGATCATACTGGTTTACAGAGTGAGTTCCTGGACCAAGAGGACTACATGGAGAAATTCTTGTCTCACCAAAAAGAAACAGAAAGCAGTGTAGAAGTATTAGGCTGGAAAACATCTTATTTTCAATCAGTACTGAAACCCAAATATTTTAAAACACATACACTAAAACAAATATTCTAAAATTTAAAAATGTCCCCAAATAAAACTCAATGAAATTTCTGGACTAGGTCCTCCTGTATTTTTTAATAAAGTTACCATTGCCAACATCAATAATACAAAAATATTAATTCACATCTGAGAGGAAGAGACAAGGTTATGAAGTAACTAATGACCAGATATATGACAACATTTCTCTTTTGTAATGATGGGTACATTCTAAGTCATAATAATAAACTTTCAATTATCAGTGATATGTCTCATTTGAATAATATATTTAAAGATGTACGTGCTATGAAGTTTCATTTAAAACAACACCAAAAAGTAAATGATACAATTAGTTCAGAAAAGTATGACCCAACCTAATCGGTAATACTGAACGCATGAGTTGAAAAGACTGTTGGAAGAATATGTAATCGTTGAGTATAGGAACATGTTCATAAAGGTGGTAAGTCTGTGGACATATTACTCTATCACCTGATTCTCACCTCACCTTAAGCCTCCTGGGGAGAGTAATCTCTCAGTGCTATTTGTTCAATATCACAACTCTACATTCAATCTTTTTAGTCTTATAGCCTTATGGTGTACCCAAAACTGGTTTTAGTGAGTCAAAGGGACTTTTAAATTATATTTTTTTGAGGAGACACAGGAAGGTAAGAGAATTGTATGAAAAGTAAATAATATTAAAATCACAAGGCAAAAGGCCACACGGTGTATCTCAAGGTCAGTCTAAACATTTATCATTTCTACTATATACACACAAAAATAGAAAAAATAACCAAAAATTTTGCATGTCAAATTAACGCAGGGGAAAATATGCTGGGTAACAAGAAACTTGTAAACTTGTCAAGAAGATTGGAAGATGTTTTAAAGCAGAAGCAAAATGGGCAGGAGTGTTGGAGAGATACCATATTTGCCTCATGAACCACAGAACCATTGGTGTTTCTACAAGTCCAGAGCTGCTGAAGCTTCTCCGTGAAACTGAATAAATTAAACAACAACTATGGTGAAGATCAATCAATAAATTAAGTCTTACTGAACCTGGTACTTCCTATATCAAAAATGTTGGTCATCCTACAGAACTAAGGCCTTGATGAAAATTGGGGAGTTTGTCCACTTGAGAATATGAAGTAAAATACACCTAAATTCATATTTTTAATTAATCACTATCTGTACTTGAAAAAAAGAAGAAAAGTAAAATGGCTTCAAATAAACATGACACAACACTTTCTCTTACATATTATCACACTGGTCCTTATAAATTTTATAATTAAAACATGCCATAAAATCTTCTCCATAACAATGACCTCCCACTGTCATTGTCTCATTTTTAGTTTTTTAATTCAGAAATATTAAAATATTAGTTGAGACATAAATATTCTAAGCAACTAACAGAATGTAATAGTAAACTAATGATGGTACTAAGATTCCTAAGTCGAAACCCATACTTTGCATTGAAATTTCATATAAATGTATATTATATATTTAGATATACATTAAAACATTTAAAATGTAAAAGTAGGTCAAGAATTTCTGTTGACCAATTGCAAAAGTTTATTAATAAAGAATTTTTATTCCCAACAGTAGTTGCTCATGTAAATTTAAAATAGAATATATAGGTCATAACGTTTGTTCAAGATCATTAAGTTCTCTGATTTATCAACAGTAATATAATAAAAGATCACAGCATCACTAATAAAAGATTATTTTCTTGTTCCATAAAAGTAAGCTGTCGAGAGATGATGATGCAGTTTGTAACAGACAGAATAACAAGTAAAACATTTTCTTAACTCTTTGTAAGACAAAAATGGAGGCTTTTCATGTTCATTAAGATTCTTAAGTTGGAAACGTTCATGAATAAGCTCAAGAATGCCAAATGCAGGAACTATAGTGGGATAGATAGATAGATAGATAGATAGATAGATAGATGATAGATAAATAGATAGTAGATAGATAGATGATAGATAGATAGATAGATAGATGATAGATAGATAGAGAGTAGATAGATGATGATAGATAGACAGACAGATAGAAGATAGATAGATAGATAGATAGATAGATAGACAGATAGATGATAGATAGATAGACAGACAGACAGATAGANGATAGATAGATAGATAGATAGATGTTAGATAGAGAACAGATTAATAGATGCATAGAAAACCACAACTTCTCACCAAGCTTTTAGTTCTTCAGAACATCTGCCATTTTTGATAGAGGAAGTTCCAGGTTTACTAAGAAAATAAGCTAATTTATTGACTGCCCTTCTCCCCATAGTGACTATCTAATTCATTAACATAAATGTGGTCTTTCATTCCTAACAGAAGCGATGAGCCAATGGAACTGAAATCTAAACAAATGGGACATGTTGTTCAGACGTAACTTTCATTTGTGATAGCATTCCAAATCCAAAGCTCTACAGAGCAAATTCATCTTCAGAATTATTGTAAGGTCATACAATAGCTTTTAATTAATCTGAACTTTGAAGAAATTAAAAAAAACATTCATTAACCAACTAGTAATTGTAAATAATTCAATTTCTTGGGGAAAATCAAAATTGTTTTTCTTTGGCTTTAGGTTTTATCTCCTTGGGAAAGAAAAAAAAAACAGATGTTTACATGGATGTCATTAAAATTCCTTTATCTTAGAGGAAAAATTTATTACATGAAATTCAAATATAAAAGAGTTTAAATATTTGTGATTTGATTATTACTGTATGAATGTAGATTTTAAAATACTGAATATACTTAACACAAACAACTTATCATTAAAACTAAAGAAGTAAAACAAAAAATATGATATGCATTAATATCAATTTGAAATTTTATGTCACATAGTATATGTCCATTTTAAGTTAATATCTCTGCTTCATATGAAAGTGGGTACTTTTTAAACTTTAGGTCAAATTATCTATTTTGATCTGAATAAAATAGCATATAGTAGGACTCAAAGAATTTTTGTTGCTGTCAAGATGATATCATTATATAAGTATGAACTAATCTTTATTAATTAACATAATTCCATCCTTGATATACTTAGACTCTCTTTATAGTTATAGACAAACACAGGTCTCATTTCTCCTAATGGCAAAACTCACCCAAAGCATTTAGAACACATACACATATATTCTATAAAAATAGTTTTAAATAGTTGAAAACTAATGTGAGCATACCCTGCATTTATGTCAGCATGAAACTCACACCCAGCAAATACAGACAGGGCAGGGTTGTCATGATCACCCCAAGATTCACCCCTACCTTATAGTTATGAGAAACATTATGAACTTAATTTCAGAGTGTATCTCCTTGTTGGTTGCTTCAAACACATGTATTTTGATTTATTCATCTCATTTAGATGGCTGTTTTTAATGTGCCCATTTTAACCATGAGGTTGCACAGACAAAACCCGCTCTTCACCTGCCCTTTGTCAACATGAGTGATGAAGAGCTGCAATTGCACAGCAAATAAGTGATCACGAGCTAACGGAGTCACTGGAAAGCCCAAGGAGGTGGAAGAGACACAAGGAACAGCACAGAAACAAATGCAAGGCTCTCAAATAACTGCCCATTTCTCTGAACTCTTGAGTGTCTTGGCATCTACACCTTGGAATTCCTCCTTCTTTTGCTTGTCCTTAAATTAAACTTGGTTTAATGAGTAAAGCCAAATGTGTGGAAGAAATGGTTTTTCTCTTTAAAAATGTTCGCCAAACCCTAAAGTAGATCCCAGACCATTTCAGTAATTCTTCAAGACTTTGACTACCCCACAATACTCAACTACAGAAGTTTGCGGTGTGTGCTCTGTTGTGCAAAGAAACAGGAAATAAACACATCCTGAACAACAAAGATGTCAAACTAAGCCTGTGTTCTTGTGTGTAAATCACCGAAAAGCTGGCAGTCAATATCCAAGAAAAGGGCAAATCAAATGCATTCTGTGGGAGTCTGAATCCACTGAACACTTCAATTGAGAACTTTTCATCCTCAAAAAAAAAACAAAGTTCTTAGGCAATTTATTTCTTTTGGTTTATGTGGACACAGATAGAGAATGATAAAAAAAAAAACACTGTTGCTTTTCAGATAAGTGTGTCCTTGAACTACTCTGCTCTGCTCCCAGACAAGCAAGTACTGGGAGAATTAGGGAAAATTTTGCCAGCGAGCACAGACTTCACAAAGTCATACACTTTTACCATCTGACTGGCTGAACTCTGCAGTGTGCATACTAAAGAGCCACCATGCTACTGTTCTCTCCTCCTTTGAAGAAGTGCGGACTTCTCCAGACACACTTGCTCTTGAGAGTTGGTCCTGTAAAGAGGCTTCGTGGCGATGCAGTTTGGATGGAATGAACGTAGGAGCTATTCCCTGCACTGTCTGTATGCTCAGCACATCTTCCACCAATCAAGAGTGCTTTTCCTACTGGATGCCAAAGGGCAAGCCAAGCTGTACTATCCAGTGAGAGGAGCTGTGTGGATTTTGTTTTCTAAGATGTTTTCTACTGGCTGTAACAGTGATCCAGTGATCACCTTCCACCCGTGCCCCTAAACTCTACAGAGTGACAAGCTGACAGCAGGGACTGATGGGATCTTTCTGTTTAGCTTAGTGCAGACAACTTCTTAGAAGAGAAGTTTCCTATCTGTCCGTCCTTCAGCCAAAAGCTAAGAGCCAAGAAAGGAACTCTTTCTGAGACCCCCACGCAATCCAGCCTCTTGCCCTAAGCCACCAGCCACACTGGCTCCCTCTTTCAACATAGACACCCACACCATCGTTCACCTTCAGCTGCCTAAAATGAAAGGTGCCACGGGATCACTTGGGGTTAGGGCTCTTTTCTATTTTTAGAGAGTCCTATTGAAATAAGGAAGGACTGATAAATCTTCAGCATGTGGAGTGTTGTGGACAGAAAGCTTCATGAAGTGTCGGGGGAAAAAAAAACCTCAATCAGAGCTTTGCTGAGATTCCTTCCTTTTCCTACACCCGAGTCTCATCCCACGCCCATCAGATAAATACACGAAATAAATGAATGCTTTGCAAATCAAACAGAATCGCGAAAGCTCCTCAGTCAACTCCTTACTTCAGATATGCCCTATTAGACGAGAGACAGTTAAGACACACACAGAAAAAGAGACAGACACACAGCAGAGAGATTACCAGAGTTTTGTTCCCGTTCTTGCTGAGAGGGCCCCGGAAAACTCCCTTGATGTTGCGAAAGTGTCCGTTGCTGAGATGCGTGGAGCTGATGACAATGTAGTAACACTCCATGGGGCAGCCGCCGCCTCTCCTCCGCAGCCGCTGCTTCCACGCACCCGCGCCCGCAGCCGCAGCCGGGGCCGGGAGGGTGGGCTGGAGATCACGGCAGGGCGAGCGGCTGGCGGTGCGCTGTTGGCGGGCACGCGGGTTCCCTATGCCCGGCTGCGGTGCGCGCCCCGCCGCCTCCGCATGCCGGCCGCGCTCGCCCGGGCTCCAGCGCAGTGTTCGCCTGGCGATCCGAGCGGGGACGTAGAGCCCCGCGGGAGGATGCGGCCGAGAAGGGGGCCGGGCCGGGCGGGACCGAGCGGGAGCGGTTAGAGCCCGCGCTGTAGGGCGCAGCCGGGCAACGGGAGCCGCCCGCGCGGCGGTAGCAGCGGCCACAGCATCCCCCGCGCTGGGCGCCCGCACTTGCAGTCGCTGCCGCTGGCAGGCATGAGTGTTATTATAGTGTGCGGCGTTGCCGGTCCATCGCACTGAGCCAATGGCAGGGAGCCACTGGGCTGATACTGAGAGCTGTCAGAGGAGTACATCTGTCACCCGCCACCTCCCCCCTGCCTCCCCCGCCGCCGGGACCCACGGCCGCGCCAGCCTGGCCACGAGTGGGAGCGCGTCGCGACCGCCAGGGGCCGGGAGGCGACGGCCAGTTACAAGTGCGAGACTCCTGCGAGGTGCGGGCGGAGGTGGAGGGGGGTGGTGGGGTGGTGGTGGTGAAATAGACGCGACCGTGGCTTCTGCTCTGCGGGTTGGGATGAGGGCGGGGGCGCGAGGGAAATAAATAAATTAATAATACAGTACCCAAGCCGTCCGCTTCCAATTGCAGCGAATCGGGGCAGGTGCCAGGTGCCGCTGGGTTTGGCTTTATGGGAGTCTGCGCTTTGATGCATCTTTGGTATGGAGGGTGAATGCCCCGCACCCCCACGCCCCCAGTTACACATATCACAAGTGCTATGTGCTTGGGGGAGGGGAATTGTGGCGACGCGAGTGGATGTGGAGAGCAGGGAGACGCAGGGACTCCTGATGGATGTGTTCCCATTCCTGGCGCTCTCCCCTCATCCACCTCCCCTGGGAGCATCAGTTCTTCCTAAATTGCCAAAGCTGAGAGGAAAAAGGATGCTTTGCGGCAAGAGAAGCTGCTGCCAGGAGCTCCGGAGCAAAAGAGGTGCTAAACAAAAGCAGAAGCCTTCGTCCTAGAAGCGACCTGAAAGGAAAACCTTGAGCACACAAACTACTGCGTTTGTCACGAAAAGTAGGGAATGGGGTCTGCTGCCTTTAGCGGAGACAGATTGGGGCTGGACTTTAAAGGGTCAAGGCAGCCATCAGCCAGGGCTGCTTCTCCCCCAACCCTTCCCAGGTGATCCTCTCTCTGTGTAAGTTTAGCTCCTCAGAGGCGGTGGAGTGAGGGCACCGCATCAGATACACACACCACAGATCTGCTACTACCATAGGACTCATTAGTCGGCACTTAAGAAGATCGATACCAGGCATGGGAGGCTGCGAGATGGTGCCTTCAATGGATTTACTGAAGGCTTTATTTTCCTTTTGCCTTGAAAGGCTTAATTGGTTAAAGCAGATTCCAGACATTCAGATGCCCCTATGTCTGAGTAAACTGCAGTATGATATAGCTGTGTTTATCTCGTGTATCAATGGGTCAACTATACAAATATGGTCCGGTCTTTTGTCTCCTAGACACAGAATTTTCTGTAGCAATGACCCCCGTAAGCCATGATATGGTGCTTAAATGAATCAGACAGTTTGATTTCACTTTTCCAAAGAAGATAAAATGGGATGTCGTGACAAGACAGGTGGTAGTCACGTGAGTAAATTATAAATTATAGGCTATAGCCGGGGAGTGATAGATTTATCAAAAAAAGAATTATTTCCACGTATCATGCTTCAATTAGAACATACTTGACGCAGATTGATTAAAACTCGTTATGAAGTGTCTGTTATTTAGAGACTAAATTTCTCTGATATCCACTTGGGGGAGTCTGAAAGTCTTGGGAGAAAGAGAAGTGGAAATTCAGAAAACTTCTGTGCTCTAGGAAGGAGGTCATCCAAAAATATACAGAACATAGAATGAAGACAATCATATTAAGAAAATATTCATTTTTTTTCAAAAATTAAATCTATCTCCTGCTTGCCTCATGACAAAATTGATTTTGTTTACTAACAGGGTGTTTAGACATTCTCTGCAAACTTCACTTGGGAGGATAGCAGAGTCATAAGCATGCATTTGAAGTTTTAGAAAATGTTGTTAGAGAGGGTAACTTATTCAGGACAGAGCAAGGATACTTCTCAAGAAAATGAAGACACACCATATAAGATCAGGCCATGTGTATATTTTTTCTGAGTGCATAAATCAAAATAATGCAAGCTAGGCTTGTATGCAAATATTATTTACTTAGAATACTTCCGTTGTTACTCTCAGATCTTTGCATCACAGTCTAATTTAGAAAATGAGAAATATTTGCCGGAATTTTTTCATGAAATAAATAGCAGACAGTATCTGTGTCAAATGTCATACTAACTGCTAACACAGATGCATGAACATACCATGCACACTCATAAATATATAATCATAAGTAACACATAGTTGTGCTGCCAATGTTTATAGTTTATTTATACACAAAATTTCAGATAATGCCGAGTGACCAAAACTCAAGGTTAATCTCCTTCCTGCATCATGTGATTGAGTTTTAGGAAGTTACCTCGACAGCTAAAGCATCCGAAGATTTCTATGATGAGAAACCGCGATTTTACCTGAATTCTCAAGGTATGCCTCCTCAGACAGACACACTTGAGTGAAAAACCTCCGCATTCCCTGGCAGGAATCATGTTTCCGTCGGAAGAGTTCACCTTTGTCAATGGCATCCTTGATGTAAGGGAGTGAGGACCTGGTCACATGGAATCCTGATTTTAAATTATAGAGAACAGCATAGATTTACTACCAATTCATGAAGGTTGGATGCTAGCAGTTATAAAGAAGTGTGAAATGTGCGTATGAATATATATGTATTGTTTCTTTATACCCATATCAAAATCAACAATTAACTCAATTTGATCACCAAGTTTGTATACCCATAATTTGAAGAAATTTACCGCTAACAGTCATGAGAGTTATTGAAATGAAACTAGCAGACTCTTCTTTATAATCACTGTTGCTAGCAGACTCCTCCTCACCACTACAGCAATCTCAATATTCAGGAAAAAGACGCATTATTGTGGAAAACATGGCTTTTGACGTAACTAACAAATAGGCATGAAGGGTTTTTTAATTTATTTTTTTATTAAATACTTAATGTAGAAAATAAGGCTTTGGTCATCTAGAGAACAGGCACCAGTTTTACAACAATGGTTTAAAGTAATGGCGTCAGTTTCTATTACTTAAAAACTAGCCTGATATCCTGACTTTGGGTAACTCTTTTGGCTTGTGTTGTTTAGGGAGCTATGCCACATTTGCTTTTAAAATATGAAGCTTTCCCAACAACACCTGGGGTAAGACTTAAGTATATTACTGCCTATTATAAATATGCAGAATCAATATATCCTATTCACAAATTATTTAAAATATTTTGTAGATTAATTAACATCCCTTGTGCTCAATTGCCAACTCTAGTTGGAAAAAAGTAATTAAAATTTTAAATATAAAATTTCCATTTTTAAAAATATATAATTTACTGTTGACCCACGTTCGTTCAGTTTTCCCCCTTCAGAGATCGCATTTCAAAACAAAACAACAACAAAAAAAGTACAAAAAAAAAAAAAAAGACTCTGTGTTCTTTGCGCTTGCACTCACTCATACAGCCCCTTCCTTGCTGGTATCACGGTTTGCTTGACTGGGGTCCAAACATCAGGCTGCTGCTCTGCCCTGGACATTGCTTCAAGGGCGCCTGGCTCACACAATGTCAGGAAAATGCTGTTATCTGAACATATAAGACCAAGATAGCAGGTAAAGAGAAGACCAATGGCCAACCCCATGGCCCTGATTCCTTCCCTGGATTCAAGTGAGAGAATCCAGTCTGCCTGCTGTTAGCTGATGCCTCCTGTTTCAGCCTCCATGTACTGTGATAGAAATCAATATATATGTTGGCTATGTATAGATAACTACGGATCTCAACAAAATGATCCGCAAATTAGATTTACTTCTGGATCCCAGTCACTCAGCTTTAACTGAATTCTGTTAGCTGAGTTTATATTGATGCTAGCTATCCTTGGAAAAACACACAAACAAAATTCTTATGTCAGGAGCTCAGTGATCGAGTCTTAGAATATTTTGGGTGAAATGTAAACCCATATAACGAAATAACGCTTGACTTAGTGCTTTCTGTGTTTGTATTCTTGGTTTATGTTGATGTTGGGAATTATATTGAAGTAGAATATTATTGCTTTCATTATTTTGAGCAAACAAGGAAGAATCTCATAAGTCAACAAATACAAAATTTATTTGTCCAAAGATAAAGTTAAATTATATTGTGGCATGTGGCTAAGAAAATGCTGTCTACTCCAGTTGGAGATATGGAATGATGACATCACCTTTGAGCACACTCGGGAACCATAAACATCCAGTACTTTGAGACCGGTATTGACAAATAGTCATAAACAAATTCATGTTTAAGATTGGGTTGGATTTCAATAAGACAACATCATCTGTTGTATTAAATTAAGATTGTAAATTGGGATATTTTGCCTGTTGTATTTTCATTTGCCTTCTTTTTGTTTTGTGTTTACTTAAGTTCTTTAAGCATATGGGGTTGTATAATTAGTTTGATGTTAGCACATCTAAGTAAAATTATGCCATGAGTAAATTTCTATTTGAAGAAGTCTTTTAAAAGAATATACTAGTTATTTAAATATGAGAAACACTGTTATACACAAGTTATGAAGTATGTTATATCAGATAACCAGGACGAACCTCATCTGCAGGCTATGATGCTACTGTATAACTTATTGATTGGTGATATTGTGGAACGTAAATGATAAATTATTATTCCTTTAATTGGTTACATACCCATATTTCTGATTTCATATTTCAGTTTTAAATGCTGAAACACAAAACCTAAGATTTCAAATTCAATACCACACAATTGTAGCATGTGATTTTAAAAGTCTCCACTGTGAAGGAAAACACACCAATAATCAACTCCTCCGAGTCACTGATCATGGGTTGCGTATTAATTAGAGATGCTACAAGTCAAATGTATGTCAGAATCAGGGAGGTCAAGAAGCCATGCTTCAGTAGGCTCTGTTCTTGTGAACATCCTGTAAAACTGTTTAGATGCATTGCCAACTAAATCAGTCCCTAGAGATGATTTGTGATTCAGTCTCCTAACTTTTAATGCATAATCTTTTAAGTAATGTGAATGTATAAGATAATGCCTTACATATATTCAAGCTTTAATTTCTGTGATTCTCAGATAAAAAACTTTTTCAAAGCTTATACTGACCATGCCTGACACAATTAAATCCCGTCTTGGTTAAATTCTTAAGGTTGTGGGTAGGGATATTTATGTATTTTGGGAGTAGAAGCATTAGTGCAGGTGTAAAATTACGTTTTGGTGCAAACATAAGGTTTAAATCAATTATTTACACTATATAGAACTTCTTACACATTTCTTAGAGGAATGATATCTGGTTGTTTTATATAACACATTAAAAGATATTGATAATTCCAAAGCATTTTCCCTCTTTCCATCAATTCTTCTAAGTACCCTGGGATAAGTGCCAGAATATGCTAATTTGCAAGCCAAAGCTATATTTCCAACATATTGCCAAAGAAATTAATGGAATTGGCTGCTAAATAACTATTTCACCAAAGGAATAACATTAAGATATATTATTTTATGTTAAGAAAGGAGCAATTTTTACACTTCTATGTTTTAGAGCATTTTGAAAGCAATATAGCAATATGTGTCAGAATTAAAATTGCGTACAAATTTTGACTCAGCTATCTCATTACTGAAGCTTGCCACACAGAAGGCAAGTATTTGTGCAAGAATATTTACAAGGAGAGTTTATGCAGCATTGTTCAGTTTTTCATAGTTATAGAAATCTGGCTATCAAAAGAAAATAGTTATATAACACATTATGTAAGCCAAAACTTCTGAGAAAATTTAAAATTGTAAAGTGTTCTTCTATCCATTGATTTGGTAGGATTACTAGCTGTTTTATTACATAGAAAGAATAAGCACAAAGGGCACCAAAGCATATAATATAAATTACATTTGTGTATGCATGGAGACAGACATATACTTTTGCGAAATATTTAACAGGTACAAATATGTGAAGAACTATTTAGATTATTGATTGTGTTTCCTCGTTTGACTATGGGCTTAAAGATAGAATCAGGAGAGAAAGAAAATGTTGGGGAGGGAGAGGAAGAGATTAGGTAGACGAGCATAAATGTTCATATGCACAGCTTGGTAAAAGTAAAGATAAGAGGAATTTGGTGAAGGTTCCTGGGAGGAAAATGGACTGAAGTATTTTTCTGATGTATTACTACATCTAAATAACATGTGCAGAAATTTATACTGGGAATAAGTGGAATCAGTTAAAGTGTTTTAAAAAGTTAAGAAGAGATAATACACTTACCTTAGCTAAAGGCCAAAAAGGATAGATGAAATAATATCAATAAACATTGATATTACAGCAATTGATCAAGGCTCTAAGTAGAGATAGTGAGTAGGAGGGGTGTGGGCAAATGCTTTTGGGGTTGAAACTTACGGCACCAATCATCAGAGTAGATATGATATAATGAGCACATTAATAACTAAACAGGAAGAATTTTGCCCCTAGCAAATGAGAGAATAATGATGTGACTTTTAAGACTGGGAAGTTTAAAATAAATTAATTTTATGAAAATGCTAAATTTCAGATTAATTTATGTTATTTGGATTATTTGTTAACACGTCAGTAGAACCAGAAAAAAAAAAAGTGAAGGGACACAGAATATGGACTCAGGATTGGTAGTTCCTTTGGAGCCATGGACATTATCAGTTATATTTACATCTGTGTGAGACATAATGAGATGCCACAAAGGAATACCCAGCAGAGAGTTGATACAAGGAATAATGACCCAACAGAAGAAGAAAAGAGATTTCAAAATGAGCTTTAAAACCAAGAGCCTGTGGTGTCTCAGTATTTTCCTATAAAGATGAGGACCGGCTTTACGTAAATAGAGATAATCTCCAAACTTGGGGATGCTTCTAAGAAGGTAGTTTTCAAAAATCTTGGGAAATCTGGACAGTAGTTCCAACAAAACTCAAGAGATGACCTGAAGTCATCTTGAATGCTTTTAGTGATTCTAAAAATTCTCTCAACAGTATAAACAAAACATTGCAGTAAATTTACAGATATGAAACCATAACTTGGCTGAACTACCAAGACTTACTTCTACTAACATTTGAAACCTATTTATCTATAGATAGTACAGATGTGAGAGAAAGCCTAGAGATCAGGAGAACACAAGTCCCTAGTAGGATATACACCCAACTCCCCTCATTTTCCACTTTTCCAAATAAGAAATAGAAGCCTGGAGGTGGCGATGCATGGCTTTAATCCCAGCACTGGCACTCAGGAGTCAGAGGCAGGTGGATTTCTATGAGTTCAAGGCTAGCCTGGTTTACAGAGTGATTCCATGACAGCCAGGGGTACACAGAGAAAAACAAAACATCCAAAACCTGAATTAGAATCATCATAATAAAGAATTAGAAAAGAATTTTTACTAGGAATTGAAACATGTAGTCATTTTGAATTAAAACCAAATGAATATAAAATAAAACTGTATATAGTTTATTAACTTATCAAAGTGATTTATAAGATAATAATTTCTAATTACTATATTAAAAATGCAATAGTCCAATGACTTAGACAGAAACTTGCTCCTCTTAGTCATAAAGATTGATGAACCAAGGATCAATGTACTTACTCTTTCAGTCTGGGGAGATCCCATTCTGGGTCACTGACCTATGTTAACTTTTGTGCCTTTAAAGAGCAAAGTAATCAGCCATTTTCTGTCATTCCTCAGGGTCCCGATAATCCCTTTACATAGGGATGATATTCATGACCTAATTATATCCCAAAAATCTCACTTCCACATGCCACCATATTGGAAATAATAGCTGAAACATGATCTTCCAGTACACAGTATTTAGTCAAGAATTTATAAATTTAAAAAGAAAAATCATGATTTCATTGGCTATTATTAAATGTACACCTCATAAAATTCAGAATGTATTTATATCTCATTACCCATGCAGAAGCCAGTTATCTCTTTCTACCATGTGGGTCCTAGGAATGGCACTCAGGCTACCGGGCATGTCAGTAGACAGCTTTACCTAATCAACCATCTCATCATCCTGGACCCGTTTTTCTACTATGCTTTTCTTTGTGATAGACCCTGAACCAACAAGCCAAAGAGAATTATGTTTTCTGCTAGAGAGAGCCAATAACATGGTGTGTGCTTACATTCTAAGATGCTCAGGAAGAAGTAGAAAATTCCTGTAGTATCTTTTCTACATTATTAAGAATGAAAAATGTTTTTAGAGACATTTTATCAATATATACTTGATGCTGCCTGTTACTTTTATATGACACTTCATAAGAAAATTGCTTATTTAAATTGGCACCAAACGTGAGTTATGCACCGGATGGTGAAGAATAGGTATAATTTTTAACAATGAAACATTTTCATAGGAAGATATATACTATAAGATGGTCAGTAGAAAATCAGCACTAAGATCCAGAACTTTAGAAGGTGCATCATCTTGAAAGTTCCATTTTAAAGATCAATAGCTTAAGAAATCAAAGGAATCATTTTTTATTTTTTAGAATTGCCAAAGACCTGCAACATCTCATACAACATAATGTCTTAAGAGCTTTGGATATTAATTACAAAATTTTGAAGTAGAACATTTAGTGAATATGTTTATTTAACCGTGCCTAACTTCTCCTATGGATTGTTTTGTTTGTCCTAACTGACTTTCAAATGTGTGTGTGTGTGTGTGTGTGTGTGTGTGTGTGTGTGTGTGCGTGAACCTGTGTGACTGACTTATGTGTATGTAATATGTTCAAGCAGAGCTAAAAGGTGGCATTTTGTAATTTCTAAAATTAAAAAAAATCCTAAATCTCTCCTGCAACTCTTGTAAGTTCACAAAATATGAAGGGAAGAATTTCTTCATTTTATTTTTCGGTGCTACAGAAACTGTTTTCTTGGAAAAAAATCATTTATTTTACATATTATTTTCTTATGAAGGCTAAGCATCGTTCATGCACGATGGCAAGAGAATACTATTTTAATTTATGCAAGAAAATAGGTCATTTATTAATGATTTAGATACACAAGACAGTTTAATATTAGGAATCAAGTAGTATATTGCATTAAAAGGTCAAATGAGAAAATACCTTTTATATAACATTATTTCATCCTAATGGATGAGTCTTTTATATACAGTCTAATTGCTGCTGTGAAATTCAGAACATCATTTACCATATAGTTAAGAAATAATTTACTTGCCATCACTGGGGATTTAAATGGTCTAGTTAAGTGAATTTTCCATACTCTTAAAATTTTTAAAACTCATTAATTTTAAATACATTACATACTTCACTAACTTAGTCAACAGAATAATCTAATAAAAATTGGTATATTCATACATTTAATATTGCCCTTCAGTAATAAATTAAGGAACTGGTACATGCACGGTGCACGCAGTATAGTTTAGTAATAACAAAAGATCATTATTAAAAAATGGACAAACAGATGCAGATGAATTGCTTTGTAGATTTATTTGTTTGAAAAATTTGATAATTAGGAAGAAAACTATTATAAAACTCTAGGGCAGACTCTTGTACTGTCAGGAGTTTTCAACTGCATGAGTAAACAGAGTTGTCAATTCATTCAAATTGATTGATAAAGCCATCCTATTTCTGCTGCATTCCTACTGGCTTTCTTTCTCTTTGATATATCAATTATTGAATGAGAGGTTTTCATGTTTTCCAGTATCAAAATGTATCTCTCTGTTTCTAATGTCAGTTAGCAAATTGTGTCCTTTGTATTTTGAAACTCTGATGCAGCCATGTAAGATTTTGATCTTTTGGACACTAGCTAGAGTCCTTTACTACTACATAGTGTCTTTCTGTTGCTAATAATTTACACTCATCATATATGGCTATTTCTGAAGTTAATAACTACATTGACACTTTTTCCATTATTTTTCTGTACATTATGAAATATGGTTATGTCCGCATTCATGTCAGTCTCCCAACAATGTCTTTTGAATGTCTGTAAACAACCCACCAGTCCAGTCAAGGGTGCCAATAGTACAGGGGTGGGGAACCATCCATTGGAAATTCCTCACCAGAACACTCTTAATTAAAGAATGTGTCCCAATTCTTCAGCAGCTGTCCACTATCAACAGCTTCTCTTTAAGTGGTGGGAAAGCTGTAGCGCCTTCCCAGTCATGCTGGAAATTTGACCATCTTGATCTTGTGTTGATCTGTACACAGCTATTATGCGTTTGCATCCAGAAGACATCATTTCACTAGTCTTTCCCATCTTTCGACTCTTAAATCCTTTCTGCCAGCATGCCAGAACCTTAGGGGTAGGAGAGAGGGGAACGTGTCTCATTTAGGACTGGGTATAAGGTCTCTTTTTCCATTATTTTGGCCAATTAGACATATTTGCACTGTCTGTTGTAGTCTGTAGATAGAGGGTTCTCTGACTAACCTTGAGAGAACAGGTCAATGAGTATAAACAAAAGTATTTATAAAACAATTGGAAAGTATGAGCGTTTTTGAGCTATGTTGCCCTTCTTTCTCATTTCTGAGATCTTTATTTTAATTATCAGACTGCTAGTACTTATGGTGTATTTGTTATAGAGAAAGTATATGTTTTCATTTATGTCACTAGTTATTTTTTAAAAGAAAGAAAAAGCACATAGATAAAAATTAAGAGATATATAGTTGAGTAGTATCAATACTATTCTACATCAGAGGTTCTCAAACTTACTAATGCTGTGACCCTTAAAACAGTTCCTCATGTTGTCATAACTCCAAACATAAAATTATTTCAATTGCTACTTCATAACTGTAAATTTACTATTATGAACTGTAATGTAAATATCCTTCTCTTCCTATAGTCTCAGGCAATCCTTGCAAAAGGGTCGGTTGACCTAAAAGGTCACAACCCACAGGTTGAGAATCACTGCTTCGTAATAGGTATCTATTGTAGTTTCAAACCAAAATATACCAATTAATTAATAAAATCTTTAATTCTGTTGACTGCAAATTGAAACTATCCAAATGCTAATCAGCTGGTAAATAAGTGATATGAATTTGTCCCCGTGTGTACACAGATTATTCAGCAGTAGAAGAGACAAAATACTGATATTTGTAGCAAAAATGGTATTTCACAAAAATGTTACAGTAATGATCCAGACCCCCGGGTAAGTATTATATGAACTTCATTTCAATGAAAATTCTAAGAAAAGAAAAAAAAATCTGCAAATTAGGAAACTAAGTCAAAGGGAATCTAGTTGTATAAGAGGTAACGCTTTTTGAAATGTATAGAAACTAGACTAAGGTGTCCAAAGTAATATTATATAAATACCTAAAATGTTAAGCCTTACTGACAATGCATATTTATAACTTTAGTTCCTGAATTTTAGACTTTGTTGTTTTGCTTTGTAAGATTTGTTTGTTTACATTCAACTGTGTTTTTTATGTTGCCTGTTTTGCAGTACTTTTTCATTTTCAATTTTATTGTTTAAAGCTTTTTCTCCTACCTTATGAGTATTTTTATTACCTCTACCATATTAGTGAATAATATGGCAAGAGTAAATATCTTTTGCTTTGTACTGAGCTTAGGGAAAATCAAGCTTGTTATATGATACTTTGGGGTATCTTTCATAGGGCTGATGATAATTCTGTTCTTTCTTACTCACAACTGCTTTTTCATGAATGGATGGTGAACTTTTTTCAGTGCCTTTTCTGAATCATTTGGTATAACCATATGGCTTTTCTTATTTAAGTTTTCATTCTGGATAATTAGAGCTTGGCAAATGACATTTATTTTTTAAAAAAAAGTTTAATTGGTTTTGCGTTCCTAAAATAAATCCCACTTGGTTCTGAAGAATTGAAACCATTCCCATGCTACCATGAGGATCTTTGTGTTCTACCTTTGCTGAATTGGCTCTGTGTTTAGCTTTCTATTTTCTGCTTGTCTGCTTTCCACCAAGCATTTTAAAATCCCATTGATGACTTCTATTATAACAAATATACTTCTTTTAAAGTTTGTCCCCATGTGATTATCAGCAAACCAGTTCCTTTGTCTTCCTCCGTCAAGAAGTTCCCTTAGCGTTGCATCAGGGTGTTCTCCTGTATCTCTGTGTCTGTCTGCAGGACATTGGGATCACAGCTCTACACATGATATCTACTTAATTATAGCACGTACCCTATGGTCTTCACTTAAAACATGACTTAAATTACTTTACTACCTATTAGCAATGCCTCTCAGATTTCTGTACTATACAAGAATATCTACATCCCTTTTTATGTCTAATATAATGTCATTAAAATTTGTAAGCATGTTTAATGACTACTTGTGAAAGCAAATTTAATTGTAGACAAATGTTAGACTTTGCTGATACCCCACCAAGGCTGCAGCATTCTTTTATTTTTTAAGGATATATTTTTATTGAAATTGTAGCATCCTGGGAACACCTTTGAGTTTCCTTTTGATATATCAAAATAGTAAAGAGATACTGGATTAAAAATAAAGACATATTTTGGATGTTAATAGGCCTATCCAGTTTTTGCCTTTTCAAGTGGTTTAATTCCACTGGAGAGCTCTCTCCAACAGAAAACAAAAGCAACAGCAGCAACAACAAAATGTAAGTCTAGTTAATGGTTTAAGCAGACCAAGTGTAAAGGAAAACATCAACTTTTATTTATTAAAAGATAAAAAAAATCACATATTAGAGTTACAAATACTTGACAACATTGACCTTCATACAAACTTATACTCTCAAGGTTTATTCCAAATACAGGCTCTGGAGCTCATAATTCACATCTAAGTGTCTGCTAATAAATAAACCAAACATAGATATGTGGTTTTCTAGTTTTCTAAAAGAAGTTATTTGGATGGAATTTTGTGCTACTGTTTTCTCTCCTTTTTTCATTCTTACATAATTTATTTACCAATAGCATATTCATTTTTTTAATGTGGATGGAGGATTTGACATGTCTCATATTAGAGAAATATAAACCACCAATGCAATATCAAAATTTTATTATTTCCACTGTTTTTTTACAATTCCTAAATATTCATTTTTTATCAGATTATAATAGAGTTATAACATGAGAACCTTTCCTTTTATTCCTTCAAACACTCCCATACACCATTCCTTCAGTCCTTAATAGTCATGGCCTCTTTTTTCAATAATTGTTGTTGTATATATGTTTATAAGCTCAAATATTTCCAAATATAACTTAATCACTTTGTGTAATGCTACTTTTATCCATATTTTTAGTACTGACCATTTGGTATTAGACAACCGTTGGTGCTCTCTTTCCTGGGGAAGAGCTCTCTCAATCCCAGCTTTCCTCAGTTGCTTCTGGTTCTTTGTGCAGTGTTAGCTGAATAAGGTAGGCACTAATGAACCTGTCAAAGCAGACAGGGAAATGCCTTTGAGGCTTCAACTCTACACAAAGAACTACAGGAAACTGAATGTTCAATATTAATAGAATAAATGGTTTTTGACTGAGAAAGAAACTAGCACACTTATACTTTTAAAAATCCATTTAACCAATTAAATTTTATGTCACATAAGAGAAAGCACATTTCCCAAAACGACGTTAAAATCACAAATTTCCAAAATATCTGAACCCTGCACCAAATATGTTTTAAATGATCAGTCCTTCTCCACTGGCACCATGTAAATCCAATAAGTGCTGATTCGCACTGTAATGAGGACATCAGCGCCATCACGTGAGCTTATGTGATTACCTTGCACTTCTGCTTCAGTCATCCGCATTTCATTTTCAGTTAATGAAATCTTCTCTGTGGTCTATTTCTTATCATATTGTTTTATGCATAGAAATTATCCTAATGAGAAAACCGCGCGACATGCTTATGAGATGAGTACTCTCTGGTCCATCATTGTAAAGGAAGTATAAAGGGAGTGTGTGAGCGCTGGAGCTTTGAATAGCAGAATCACAGTGAAAATTACTCCAACTGGCCCTAGTACATGCAGTAAACATTTTGGTTCACGAACGGTAAGAGTGAGAGAAAAAACCCATATTTATACTCTCTTGGTTTTAGTATTAGTCAGTTACATGTATTCTAAACCTTGTTTTATGTCTAACTTGAGCTGTGCCGAGTCGTTCAAGAATTGTGCTAACCTCTCCCATGTACCCTGAAAGAAATTACCCTATATTCTAAATTGCGTCTCTATAACACTGCACAACTGAGGTTGACATATCTCTTCAGTCAACAATTAAATAGTCTTCAAAAATACCCAGAGCAAGGCTGGAAGATGAAATATGTTAATGGACTTTCTGTTCTCCCATTCTAAAATTTTGAGTTACTATATTTTACTATTGTGAGACTTTATGTCCTTGAAATACAAATGTTCTAGCTAACAGCATAAAGCAAGATCCAGGGAAAGTTGATCAAGACCAAGTTCCTGACGTTAAAATATCAAATCATTTGGTTTAACAACTGTCATTATTACAATTTTTTGAGAAAAATATGGTTTTGAAGATCATGCTTACAGAACATACTCATGATTTCAAGTCCCCACAATATTTTAATTCCATAAGGTATGTGGGTGGATATTTCAAATTGACATAGTTTTGTGTTATTTTTTACATGCAAAATTATTATCAGATGGAGGGGAAATTAAATAATTCTGAATGTGATTTTAAAAACCCACAATGTTCTTGACTTATGTTACCAAATTTAAACTATTGCTAAAATTTATTCACTTTTGGAAAAGGAATAATATTAATAACATAATGTCAATTTTAATAAAACTAAATATAGAAAGCTTTTGTTAAAATAACCAGAGAAAATGTTCTATTAAGTTGTTATATATAGAAGTAGAAAAAATAGCTAATTGATATATATACATATGTGTATATATGTTTATATTATATATATATATATAAAGTACTTGACTGATATTGAATTTTTATGGAATACAAAGTTGACTTTTATGGAATTAAAAAGTAGAATGTTTCACTGATTTTATCATTAAGATTATATATCTCAAATGATGATAAACTAATACTCTTTTGCTTACCAAAGACATCATTTCCTTCTGATCAATAACCTAGCATATAATAATCTAGAAAAAAACTCAGGATCTCTTCATGTTTTTTATTTTTAGACAATTAGTAAAACCACTGTTAGGTCAGATAATTTGTCATGTTATTAGATAATTCAAAGAATTCATTATCAATTAATTTGTTAAATGATATAGTTTTAATAAACCCTTATTTTTAAAAGATAACTAGGAAATGCTATTTTATAATAATCTGGGTAAAAATAGTCATCTTGCATTCTCATTTCTCTCCATGATATCGGTTGAGGACTATGTTTTAAATACATTGTACTCCATTCTTCTTCTCCCAATATAATCCATTACTCATTCTTATAATGAGATCTTGCCATAGTGAATCCATGAACAGAAGTCTCTACTTCGAGTCTAATTGTTGGAATCATAGATCTAAAGTATTATTCGTGGCATAGGCATATATCAACAACATCAAATATTGGTTAAATGCATTTTGAAGTACTGATCATGATTCTCTGAGATAAAATTTAGTTTGGGTGCAGGAAAAATGAATATAACAGGAAGCTGTGGATAAAAACGAGTATTGCTGGGAGGTAACTAATAGAGAAAAGAAGTCACAAGAGCTAGAGAGCGTGAGGCAGGGAATGCGCACTAAGTCTTGCAGGGAGGAACGGGAAGGGTAAGAAATAAAGCGATTATACATTAATTGAAAAAAAGAAATAAAATGATCTAACAATAATACAAACAGTCTAGTCTAAATAAACAAATAACAGAAATAACAAAAGAACAATTAATATCAAAAAACAGTCAAAACAGGATGAGGAGCTAAATAGGAAATTAGTGGTAGCCACGGTCCATGCAGCCGTGGTCTCCCAGAAAAGGCAATAGCAAAAAGAGACACAGCTTTTCCTCAAGAATGAAGGTTTCTTTTTTTCTACCTACACTGCTGTTTGTAAATAGCTTAGCTAGTTCAAGGGTAGCGCTGAGCGAGAGGCTGAGGACACTGTATCTGTGACAGTTTATCTGAGTTCTTCCTTCCGCACTTCTCTTCCTTGTGGCCTTGTTTGGCACAAGAGGACACTCTTCCAAGGCGCTTGCTCTTGTCTAAAGATTTCCAAAGTCATGGAGCCACAACTGGATGGTGGTGTGCTTGAGAAAGGAGCAGCAGACTGTCTGGATCATAAAAGGTGATGGATTAATCCAAACCTTAAATGAAGACCACAGCACAAGAAATAAAACCCTTCCCATCTGGCAGATGATGGTCTCCAGATAATTACTCTTATAATTTAATATGCTACAAATCTGAGGTACAGAATATTTAATAATGCTGCCAACCACAATGAGAATATTCATACAGCGATACCAAGGGCTGTATAAACATGGCTACCTTGTCCAAAACAATTCATGATTAAACAAAAAGAAATAATGTTTCTTTGTGATAAAACCAGTGCCAGGGGTAACTTTAATACAAAAAAAAAAATAAAATATTATCATAAAACAGTTAGAAAACATCTTCTAACTTAGAATATCTTTTTAAGGCCGGGCAGTGGTGCACATGTCTTAATCTCCCCTGCACTCAGGAGGCAGAGGAGGGGGAATCTCTAAACTCACTGCCAGCCTGTACTATGGAGTGACTTTCAGGACAGTCAGAACTACACAGGACAGCTCTGTCTTGAAACAAACAAACAAACAAACAAACAAACAAACAGCAAAAATATAGAAGAAAAAAAAAACAGAAAAAAAGAAAGAAAAATGTCTTTGCCATTGAAAACCTGCATTAGAGAAACAATAAAGTGTCAGGTCCGGAGAGCATTAAGGACTGAAAATGGGTGTCTTATGAAGGTGACCTCTTAGAGACATTTACCCTTAATAATGCGACATTAGTTATAGCAACAAAGTGAGCTCTCGAACGTGCTTCTTTGTGAACCTAGAACGCGGCAAGTGGAGAAATATTCACATTATCTGAAGCTGGTGTTGATTTTTCAGAATAGGCAAAGGTATAAACGTGGTACCATTCTGTGTCTGCATTCTTCTCTGCGACTTAGGCTATTTCTTGGTTAAACTCTCAAGCCTTTTAAAAAGCATGCAGTGTTCAAGCAAATATTGTTTACAACTCTAGACTGGTTAAAACTATATGCTAACTAATTGTACTGTAAATGGCATAAGATAAGCTAGTTTTTGTATAAAGCTTATTTTTCTAAATTATTAAGTTTCAACATATTTATTATATTTATACAAACTTATTACATTGTACATTAGGATGCATCATGCCAATGCAAGTGACTTTATGCAATGTATAATTTCCTATATGTTTGGTCATTAAAACTGCAAACAATTTTTAAAATTTCTGATAGGTTATATACTATTAGCCTCAGATTTTCATAAATTCTCATTCTTGGAATATTCACTTAATAACAAAACTCTTTATAAATGTTTCACTGAGAGATGTATTATACCCCTTAGTTGTGATGGTTAATATGTTCTTCACCTGAACTATAAACACTTACCTGTCATTTCCACTGTCAGCTATGAATGACATATTTTCCAATATTAGTATTTAGGACATCATAATGGGAACTAACTAAAAATTTACTAATTTGGGCTACCACCAAAATTCACTTCTCATTTCCATGTTGAGAACTGAGTCACTCGTTTCTCCAGGATACAGTTGCTGAGCATCTACTATGGCACACAGCTCATTTCCCAAAGCTAGACGTAGAACAAAGCCACGCCGACGACACCAGCAGAACAACACCGATGACTGCGGCTTACATCCTGGTGAGCCAGAGGTACTGAGCGCCGGCTTCCTTCTGAATGCAGCTTTTCCTGCAAGGGACCCTGCGGAGCTGGAGCATATTGGAAACATTTATAAGAGGAAAAATGTGCGTGCATGTGTGTGTCTGTGTGTGTGTGTGTATGCATGCATGCATGTATATACGCACTATAGTTTTTTGTGTAACAATGCATTTACAGCTGATGAGTTCTGAGACAAACAGGGCTTAGGAGTCTCTCTCTCTCTGCTCTCTCCTCCATTCTTCTGACATCAGGCTTATTTCTACGACCCCAACACACATATTTTATCCTAACTCTAATCACTGGAAGTTAAAGAATTATATTGTCCATATTTTGTCCATCAGGCAGTCTCTGTTTGGAAAATAATGCTACAGTCTATAGTTGAGCTGATGCTTAATTAAGGTAAGATTCTGATGTATAAACATTTATATGTACTCCAAACTAAATTATTTCTGTTCCAATTACCATAATTGCTAAAATCTATCCCTCTTCCTTGCATTACCCTCATCAGAGTCAGATGCTGCCAGACTCACCCCCAACTCGGAGGTTGTTTGGCCATTAAAATCATGGTTTGTTAAAGAAGAATCTTAAGAAAATATAATCGCCTTGAGATACACAGTGGGAAAAACAATACATTTGGAGACAGATTTTATTGGTTTAAATCCCAGTTTTACCTTGCCTTTGGCAAAAATATGGTAAAGGCTTTTATTTATAGAAAAAAGCTTTCCTTTTAAATGAAGATTTGTTACAATAGCCAATAGGCTGGCATTTAGTCCACTGAGATCCTTCACAGGTCTGTGCATTGTTGCTCATACTTCCCAAATGACCGTATGACACTGGCTTCCTTGGATTGGTATATTCTCAATGAGTGAACTGCAGAAAACAATGCCATATAATGTAGGCTTTAGAGTTTATGTATTGAGGATTATAGAATTATAATCTTTGTTAGTGGAAATGGGAATATTCCTTCATGAATATGATATACCAAAATGTAAATATATCACTGCTCTTGTCCCCCTTTCTCTCATGTCTGTAAAAATGTGACATGCTCATTAATACATGCATATACACACACATGCTTGCCTACATAGTATAAAAATATGCACACCTCCATGTATATGTATTCAACCTCTGAATCAACAATAGGCCTCAGAGAGAAACACAACAATTAGGTACCTTAACAGTGTAAATTAAAAAATATATATATTCTAAGAACTTAGGAAACTTCAAAAATTGAGGAGAGTTACTTGAACATCCTAAAAGAAGAAAAAGGATATAGAAGTTCTCTAAGATGCAGAAATGATAGGAATAAAACACACTTTTCGCAGAGACATCCATCCTTCACCCTCTGGTGAAGCATCTTTAGAGTTAGATTTCGGTGTTCAAGAAGCAAATTGAAATTATGCCACAACTTATTCTTGAAACTAATTCGTTTCAAGTGAATGCATTGATCATAACCACAAATAACAGCATTTTGTTTGTTATTATTTCAACTCTCAGTGATTATGTTTTAACTACACACACAGACACACAAGTGCAAGCAGAGAGAGGAACAATCTCTCCTTCTCAGAATTTCTGGAAACAGAGATTTTCGTAACTAAGAGAGGTAATAGATAGAGTGGCTGTTAGCAACTGAAAACATCTTTAGGAGAAAGTCCTAACAATTTTGTTTCCAAGATAGAAGCAATTTGCTTTCATTAGTGCTAAAGAGATTCAGTATTAGTGTCAGAAACATTTCATCAGACTATCCCAGTGCTATTCTTAAATCAGAACAGTACATTTAAAGGTTTAGAAATATAATTTCATGTTATTTTTCTCCTTAGATATTGTAGTCTGAGAGAAATTGTGTGGTAATGTAATATCGCTCTTAGAGCTGAACTTAGAGTAAAATAAATAAATAAATATGATCAACAGTCATTCATTTCTTCATGGAGCAACAGTTTTTCAGCATTCATGTGTGCCAAGGCGTTTCTGGGTAGTAGGGAATGAACTCGAGAAAGTCACATTTCTGGCTGTGGAGAGTCAGAGCTTAATATCAGAGGCAGATATCAAAGAGAAAATGAAACATAATGAGGAAAGAACCAGCATTGGTATATGCATATGTAGTTCATGATAAAATATTTTATGATAAATGGTAATTTGGTGGAATCTATTAAAGACTCATGAAAACCATATTACTTATGATGTATCTGTCCAAGATGCAGTTGTTTAGAAGGTGAGTTCTGCAAGAGAATCATTTGTGTGTGTGTGTGTGTGTGTGTGTGTGTGTGTGTGTGTCAAAACAAAACACCCTTGCATTAATGATGAAACATGAGGCATGGATTGACAGTACTCCTTGCCAGTTGGCCAATGTATAATCTCTTTGGCTGAAAGGCCTTTATTGAATGTAGTCCAATCCCCTTTCCCTCAGTGAATTTGATGAGAACTCTAGATTAAATGCTTTCACAGTTCCTCCCTTACTCTGTTGAGTTTGCTTTGTGTGCTCTCTAACCTAGAAGCATCACTAGCTCTTATTTAACTTGTGATCACATCAACTGTACAACTAATGTTCAGTGGATTCATTCTCTGTAGGAGACAGATTTGCAGCATGTTCTCACCAATGGTGGTCTTTATCTTCCATTGTTGTGCTCCTACCACAGTTATTGGGTGGATGAGTGTTTCCTTACCTCTCTCTGGAATCCTTGAGAAACAGTAACAACCCGTCTGGTGGAAAAGCATAGTGAGTAATTTAGTGAATGGAATTACAATGACTGATATGGAAACTAGAATGTTTTATGGATAAATAATGCATATTATACAAAATAAAATATCTAATGAAAGTATAATACACTTATTCAAACTATAACCTACATAATATTTAATATGCAGAAGGAAGAGATTGCTTGTTATCTGTCTGACCGGCATTTTATAATCATAATTACACACAAAACACTAACTTTATTCAGCATATTAAATGTCTAATAGGAGGATTATATTCTGTTGATTCTTTCCATTTATTGTGACTCAGGAGATATAAATAAAATTATTATTTAAGATTTTTTTGGAATGCCTCCAATATAGAAATTTAAAAGAAACCTGGGCAGTGACCTTCCATAGATTTCCCTTTTTATGCATTTCTTTGCGGGGACAGGATAGAGGCATGCTGTCCCCAAACAGCTCAAGTTCTTAAATGAACATCAAAACCGATACAATGGGTCAGAGTTGGGCATCAAAAAATATAAAATTCCATGTCTCTCAAGGCCTTAGGGTTCTTTTGCCAGCCTGTCAATCTGTTTTGCAGTTATTCATATGAGAAAAATGCACAGTGCTATTAAAAATTAATCTAGCTTCAATGCACTGTAAGTGAAAGAAATGAGGGAGGAGAAGCCAGACAGTTGATATGTGAACAAGGAAAAAGTAACATAATGATGAAGATGGATGACAAACGGCATGCTGGTTAGAAGAGCCATTGTGAAAACATGATCAAAAGCACAATGTGACGACGTGATTTACAGGAGTCACCTAAACAGCAGGAGATACATGTGTTGCTTGATGTGTATTAGTGTGTATTTTTAAGGATGCATGGTTTTTGAATAGTATGAATAATTTTTTATAGATGTTGAAATAGGAACAATGCTGGAATGACTAATAGAGATATTGAGTATTTCACAAGTAGAATGCTAGAAATAGCTGAGCATGAGATGCCAGTTGATGAGAACATCTTCCAAATCATTTTGGCAAGAAATAAGGGAAGGCTTGGGTCCTATAAATACATGGTGTCCATGAGCCCTCATTGCAAAATGTCTGTGTGTTTTCCTTAGTTCCCTCTTTACTAAGGTGAATTTCACCAAGCAGATAGTTATTTGTTTTAAAGTGAGAAGTCAGTAGTGTTTACTGGGCTCACAGTGAGGTGTCACCATCGTTGCCTGATTCCAAAGCATTCTAATCAACCAGAACAAAACCCCATAGCCACAAGGCAGTCATTCTCCATTTCCCTTCCTCTAACTCCTGAGCTTCACCAATCTCTTTTTGTCCCTATGGATTTATCTTTTCTGCATCATTTATGCAAATGGAATGATATAATTTTCTCCAAGAATGTTTTAGAATTGTACCCACACTGTATTATGTATCCATAACTTAAGCCTTTTATGGCTGAATATTTATTCATTTCTGAATGTTACTTCTTGTTTTGTATGAATAATAATGTGAAATTTTCCTTAAATGATTTTATTTGTATTTCTCCCGTATCTACCAAGTACTTACTGGCTCTAAATAAACCATCTTCTCCTTTTCCTTCAGTGTTCTTGCCTATGCTAATTCAATTACCTAAGTTACATTCCTGTTGCACCCCAAGTTACTTGGCTAATCAGATTGTTATGTTATCCCTCCCAACCTATTCGACCAACTAGATGTGAAGCCCTCAGACAAAAGGCCAATAACAACATTTCTGCCATGTCAGAGTTATTTCTTGTGATTGAAAACTTTTTAAGGCGAAATCATGCAATGTATTTCTATATCACCCTATGAGGGATCCAAACATTTGTTACTATGGCTAAATATAATTTAAATATTTTTACAGCAAATTAGAACCCAATTCCCGTTTATAAAATGATTACCGACATAGTCTATTAATTTATTTCTAGGGCCAAGAAGATGGGCAGGATAGATAGTAGTATTCCTGCATTATTATTGTTAATTTTTCAGACTTAAATTCTTACTCAAAGACTCACTTTCTGATAGCAATTGCCAGGGCTAAGGTTGAAACCCGAGCTTGCACTTATACAGTGGGCATGACTTTCTCTTTTAAAACTAGATTTACTTTGAAGCCTTTGGCTTAAATGCTACAAACTCAATTAAACTGAGATCTGGGGGACTTGGCTAGGGAAAAGATGTTCATGATGGGAGTGGAAAATTACTGCTTGCTCTCAGTTTCATAGGACCATAAAACAGCTTCAGGGATTTCCATTATTTTATTGATGGACTCCTTAAATTGCATTTTACTTATCTCTCTCCCTATTCACAAAAATCCCTAAAGATCCTGTGGTGTGATTTCATACCTTCTTCCCTCTTGGGACAGTGTGACCTTTTCGTGCCCTCACCATGCTGAAGGATGAGCATAACTTACTAGTCCCTCATTGCTTCTCATGCTGATATGACACTACACCATTTTAATGTTTAGCGGTCTTGAACTGAAAGTGACCTCAAGAGTTGGGGAAGGGATTACGTTCAGTAGCTCATAGACCTGTCTCGAGGTTGTGCTGTAACTCACACGTGCTTAGTTCCCACTAACAAGGCTCCCACTAAAATTTATTTCACTATTGCTCTCTTGAATCACCCCACCTCCTCAGTCTCAAGGGTCGATTACTAAATATAAGCATGGATGACCAGCGATAATGGTCGACGATAGAAAGTTACTCATCTTTAGTGTATATTCTATTCAATAAATTTAAAGCATTGGCTATTTCAGAATTCTAAGAGGACAAGTATTTGAAACCAAAAATATGAAAGATAGATACTGCCTTCTGTACTTATATTGAGGAATGCTTTTTCAGGTGCAAAGAAACAAAATTTCTCTAAATGGCACGGATTAGGAAAGGAGAGTATCATATTTACACTAAAGGTATTTAGAAAGTGAAAACTATCGCCAGTCATAGTGGTGGGCATCCAGACTGAGCTGAGGTTTAGCATTGTTTTCCTACTTCCCCTGTGTTAAAAATCAAATGTCTCTCTACACATGTGAACATTTCTCTCTCTTCTGTGTTGATAGGGATGGCTAGCATTGTATGCTTGGCATAATCTAGAAAATGCAAGGTAACACACTTCAGGGCGTATTTGTAAGGAAGATTCCGAAATGAGATAACTAAGGTAAGATGACCTCCCTGGTTATGGATGGTACCACTCTGCGTGGAGCATCAGACTGAGTGAAGAAGCAGCAGCAAACTGATCATCAACAGTGATACCTCTCCAAATGTGGATGCTCTGGTGCAAGCTTCCTGGTATTTATACTGTAGAATTCCCTGCCATAATGGTCTATGAGCCAGAAATAACCCTTCTTTAGTTGCTTTGAAAACACACACACACGAGAGAGAGAGAGAGAGAGAGAGAAAGAGAGAGAGAGAGAGAGAGACAGACAGACAGACAGAGAGACAGAGACAGAGAGAGACAGAGAGACAGAGACAGAGACAGACAGACAGACAGACAGAGACACAGAGAGAGAGATTCAAAACAGACAGACCTATCAGTTTCTATTATTTTTTTTAATTAAATTTAACTATTTGGTTGCTTAGTTGGAGCATGATGTAACTTCCATAGATCAAATTCAGGATGCCATACTTGAGGGCAAGTGCCTAGCCAATATCTATTCTTCTAATTTGTGAATATTGAATACATGTCCATTTTAAAGTCCTTCACTTTATTCAACAAAGTTAAATTATTTTAATCTGGCAGATACAAACTTAAATGCTTTACACTGAATTATATTCATTAATATCATGCAATTAATTTTTGATCATTTAAATAAATAGACCAATTCCTCACTGCCAAAGGTCTTACAGAGCATGCCTCAGCCAGTATTTATTTAAATATTTTAACTTTCTACCAACAAAAGGCATATCCTAATGATTTTGTTGGTGGATTCTAGCACAGTCTTAGGAATGAAATTGCATTATCTGGCTCTGGCTGCTCTGGCCTTGCAAAGCAGCAGTTTCAGAATCTGTAGCGGGAGAATTTAAAGCCATGGTGAGCCTGGACAACCTAACTAGGCTCTGCTTCCAAATAAAGTACCAGTAGGAGAGTGAGCATTACCTCAGTGTAGTGTGTGCTTAGCATGAGCCCGTCCTTCGTTTTTAGTCCCCATAACACGAACTCATAAACCAGAGACAGAAATTATGCCTGTTATCTACAATCTCTTCCAAAAAGTAGAAGTAGGCTTACATATGCCAAAAATAGTGCTGCAATACAAGATATGCTAATATGTTATATACTAAAATATTTGCCATTTTCTAAATATGCATGTGTGAAAATGTACATATACCCATAGAGTTCAAGATAAATTTGTATTTTTATGGAATTTATGACAACTGCCTTTTGATTAACCTCTATCTTTATTCCTATACATCATACAAAGTTTAAGAGGTTTTGTTTCTACGTTAGACATCTTCCTATCTGTGAGTAAAACTGTGTACTGAGCAATAAGCAAAGTGTGAGACAGTAGAATACTTTAAAAACGAAGAAATGTGAACTTCTCTACCAAGGGAATGACTTGCAAACACTGCGCTCTTTGTTGGTGTACCATTTCTTCACGCTGATGTTACTTAACTGGAAGTTTCAGCACTAACTGACTCCAGTTATCAATCTCAGTGGCATATTAGTTCATGACTGTTGTTGAGATATCGTGCCTGGGGAAAGCATATTAGTTCATGACAGTTGCTGAGATGACATGCCTGGAGAAAGCCCTCTTAACGGATGACGCTGACTCACGGTTTAAAGGACGAGCTTCTCAATACGTTCTTAGGTTCAGTTTGCCAGTATTTTATTGAGAATTTTTGTATCACTGTTCATAAGAAAAAAAGGTCTGTAATCCTATTTGTTGAATCTTTGCATTGTTTGGGTAACAAGGTGACTGCAGCCTCATAAAATGAATTTGGCAACATTCCTTCTGTTTCTATTGTGTGGAATAATTTGAGGAGTATTGATACGAGATCTTCTTTGCAAGTTTGGTAGAGTTCTGTGCTAAAATCAAATTGCCCCTGGGATATTCTTGGGAGACTTTAAATAACTCCTATTTCCTCATGGATTATAGATCTATTTGAGTTGTTTATCCAATCTTGATTTAAATTTGGCACATGGTATCTATTAAGATAATTAGCCACATCTTTTAGATGTTCCAATTTTGTGAAGTAAGGTGGTTTTTTTTTTTTTTAATTATTTTTGTTTGTTTTTTCTTTTGGATTTTTATCTTCCTTCCTTCCTTCCTTCCTTTCTTTATTTCTTTATTTCTCTTTTGAGCCCAGTTTCTCTTGTATTCCTGGTTGTCTTGAAACTTACTCTGTAGACCAGGCTTGCCTGGAACTCACAGACACAACTGTCTCTGCCTCCAGAGTGCTGGAATTAAAAGTGTGTGTCAGTGTACTCCACACAGTGTAGAAGTCATGCAGACAGAAGCTTGAGATGGTTATATTGCATCGTGAGGAAGGAAACGGAAATTCACGATTATGCTCAACTGGCTCCCTTTCTCCTCTCCATACAGTCCAAGAATTACCCCAAGGGAATGCTATGGTACTCCTTCTAAAGTAAGCATTCCAACAGCAATGAGAGAGGAATACAGGGGATGTATTCATTAGTGGACTGGTAGTCTCAGCAACAGCGGTAAGTATTCCTACCCCATTAATCAATCTAATCAAGAAACTTTCTCTCGAAGATGCCCAAAGGCTTATCTCCTCAGTGATTCTAGTTCCTTTCAAGTTGGTAAATAATCTTAACCGCAAGAACTGGTTTGTTTTAAAGGCATCAATAAAGGAAACAGAACTCAAATTATGTATGAACAATCATATAAAACATATGTCATAACTGATACAAACAGCAAGGATTTTTTAACAGAGTGAGTGAATATAGGAAGCCACTTTATCAGCACGATGCAAATTTCAATTGTGCCTATTAAAGCTGGAAAATTAACAAAATTATGTGCACTTGATGAGGCATATTAAGTATTTTAAAACTATTTCTGCTAAGTTTTTCCTGATCACTTACTAATGACTATAGTTTTCTTTAAGTGTCCCATGCACATTGTGTAAAATATAATAAAGTAAAGCAAAATTCTTATGCAGATCCTGGCATTCAGTCTCACAAAGAGGCATTCACACACTTTCATATACATATACGCCTTGCTATACACTGACACCCACACACAAATTTGTGGCTACCACTAGACATGCACACACACACACATTCACTCCTCCAAGGACACACACATACTCATTTCCACACATATGCACTCACACACGTGCACATACATCCTACATGAAGATATTCATAAACACTCATTGGTTGCTACACACAGACACTCACATACACACATTCATTACCACTTGGAGACACCCATATACATGCACATTCCTTACACACATGCTCACTTACACACAATTCATTTCTATACATGGACGTTCACACATGCATAAACATTTAAAGTTTATCAAAGCTAAGAGCTGGATTACATGAGTAAATACAAAGCCACAAAGGCAAGGTTTATTTCTTTAAGAAACTAGCATTTTCACTCTTAAAATACTTGTTTTATGTAATCTGAAAGTTTATTCAACATTGTTCTTATCTGTCTTATATTTTTATTAAGTGTAAATACATATTAGTGAACCAAATATTAAATAATCAGATAAGAATAGTAGTTAGAAAGAGTTAGAAAATAATGAATATGAGAAAGCAGAAAATAAAATTCTATTCACTAATCTTTTCATATCAATATGCAATTCTTAATTTTATTATATCCCTGTTAAATAAGTTGATCTATAAAAGCATTTACAAATTAATCTAATTATATTTAATAGTATTTCCTATATTAAGCTAAGCTAATGATACAATGATAATATTTAAATTGTTACATTTGGGCTATGAATATATAAAATATCTTTTGAAAAAAGATTATAATATTATTATCGTGATCATTTTACTATGCATTAATGTCAAGAAAGAAATATTCAAATTAAATATGCACATAAATATGTTAATCTACTGTTTTTTTTATCATAATTGTAGCTTAATACAGACACACAGAACTTCCACACTGACTGCTCACACACAATAAAACTGTAAAAGATGTGTGTCCTCCTTCGTTACCCAGGCTTCCCATTGGATCATGATCATCATGATGTGCACCTTTTTTTTGACTGGCAAAATAAAGTTTTAAATAGACTTCATAAAAATTCCTCCTAAAGCTATAATTAGTACTGAAACAAACTTAAAATCATGGCCACTTATCAGTATAAAAAAAAACATAAAAGCAACATTATTGCTTATGTCATTGCTATTATAACAACACAATTTAATCTTGTGTCTTAAAACTGCATGGTCAATTTAAGCATTTTTTAGCATCTAAAAGTCTAATAATACTTTTATCCAATAATGTTTTCAAGGTCACTTTGACCTGGCTTGTAGACTAATACGAAATGTTAAATAGAATTAGAACTCTACTCCAAATAAGCTATTTTAAAGTACATTGCTGTAGCCGGGATTTGCTATTTGGGATCATTAGTAGAGAAAATAATTTAAAATTTTTATCCCATAAAGCAACTCTAATGGATTGACCAGAATTATTCATTTATCTTGAAAACAACATGATGAAAGATAAAGACAAAATCAATTTCAGTGCACTTTGCTTTATATCAAACATGTGGAATTTGATGGCAGTTGATTATAAGAGATTGCCATATGAAAATTTTAAGGAAAACTTGGAATTTAACTAACATGTACAACCTAACAGCAAACTAACAGCTTGACAGCTTGTGAAAATTGAAGGTGGGATTGGTTAATTTACTCCGTTAGGTCTACTGAGTTGAAAAAAAATCTTTACAATTACAGAGCTCATTTTGTTAGAGAATACTGTTTATACAGAACAAAGAAGAGTTCTTTTGAATAGCAGTGAAGAGGCAGATAGTGATTAAGGCACAAACCGTATTCTGGGCAAAGCACATCACATATTCTCCTGAGCTCAGGCATTTTGGCTGAACTGAGGGTGGTATAACACAGAGCCTTTCATTCCTTCCTTGAGATAGAGGACTGGAAAGAAATTGTGTTATAGGTATTGATTTAAGCACAATGGCTAAAATAATTATCAAAATACGCTGGTCTCCTATATACCCAAGACTTGTTTTGTCTTGGTTATAATAAAAACAGCAACAAAATATTCAAGATGTTATATATATGTGACCACTGAAGTTTGTCCATGTAAAATAATTGCTTATAATCTTGTCTCCAGTGTACAGCATCTTCACAGAGCTAGTCTAGTTAAATTGAGTTCATTCAAGTGAGTACTAACCCATTGTGATTAATTGTTGCAATGTGTGTCCAAATGAAAGCACAAAATTTGTGTGTAGAAAGGTACTCAAACATAGAACACCATGTAACAAAACTAGAGCAGACTGCACAACAAGAAATACCCACAGATAGCCATCAACACAGGAAGTTAAGAGGACAGGAAATTGTTTGTCTCCCAGGGAGTTTTTCCAGGGAATTCAACAGTATGAACTTGAAGACCCCAGGCTTTTGGACTTCTGACCTCCACACCATGATTTAGCCAACCAGTTTGGAGTACTTTGTTGTAGTGCTCCAAACTATATATAGGCCCCCAAGCTAGCATCTGTCCTATCCAGAAGAGTTCTAAAGAGCACCGCAGGCTGTCACAGCTGATGCTGTAATGTTGCAAGTCCACATGGCACTTTCCACAGATAATTCATATGCAGCCCTACAAAGCCAACCTCAAAAGTTTATGGACAGAAGTCAAATCATCAACGCTAAATCAATTACTCATAAGATAATTCACTAAGGAAATTGAAATTTTGCATTGAGATGATTGAAATTTAGAAGGAGTGTATCAATGTAAATGGGCCAAAAACCAGGCCGAAAAGGTCCCCATATTAAAAGAAAAGAATGTTCTGGTGAATCAAGTGAAAACTTCAGCAATGGGGAACTTGCAAAGAAGAGCCAACTGAAATAGAGCAGAAGAAATGAAAACACAGAATTGTTATGTAATTAGTGAAAATGTGCAAAATCAGAGCATAGAAAAATCAGCAAAACCATGAATTGTTTCTTTGATAACATTAATTAAATTTATAAAAGATGCGTAGAATTACAGAGAGGGGAAAAAAGAATGAGAGAGGAGAAATTATCAAAATCACTAACTTAAGAAACAGAATGAGGTATATTACTCTTGACCTTGTAGAAATGTAAAGAATTATTTAAGAACCTTTGAATAACAATATGCCAAAAAATTCATAAAATTTAAACAAAAATGTTCCCAGTGAGTACTGATACTTTTATTGTTAGTATAACCCATATTTTAGACATTATAGGTTCAAAACTTTAGTGATTTCTTCAATACATTTTGTTTCAAGAAGGGATTTTATGACATCATTGTAATTTAAGCCCCAAAATGTGCATTTGGTATGTATTTGGTATGTATACGTACATATGATCTCTAGCATGGTTTCTTCATAGCTGTTGCATAGTTTTAAAAGTGGTTTTACAGAGTTGGTCATAAACAAGATTTTATCTTTTGTTTTATGTAACAGGTAGCATAAAATATACTAAATTTTCTGACAGTTCAACTGTGGGACCATTTTTATTAATGCTTTTATTAATTTACATAAACCTTAGAACACACTTCCCCTCTCTTCTAATAATTTGCAAAGACAATACAGACCCCCATTCTGTTTTGATTAAATGCTTCTAATCAAGTCGTAGACAGCTCAACCCATGTAAAACTCTTCTTTTCTTTGTATTTGCTTTTTAATTGTTTTTCCCTGATTTACGACAATAATGTGCCCCTTAGTAGGACAGTTAAAGACACGGAAACTTGAAACACATATTTCTTAGCTCCTTTCCATTCTTCTCTTTTGGATCCCACACATGTTCATACGCAGCACACTTGCTCGTGTTTACATTGCACACAACTTCACATGTGTCTTATTTCTGTTACTGCAACTTCATATTTAACATACTATGGATATATTTTAAATTATTTAAATATCTGTTTATACACACATGCATACACACATATACACAGACATATAGATCTTGTAATAAGTAATATCTTTCTAATAATTAGCTTTATATGCTAATATAAATAAAGGAATGGAAAAAAAACCATCTGAAATACCCATAATCTGCCTGCCTTTATGATGAAATACCAGTTGTAAAGTTATGCTATTGATTTGTGTCTTGGTTTCAGCACATAGCAAGCACAGATCAGGTTGCGAACAGAGGTCTGTGTTGATACTCCAGCTTTCTCTTGTGTTCCAGGATGCTTCTCCTCTGTGGTCCTCTTCCAATCTCAGGTCAGTGCAGGGGTGCCTCAGAATTGATTCGAATCTCTAATGCTATTTCCTGAAAGACGTGGGCCTGCTCCCATTGATTTAGTTCTTTATCTGAGGAATAAGGCCTAATTCTTATAAGCTAATTAGTTCCATTTTGTCTGAGGAGGGAGCAAAGTCTGGGATACTATTAAGTCAATTACCTTTGATTTATCCTTTCGAACCACAGTTAATCCTATGTTTAAGTCATACCTCCTATCTGCCTGTCTTCTTTTTGACTCCAAACTGCCTGAGCCCCACCCTGATGTGAATACTAAGAAGACTTTTTGTAGGTGTTCCACTGTGTATTTCTTTTGCTGCAGGCTTCCAATTGTGTTGATGCTCTAGACATCTTTTAAAACTATCTGGCTTTAAGATAACATTTTATAAATTTGAAAATGAAAATGTTAGATACATATTTCTTATGCAATTAAGGCCCTCTAATACACACACATGTAAGGGCACACACACCCACACATACACACACATGTATCTTCTATTCCAGTTTTAAGGACTGTCTGTCCCTTGCTTTGCTGCAGATATAAATCCTCTTACTGATTCCTTCATGAAAATCTTGCTGGCCCCGTGGTTTGCATTCATGAGGGCTCCAGAGAAGGTCCAGAGAGCTAGGTGCAAAGATGAAGCCCTTGTGTAGGAAAGAGCAGGAACAGTATCATCCCAGATGCCATAAGTCTACTGCAGCTTAATTACTCCAATGTTCATTTACATAGCACATGATAATGAAAGTCTCTCACAGAAACAGGTTAAATATTCATCAAGCCAGTAATACAAAAATATTCTCTGTAACAGATATAAATCATTTCCAAATGACTTTTAGAATTTCTCAAAGAATTGTTTGAATTTCAATGATTTTACTTGTTAAGTTTGTTTTCTGTTACTGTGACAAACAAGACCCAAAGGTATTTGGGTAGAAAAGAGTTCATTTGGCTCATAGGTTTTTTTTTTTTTTTTAAGGGAAGTCAAGGCTAAAGCTGAAGCAGGAACCTGGAGGCAGGTGCTGAAGTAGAGACCATGGAGAAACGCTGATTACTGATTTACTTTCAATGGCCTAAGCGGCTTGCGGTCTTCTACAACCAAGGCGTTCTCACTCCCAAATCAAACGTTTATTAAGAAAAGGCCCAAAGGCAAGCCTGCTGGCCAATCTTATGGAGACATTTCCCCAGTTGAAGGTATAGTCCCAGGTGACTCTTATTTGTGTAGAATATCAAATACTAATCTATATATAACCTATATTCTTAACTTTATTTTTGAAGTGAACATAAACAGTTCAAATTGTCTTGGAAGATATGAGTATCTTTCTATGCAGAGATTTAAGGATGTTAATAATTCTTTTTCTGGAATGACTCATAGATTGGGTACATCAATTATCTGAAGATTTTTATTTCCAGGATTTTGTTTTCTATAGTCATTTTTTTACTTCCTTTTCTAGTTATACTTTCATATTGCTTTATATATATTTGCCAGTAGCTGTGTGGATATGCATGTTGAATTCAAACTCAGATAAATTAGCATTAATTTTGGTTCTTATTTGGTTGTGTGTGTGTGTGCCCGCCCATACAAGTTCAAGTCAGACCACATCCCTGCAAGGATAGTGGGGGTTAATATGAAATAATTCCCCTGCCCAAGAAGATATTGACAATTGATGGATGCAAGGAGAAAAAGTATCAGTCAGTATTCTTTAACAATGTTGCCCATGAAAATAAACCATGCTCTATTAGAAGAAAACACATTAAAGAATATATGGGAAGAACAAATTGGGCATGATAGAAGACAAAGAGAGGAGAGAGAGAGAGAGAGAGAGAGAGAGAGAGAGAGAGAGAGAGAGAGAGAGAGAGGTTAAGGACACCCAGAATAGGTTGAGAAGACAATGTAAACATCTAATTTGGTACTGTGGAGGTCTGAATGGGGTATCCCCAATATTCTCCAATAGCAGAATGCCTGGTTGCTAGTTGGTAACACTATTTGCATAGATTTAAGAAGTGTGGCCTTGCTGAAAATAGACTTTGGGATTTCAAAGGTCATGTTACTTGAGGAAGGGTATTCAAAAGCCATTCTTCATTTCCAGTGCACTCTTAGCTTCCTGACTGTGGATCAAGATGTGAGCTGTTACTGTCACCATGTCTACTGCTTGGCTGCTGAGCTTCCCTGTATGGCAAGTAACTGACTCCCCTCTGAAACTGGAAACTCCAAGTAAACTCTTTCCTCTTTTTCTATAAGATGACTTGATCACGGTGTTTTATCACAGCTAAATAAACCAGACAGTGTCAATAAACACAGGTTTTCCTAGATATGTTCAGACAATAATTAACTGTAATACAAATTGAGCACCATGAAAGCATTCTTGGTTGTCAACTTGATTACAAATGGAATTAACTAAAGGGAAGTGACTCAGTGCACGACTTTTTTTTTATAATTAAATCATTTGAAGTGGTAAAATCTTCTTTTTTAGTCCCAATCTTCTGAAGTGGGAAGATACACCTTTAATCCAGACCTTTTAGCTGGGAATATCTACCTTCAATCTGGGCCAACCCCTCTCTTGGAAGCCTATATAAGGAAAATGGAAGAAGGAAGCATGCTCTCTTTGCCTGTTTGCTCTTGCTCACAAACCCCTGATACTAATATAAATAAAAGTGAATGGAAATAGTTACTAAAAGTTATTTAATATTATTAAACAGTCAAAGTAGTTTGAAAGTTTGAAATTCCAAAATTCACTGGCACTTCCCAAACTCCCTGTCAACTATATTTATCGTCAGGAAGATCCTAAGTCTGCATATGCTTCCTCAAGGAGTGGGAGGAGAGGGAAGGTGGAGAATAACTAAGAGTAAATCTTTTGGGAGAAGTATCTCCTAAATTAGCAAATTTCATTGAATTTTCCAGACAGATGAGTTTTTGCTTTTAGATTGCTCTTCTTTGTCACTTAAAATATAGCTGTGCTTCTGAGTTCTCTCACTTCCTTTCTTAACACAAATGCATTTTAAAGAATCCTCTCCTTATATAAACTTTTGAAATGGTAAAATATGGTTCAGATAGTTACATTAATTTCTCTTTTCTGGCATCTAGTTCTAATCATTTTTTTGGGAAGTTGAACGCTACTCTCCACTAGTCAGCATGCCAAACATTGACTCTCATGTTTATTTTATAGTTAGATGCTTGTTTTTGAAATTTTAGGTTGGATAATAATACAGAAAACCAAACTGCTTTCCAATGGAAGCATTATTTAGTGATTTAGACAAAGCAGGACAATGGCTTTGAGGTAGACTCAAGATGGAAAGGTCTCTTAAGCATCGTGGTACCACCTTTGTCCTTTTATACACAGGTACATTTTGTCTACCCCTCTATGTCCTCCCTCATTTACTCAAAATCATTAACTTATTTTTCATTTCTAAAACCTACAACTTATTTTCTGTTTCTAAATTCTGCTGTTTCTAAACTGTCAAATTCATAGAACCACACAGCATATGATTCATGGGAATAGTCTGTTAGTTTTTCATCATCATTCTCTGGACATTTATATGAACTATATTAACAGCTGAGTCCTTTAGCATCAGATTCATTGATTCCAATATGCCACAAATCACTCTGCATCAGCTTTTGAAGAATATCTATGTATACTGTTTGCATCATACTCATGTTTTTGTATGAACAAATCTTGCCATTGGCTACAGTGAATAGCCCAAACTATATTTGCTCAGGTGTATGACACATAAATATTTAGAAGAAAGAAGTGAAACTGTTGTCTTCCAACTGATTAAGATATTTACTAAATAAGTGGTAGACGTTTGTAAGAAAATAGTTCTTTTTCTATACAATTAAGTAATTTGAATATGCTGTGGTTCATTTTTTAACTCAACCTACCACAAATTAAAAAAGTCCTCTTGAGTGGAAACCTCCGTTTGTATTTATTGATGGTGGAAGACGTGTCTGATTGTGAGCAGCAACTTCAAACAGCAGCCCAGCCAGAGGGTGTGGGTCAGGACGAAGATCGCTTGCCTTTTGTTCCCTTTGCCTTGCCTCTCATCACGGACCTGATTTACTGGTGCTGCATCTGATTTTTTTTTGTTTTGCTGATATTTGAGCCAGTGTTTCCAGCCTTCCATTGGGGTGTAAGACCCAGCCATTCTCCTGGAAGCTTCCAGGTTATCAGCACTGGATTGGACTGCTGAGATACCCAGCTTGTGGACCAATTACCTGATTCTCAGCATCTCAAATATGATTCAGCTGTTGGCACAATTTTAATATATGTTGACCTAATAAATTCACACATGCAAACACACACACACACACACTTCCTTTGTATCTCCAAAGAACCTGAGTATACATACATTCTAGCTCTAGAAAAATAAAATGTACATTGATATTCTATATCCCAAAATATACTTGTCAGAGAAAGACACCAAATTGGATGTCAGAGAAAGACACCAAATTAGACATGTTATTGGATTAAACATGTTCAATAATATCCTCACTATTTTGAAGCACATACACAAAATATCCACAAATGATGTACAATTCCCCTCTGTGTGCTGTGAATATGTTTTATTACCATTGGTTGATGAATGAAGTAGTTTTGGCCAATGACTTAGCAAAGCAAAGCCAGGTGGTAATTTGAACAGAGATCAAGAGAGTGGGGGAGTCAAAGACAAGCCCTGCAGCTGCCAAAGGATAAGAACCTGGAATTTTTCCTGTAAGTCACAGCCTCATGGCAACACAGATTAATAGAAATGGTTAGGTTAAGATCTAAGAGTTAATTACTAAGAAGCCTGAGCTAATAGTTTAAAGAGTGTAAATTGATATAGCTAATTAATGAATATCTAATATTAATTTTAATATAGATGTTCATTAATTAATATAGTTTCTGTGTGATTATTTCAGTCTATGCAGCCTGGAAACAAAAAAGCAGTCACTTACTACACTCAAAACTACTCAAAGTCCCACTAAGATTAAAATCAATAAACAATTTATGTTTTTTGTGCACAACAGACAACTAGCCAACAATGATAACAAATGACCTTTATTATAAATCATTACAGAAATATTTCCTAAATGTAATTTTAAATGCAGTATGCTAGACAGAAAATAAGTATAGAGCATGTATAATCAATTTATACATAATACAAAAGCATAAAAAGAGGTATAATTTGTTTATGCAGTTAGGAATCATGAGCTTAGTTATTCTTGGCTAAGAATGACTGAGAGTGAACAGAAAGAGGATTGGGTTGTAATTTCTTGTAATTATTTTAGTAATATGGCGTTCTGCCTTCTGCACATGACATAGCCATTTTTTTTTCTTGAACTAGAGAAGCTTTGATTGTCAAACCAGCCCCTCATGACAATGGTTTCACCTACATTTCCTGTACAAGTGAGAATTCAGGGCTACATATGAGGCAGCCTGTCCCAACAGGTTCTGTATGTAAAGAACTGGGCCATATGTATTCTCAGCCTTTGGTTGAGAACAGGTCAAATACTGAGACATATCTTAGTTGGACCACTGCTTCAGTTTCTTATGATATTAAAATCAAGGCGTTGCCTAAGGATGGAATCATGTCAAAACATGCCTGAACAGATTCACTTCTAAGCTCACATCTGTGGCTTTGCCTGAATTCAATTTATCGAGAGTTGTAGGGTAAGAATCAAATAATATTCTGCCTGTTAATAAGAACCCTACTGTTTCTTGTCATGTGGTTTTTCTCAACAGAGCCCTTCTGCTGAGACAAAAACATCAAGAGTGCGACGGTGAGAGCAAAAGGGAAGTCATTATGCTTTGTAATCTAATTGTGCAAGAAGCATCCCTTCATCTTTGCCTCAGGCTATTGAATAGGAGATTAGAGATTACATAAGGCTATGAAAAGCACAATGCTGGGATCATTGTGGACCATCTTAGGTACTTTGTCTACGGTCAAGGTAGATTTTGAAGCTTAGCCCAAATATGTTTTCCTTTAGATTTGTAAAGAGGATTTTAAACAGGCCAGTGTGCGTTTTGTCCTTTGTGATGCCGAGTAGTGGAAGCCTCATTCCATACCTTAATTTTCTCACTTTATTAGTTGCATAGTGATTTTTGCCTATTTCTAACAATGTTCTGAATAAGTGATAGTGTTATCATATAATAAATTATTCAGTTACAAAATAAATTCATCTAAATTTCTGACTATGCATCCCAGTACAAAGTTAAACAAAATCACTAAGAGCTGATGTTCTTTATTTCTGTTCCAAACACAGAAAATATTCAGGCCGTCATCATAAAGTGTGAACATATTTACAGGCTAAGAAAGAGTACAGATACTCTTTACCTTAGTTTAGGTTACTATTGCTATGACAAAATAGTGTGGCCAAAAGCAAGTTGGGGAGGAAAGGGTTTATTTCACTCACAGGTGTATATAACAACAGTTCATCATCAAAATCAGTAACAGTAGTAACTCAGGCAAGGTAGGAACCTGGAGGCAGGAGCTGATACAGAAGCCATGAGGAGTAATACTTACTGGCTTGTTTCCTATGGCTTGCTCAGTTTGCTTTCTCATATATGCCAGGACCACCAGCCCAGAAATGGCCCCACCCATAATTGGCAGGGCCCTCCTCCATCAACCACTAATTTAAAAAAATGCCCCACAACCAGATCTTTTAGAGGCATTTTCTCAACTGAGGTTTCCTCCTTTCAGATAACTTTAGTTTGTATCAAGTTTCCATAAAAACGTCCAGCACACCCTGCACCAGGCTGAGAATCATCTTGTTTTACATTTATTTTAATTTATTTTCATTTTGAGAATTTCATACATGGACATAGAGCCTTCATCCAGCAATTGAAGTAAGCAGAGGCAGAGAGCCACAGCAGAGCACTGGGCTGAGCTCCCAAAGTCAAGCAGGTATAATCTTTGAGAAGAGAAAGAGTAGATATCCGTGTTAGAATGGGCTAAGATGGTGTGGCAGAGGAGAGAGAGAGAAAGGGAGAAGGGGAAGGAAACAAGGGAAACTAGACAAGGGTGCTTGTCCTGGAGGGACAAAGGACATCTCTAGAAAGAGAGGAGACAGACATGGTACATAGTCAAATGGCAGTTTGCAAAGGGAAAGGAGAAACCCAGATTAAGAATAAAATATTTTATTTTAATTGGGCATGTTGAAATGGTGATCCAAAGGGGCTTTTGATTGCTGGATTTTAATACGTTGATAGCTGTATCTTGGTAGCAGGCCTTAAGGGAAGAGAGTGACAAAATAAGGAAATAGACCTTGGTTGGCAGCTTTAGGAATGGAATCTAACTTTTTAGCAAGACAGCAAGATTGGAGGGAAAGGGCAAGGTCTGCCGCAGCCATGCTCACCACACTCAAGCTGGGCACAGCCCCTTGAAATGGAGCTTTAACTTCAAATGACATGATTTTTATAAAATATATAGAGGAAGTATGGAAGGAAGAAGGAATGAAGGAAGGAAAGAAAGAAAGAAGAAGAAGAAGAAGAAGAAGAAGAAGAAGAAGAAGAAGAAGAAGAAGAAGAAGAAGAAGAAGAAGAAGAAAAGAAAGAAAAAAGGCATAGGAATCTCTCCCATACAGAACAAAGGGAGGTCAAATGACAAGAGAATGAGACATTAGTCTGCTGTATGACAGTCTTTTCCTGAGAGATGCAGAGAACATACACCTACTCAGTTCAAAAAGGGAGCCATGACAAACCCAGGTAATATTCACTTCACAAATATTCACTTTCTGAACCAATGAGTTACTTACAGGAATTTGGGTAAGGGGTTTTAAGATCAGAAATGGCCTAAAGACAGTTGTATCATCAGCCCATCCCAGCACAGATGACAGACCACAAAAGCTAGAAATCTACAGCTCAGCGCATAGCCTACAGCCAGCCCAACAGATAGAAGTGTATAGACCAGGAGGTCTGAGCATCTTCCAACAGCTCAGCTGGTCTCTACTTCTTATAGATGGCTGGGGTTGTCTGAGAGTCTTCTTTGTAGCTTGACTTCTCTGAGACAGACGTTCAGCAGTCTTTACTGACTTTATGCTCTTGGGGAGTGAGGGGTTTAGTGTTTTTCAAGGACTCTATGAAGGAATTTTGTGTTGTTTACTTCCTGCTTTAATGATCTTCCCTGAATAATAAACTGTTTTCATCTTGGCAGGAACTGCACATGACATGGCTATCTACAAAAGAAGGCGTCTGCAGAATTCAGTCCTGACCCTGATCATAGACTTACAGTCTCCAGAATAAAAAAAAAAAAAAAAACTAAACTTTGTGGCTACCTCAACCAGACTCTAGTATATGGTGGTAACTCTCGAACAATACAGCCAATCTTTAAATTATTATGTGCTTTTATTCTCATAGGAAGCATGTGGAATTTAATGCATATGATTAACAATGCTACAAAAAATGTACAAATAGTCATTCTTATATAATTAATAGGTATTTGGTGCTGATCTCTTTTCATAATTTGTGAACAATTTGCCTATGGAAAATTAATACAAATAACTACAGCACTTCTAAAGTTCTCTGTACACTGTTCTCAAAATGTGTGGGTACTATTTAATTATAGTGTTGGCCATTTGAATTCAATGTGCTATAAAAGAAAACAAAAATAAACCTTTTCACTGTTTACATTGAATTGCTTCTATCCTATAGTTTCAGTTAATCTATTTCCTAGCTCTGATTAACCATTAACTAAAAGAGTGATGGGGTCTGGGAAAATGGACTCTGCGACAGTGTGGCAAGTTAATTTTAAAATCGCAAAAGGAAAACAACAAACTTTCCACATATTAAAATAGAATTGAAATTTAATGAATCTGAAATAATGAACCAATGGCCCAAACTGTTGTTTTGTTGAATGTATTCCATGTGTGAATAATAAAAACATCAGTAATTGTGACAATAGAAAGTAAAGCGTAGATGTTCAACGCCGTTGTGTTTCCCAGAGTGATTTCAGGTCAAAAGTGTCTGAATAAAGTTTATTTCCCTGGGACACAAAGAGCATTATTACTTCGTCACTTGCTTTTGGTAAAACTGTAGTCTGTTATAATCTTCACTATGATATTAGAATTAGAAAATCATATATTTCTTCTCCAAAAATTCTATGAATCAGTGATCAGTGGAATCAAGAACCCTCATGTCCTTGTAAGGCAGATAAACCAAAACCAGTTTTAAACTTTGTAACCATTAGATAATAAGATACATGTTATCTAAGTAACATTTACAGTATTGCTAGTATAACTTTTGATTGCTGAAATAGAACTTTTTTCTAAACACATTTTCAAGTTGTTTTTTCATGTTTCTGGAGTGGCACAATTATCCCATGGTGTGTTACTGGGGCGTTGTTGCCCAGTATAGCCTGATGCTATTTAGGCTCCTTTTCTACAGTGGTAAATTCCTGTATGATTTCTTTCAAAATGTCACTAGTGATAGTTAGACTTCCCATATTCCCACCTGTACTCTGGCCTCCCATTCTCCTCTCCATTCAATATTACTTGTATATGATTTCAGGGTTTACTACTTGGTATTGGACAAATAATCTGGGGCTCTTCTGTAAGAAACAACACTTGCCCATCTCTCAGCATCCCTTACTTGCTTGTAGTTCTTTATCTGGTATTGATAAGAATTCATGACTATACCTTTTCTGACATTTGCAGGAGACAAAAACCTCACAACAAACTCCCAGTTCCTTTGGCTGTCGCAATCACCCCGCCCATCTTCTATGATTATTGAATCTTAGGTGAAGCAGTGTTGTGTTGCAGAGATGTCTGTTGGGACAGGTTGATGTCAATGTGCACAATATTGGGATCAATTTTAGAAAGCTATTTCCTATTTCAATGAATACAGTGGTTTTCTTCACATTCTTCTCTTTAAGAATTGGTGCAAAAGGCGTATGTGGAGATCCTTTAACCACTTGGATTTGATTTAGTGCATAGAGAGAGATAAGATCCAGTTGCATGCTTCTATATATACAGCTATCTCTTTTGACCAGAAGCTATGAGATTGTATATTATGTTGTCTTTTCTCGAATCTGTATTGCTGGCCTCCTGGTTCAAGTCTTATCATTACTGTCTTTGTACATGCATATATTATATATGTGCATTGCTCAGTTACAATTATGACTAATTTATTTTTAAAATGCATGCTTTATACGACATTAGGCCAAAAGGGCTGTGTAAAGCGCTATTCCCATGAGACATCACTAGCACAAAATGAAGATCTTTTGTAGGCTGCGTTGACTTCCTAAAATGGGTCATAAGTATTGAAATGCAACAGCAAATGTAAATATCATATATGATGGAAAGATAGTTTAGGAATGTAGTTGTTATTCATAATTTCTTTTATGTCAAAAAGTCAGCCTACTTTTGTCTTTCAATTTTTTTTCTGGATAGATTATCTTGAATTTAGAAAAGCCAGTCCTTAATTAATAAAGCTTCAAAATTAAAAAGCCACTGTCAACTGTACACTCAGAGTGTGTGACTGTGCCTCCTGGCATTTCATTTCCTTGATATATGGCAACTGCATTTGAATATAGGTATTTAAAACCCCTTCAGGGAAAAGAAAGCATACTTAAAACCTGGTAAAAAAAATAAGTCCCTTAAAACTTAATTTAAAACCTTAAAAAATAAATTCAAATTAGTGGATATAGAGGTAGTATAATAATACAAATGCTAATATAATCAACTCTCTGTAAATGGAAGTTAAGGTCCCACCTGGTCCCACAGCCATTCAGTCCTAAAGAAACACACAGAGGCTTCTATTAATTATAAACTGTTTGGCCTATTAGCTCGGGTTTATTATTAATTAGTTCTTAAAACTTAAAATAATCTGCAAATCTTATCTATGTTTAGCCACATGGCTTGTTACCTTTTCTCAGTGAGGCATCCTTATCTTGCTTCCACTGTGTCTGGGTAGTGACTGCCTCTCTGCCTTTCCTCTTCCAGAACTTTCCGAGTGTGGTTACCCCATCTATATTTAATACCTGGCTACTGGCCAATCAGAATTTTATTAAACTAGTGACAAATCTTTACAGAGTGCAAGAGCATTATTCCACCGAATTTTCCCTTTTTATCTTTTCAAAGCGAGTCCAAGCCACCACTAAGCAGCATGCTGCTGGCTGCTCATCAAGACTACATAAGTGTTTGGTGAGAGAGTCTCTTAAAAGAGCCTCCATGGAGTTTTTCCTGCTAACACTGAGATAGAACCCTTTCTTAAAGGATCTGTGCCTCTGATTGCTACCAGAAAACAGAGCTTACCAAGTACAGAGTAATGAAGGTCACCAAGAAGCTGCATTTGTGTCTGTTCTTGTCTGTTCTCAGGCTTTAGGTGGAAATGCTTGACAAACATTTGGACACCATTTGTAACATGATTAATGAAAACCCAGAGACAGATAGTTATTGGTGTTCAAAATGAAGATCAGAAAAGCAAAGCAAACAAGTCACTAGAGAAGTCTTACCTCTACCAAAAACTGGGCAACATTAGACTGAATTTCCATTTGAAAAAATATTTTTTTAGAAAATTGAAAGCATAATTTATAAACTTGGAATCATAAAACATGAAAGTGTTTCCTAATGTCCTAAGAGTCTAAGAAAGATTAAATATTTTACATTGCTTATTTATTGTTGCTTTTATTTTATTCTTATTTTTATTTTAAAGCAAGGTGTTACTATGCATCTTTTGTTGAACTAAAATCACTATAGACCCAGATGGCTTAGAAATCACAGAAATCCACTTGTCTCTGCCTACATAGTGCAGAGATTAAGGGCAGGCACCACTGCTATGCCTGGTTTAAATAAGATAATTTTGGACGTCATCCAGGTACTATTCATTGTCTGATTTCATTTCTGACATTTGGATTAGAACAAGTTTAGCTATGTTTTCTTTTTGCTTCTTCAAGATGAAAATTTGTATACCCAGAGCCCTGAGAAAATGAAGCAAATCTGAGCAACTTCTTTCCATAAAAAAATACCATCCGTTAGGCATGTATTAATGATTTCCTACTCCTGCACAAATCCTGAAAACCAAAGGTAAAATCACACAAACAAACATTAATAAATGCTACTTGCATTGAGTTTATGGTATATTAAGAATAATAGGCATTAATCAAACAATGTGGTGCTTCAAATAACTTAAGTGATCTGAAAAAGATGAATGCTTTAAAAACCATTGCTGCAATTGAAAATGGCCTTAACCCATTAGAAAAGGCTATTTATGATTAAATAATTAAAAAAATAGTTCATGCTTATATATGATAATATAACCATAATATACTGGTCTCAAAGCAGTGAATCTGTTATTTTAAGCTCAGAATTTCTTCAGGAATTAATCTGTGTAGTGCATAACAAATATTTTCTCAAATGAAATCCCATCAGTTTGTTTTGCAAGCCCTCTCATATGACCACTTTATGCAATTTTGTTTTAGAACTCTTTCATTATTGTTATTTGTTGTTTTATATCTTATCTTTCCTTAGAACTGTTACTGAATACATAAATGGAGGTTTCTCTGCCCAGCCCTGTCCTGCAGCTACTTCTAAATAATCACTCATAGACTTAATATTAAATATGAAATCCTTGACTGAATAGCTCAGGCTTTAACTAGCTCTTACCTTTACATTAACCCAATTCTATTCACCTGTGCTGTCCACATTCTCATACCTGTGCTCTAATTCATCTCCTTTGTCTCTCCTGACTCCTCTCCTTCATCATCCGAGTTCTCAGTATGATTTTTCTGCCTAAACGTATCCTTCCTGGCTTTGGTCAAACCGCTTTTATTATTAACCAATGAGAGAAATACAGACTCAGAGCGTACAGAGAAGTCATCCCATGGTATACCGGTGATAGCCAGAAAACACTCAAAAAATTTATCTAATGCACTAAAGAGGAACCTTGAATTTTCTGACTTTTAAAATTTAACTCATGTATTTTATATTTTTCATGAGGTACTAAGTGCTTGAGGTTAATCAAAAAGACAATTATTAGAAATAAAATAATATGGCATATTGTTCATGAGAATTTAAGTTTGAATTGCTAACTCTGTACATGGCTGCATGAGCATTGGGAGTTCACTGGCCAACCAGCATAAGTGTTTTAGGATGATGCAGGAAAATGCCATATGACATATCCTGCCCTGGGCTCTGCATATGAATGCAGAACACGCTCACTCACAAAGCAAACAAAATAAAATAAATCAGAACAGAAAAACAAGAGATGGGCTTGAGAAAGCAAGAATAATGTGGGAATCATTTCAAGAATGTAAATACACGTCTCAGAAAACACATAATCTGATTGTTTTTTATTTTGTCCATTTACCAAAGTGAATGCATTTAAAATATAACATGAGGGGAATCCGATTGTTCAGTCTCAAGCTAAACATTGGTAACCTTTCTCTCTAGTTGTTCTGATGGATGAAACCAAGAGATGGCTGTTCCTGTTTCAACTGTGACACAAACAAACAAATTTCAAAAGTTTATACAAAATAACTATCACTAGATATGCAACCAAGGCATCTTTAAATTTTTTCAAAACATTTCAACATTCTTTGGTTCATTCAGTGTTTGAAAATGTCGGAAATGGACAGGCAAGAAGTGTTATAACATCCACAATATAAATAAAGAACCAAAGTCCATGGTCATTAAGGAGCTGACAGTGTAATAAGAAGGGAGGAATTCATCTTTTCTTAGGGCTCAGAAAGTTATTCCTGTAACAGATACGTTTGTGGTCTTATAACCAATACAGTTTCTCAGAAGAGAAAGGCATGGGGAGATGAGTTGATGTTCAGAACTTATTTCCAAACACAAGAAATCATCAATTGGCAAGAAATTTGAAGTAACAGAGAACCTGGAAGAAATTCAGTTTGGACATATAGAATTTGTTAATGTCAAAGGCCTATACTTGGACTCAATCAAACACACACCTTTCATGGGGAGCTACTTCCTTTTCAATATAAACGGCATGTAGAGAAAGGTACTTTCTAAAGTCATATTTATATGATAGGTCAGGATCCATTAACAAAAAAATAAGAAATCATAGTAGATTACTTTCAGAAATAACATTCTAAAGATGCACTAAGTAATAATCCTAGGCTATAAAAAGAGAGTATTTAAAGGGTACACTATTGATACCATATGAAAGTACGATATGAAAGATGGAATAAAGAAAGTTTAATCGAAGATAACATAAGAAACCCACATTGTATTAGTCAGAATTATCTAGGGCAATAGAACTGAGAGAATATATATATATATATATATGTATGTATAATAAGCAAGTCTTAGTCTTACATACATGATGTGGTCTTGTACGTAAGTCCAACAGTGAGTGTCATATGCTAGCAGAGCGGAGAAGCCAGTAGTTGCTCAGCCTACCTGGCTGGACGCCCAAGGAACCCCAAGAGTCACACTTCTTCCATCTATGCTGGAAGTCCTGTCCGCTGATTCTAATATCAGAGAAGACTGCAGCAGCCTTAAGTAGAGGAGCCTGCCTGTGAGAGTGAAAGCGAGCAGGAGAAAGCAGCCATTTCATTGTTTCCTTGTGCACATACCTGAGCTGACCAGAGGTGCAGACCACGATAAGGGTGGATCTTCCCACATCAAGCCGTCTGATTACAGAATTCCTTTAATTTGTATTTTTATAATATTTCTTTATTCTAATTTTTGACATTATCAAATAACTGCATTATTCCTTCCTACCCTTTCTTCCGTCCAAACTCTTACCCTCAATCGCTTGCATCCAAACCCCCTCTGTTCCATTTCAAACTCATGGCCTCTTTCTGTTGCTGTTTGTGTGTGTGTGTGTGTGTGTGTGTGTGTGTGTGTGTGTGTGTGATGCATCTCTAACTACATAAATACAATATGTTCAATCCCTATAGTTACCCTGCAATATCTTATTTTCCTCTTCTCAATATTTCATGGTTGACCATATTTCTTTGTCTAGCTTTGAGATCCACTAATCTTTCTTCCTTCTAGATATTTTAACAATAAGATTTTTAGGAAGTTATCTTTGATGAAACAACATTAAATGTCACAAAAATGCCCTCTCATATGTTTGCAATAAAATAAAGTTTGGAACAAACTTTGATTTTTTTAAGTAATATTTATATTCACACATAGGCAGAGGATTAAATCTTTGTTATTTGAGAAGTGAATAAACACCTTGACTTTTAATAGCTTGACTCAGCATTAGTAAAAACTGATATGAAGATTCTATGTGAGAAAACTTTCCAAAGAGATAGTTTTAGAGACTTGGTTGCCCTGTGAAATGCAAATCTCTTGACATAGGTGACATATGTTAAAGAATCCCAATTTCTGTAGATAGCTGTCGTCTCTCTTATAGATAATATGATAAGCAGAGGATGGAGAGATGGAATGAAATAACGTCACCGCTTTCATAATAAATGAAGTGAATTTTCCTGAATTGTGAGATGTGATGCAAATTAAGGGGAGACAAGGTAATCCATGAAGGTATTCTCTATTAAAATTATAACCTTGCCATTTGCAATAATTGTATGAAGACATAATGGAAATTAAAGTGCCTCACAATGATACTTGGAGTACCAACATGATAAGATGCACGAAAATATCATAAAGAAATCTACCATTTCCTATGCTGAACTTAAAAACATAACTACACATGTTTAAGGTATACATTTTTTGAAATAAAATATATACCACACCTTTAAAACTATCATCAAAGATAAAAATAATATAAATCATTATCTACACAAGCTTTTGTGGGTGTGTGTCCTCATGTTAAACAGCAAGAACACTTTGTTTAAAAATCTACTGTTTATAAATGAACAACACAATACTGAAAGTTATGAATTACATGATGCAATACATCTCTTGAAAGAATTTGTCTTACGAATGAAATATGTACCAATTAAATAAATTCTTGTTCTAGTTTTAATCATGGTAACCACCATTCCATTTTCTGTACCTATAAATTTCTCAGTTTTAGGTAGTCGATAAAAGGGAGAGGATGTAATATATGTCATGTGTCTGACTTACTTACATTGATAAATCCCTTGAGCACCATGAATTTTGTTACAAGTACTAATGTTTTCTTCTATTTAAAGACTGATTGATCCTTATGCAAGAGTTCACGGGCATTTGAACTGCTTTCAGAGCTTGGCTATACAGAATAATGGTGCAATGAACATCGCAATATACATAGGTTCAGAGTTATTCCCTTGAGGTCTATATTTTAATTATTTTAATCAGAAGTGAAATAGCTATGTTCCCAAACAGTTTCATTACTAATCTATAAGCAACGTCCAAACTATTTTTCAATGGAGCTGCAGAAAGTTATTTCATCATTAGTAATAGCATTTTTTAATTTCCTTATGCAGTAATTTCTAATGATCACAAGCCAACAAATATTTTAGAAGTTTTCAAGGCCAACACTCCATGGTTGAATTCTTCTGTCCACTTGACAGATATAACAATTAACACATTTATCACATATCTTAACTTCAAACATATGACTAATCGAGAGCAGCAGTGCTTGCTAACGTCACAAAGAGTAGCAAAGAAATGAAGCAGAAAAGCACAGGTATGCCAGAAATATTCCCATCTAACACAGTCAATAGACAATTTTATAAGTACTCTAAAAATACACAGTGGGATAGGATTTATTTTCAGCAAATAATAATAATATATGGTAATTTGGATCTAAATGGAGCAGAATAAAATTAGATCTTAGAGTGACAACAAGCAAAATCAATGCAAGGAGGATTAAAGATTTTGACATGTGGTCATGTAGTCATTATTAAACAGTTGAAAACAGGGGAGAGAGAGAGAGAGAGAGAGAGAGAGAGAGAGAGAGAGAGAGAGAGAGAGAGAGAGAGAGAGAGAGAGAGAGAGAGAACTGATGGGAATAAATCTTGGTCATTGAGCAGCAAACAAGCATTCAAACAATGAACAGTATCTCCACCCTGTTGGGAGCAGTGAGACCCCAGATCCTGAATTTCTTGTAAACAACTTGTTTCCCCCTGATCTTAGTGCCTACAGCTGTTCTGAGCACGAGACCTTCAGGAGTTCCTGATGGCAGGAGAGTGGTTTCTGGTGCGTTTGGCTGGGGCGTGGCTATCTCTATATAATCTGCCCCTGAACACAATAAAGGGAGCATTCTTGGGGCTTTTGTATCAGTGTTTAAAGGTCTGCGTGTCGGTCTGTCTCTGTGTCTGTGTTCTCAACCTCCAGCCCCTTGCCCGAACCTGGGTGAACTTGGGTCTAGGGCATAGAGCGCAGACCGGGGCTGCGGCCACCCGAAGACAGGTATCTATCTCCAGAAATGTTTATTGCAAGCCAATTTCATCTTTTAAAATCAATAGTTCTGGAGGATGTAATAAGAAGTGAGGCAGGCAATCCGTTCCTTATCAGTAACATGGATTTTTTGGAACTGAGGAAATTGTTGCACAAGGGAATCAGGTTCAGAAATGCAATGATACAATTTTTGGTTAGTATCTTCAAATTCAGAGTTTTTAAGCACATTTTGTCTTGTGTCTCCTAGGAGATACACAATTAGTCTCACCAACATGACTTACTAAACATGAGTGGGACAGTGGTAATCAAAGACAAACCAAAAGGAACAGGAAAGACCATGGATCCTCAACTTTACACAAAACTACACGCAACCAAAGGAAGATGAAATTGGGACAATTAATCTTCCTGAAAAATACCACTGGTCTGATGGTCTGACCATAAAACTTTACAAACAACATTATACAGATGGATCAGACTATATTTGGGAATATATATATATATATATATATATATATATATATATATATGAAAAGGGAGAAAATCAATTTGAATGAAAGTGAAGATGGTTATTCTAGAGTGCTTGCAGCAAGAGAAAAACTAGAGAGATGCTGAGCATTCAGCATTAATTAATGGAGTCCACACATTGTTCCACGTTGACAGTCTGAAAGTAAAAAGTCAACATCATCAGTTCCACATATGCTATCCAGTACCAGCATAGACAACTAAATCCCAAATTATTTTGAAATTTAACTATAACTGTATACATACCATATTAAATATATATGTACTATATTAAGAATAACTATATGTGTGTGTGTGAGTGTGTGTGCAATTTTACTTTGTCAAATTTTGGAGTACTGGGTAAGCAACTTTACTGGTTGTCACATTTTAATTAATCTGTGCAATACAAAATATAAAAGACCTGCAAAACTCGGGGTTTGCTATATTCCCTACAGTAGGAGTGATTTCTTGGGGCAATCACCAAGAACTCAGTTTCTATTTATTTAATGGGCTAGGAAATGAATTTACAATATGCATGATAAGAGAAAAATAAAAATTAAAACACACACTTTTAATGTAACGCTTGCTATGGAAGATTGTATATTTCGTTAATGTGGTATTACATTTTGAATCAACATATCCACTCATTACAATAGAATCACAATTCCTGAACAGGGTCCTGGACATTCAGGACCTTACTTATGTTGACAGTAGAATTATTCATTATAAGCAGAAAAAAAGATGCAAAACAAAGAGATAAACAAGACAGATCAAGATTGATCTCTCTCTTTCTCTTACACGCACACACACACACGAAAATAAGTGTATATATGTACATACAGGCATTAATATTACTTTTAAAAGTGAAGAAAAACACTTTTCCTGTTACATTAATAAAACATGGCATTGCACTAAGTAAAACAGACCAATCATAGAAAAGACTAATGTGACACAGTATAATTGTATGAAGTACCTGTGAAGTGGAATTCAAACAGTCAAGGCAGATTCAAAGGTACCAGGAGTGAAGGGAAAAAGCCAAAGTAGAAAAGTAAACCAATGAGTACAGGCTTGTAATTTTCTAAATGAATAATGTCTGGGTATCTCCTTATGAACAACGTGAATGGACTTACACAATGTGACTGAGATTTTTAAATGTATCCTGTGTTTTATTTATAATAAAACTGCATAAACATACTTATAGTTACATAGAATACATTGAAGGATCCACAAATTACAGAATGTGAGGCCTAGTATTTCAGGGACATTACTGACTTCAATATATTTTATTCTTATGCATGACAACAGTAGCAAAGACCGGGTAGCAGACCTTGCAAAGAATCATAAATAGATATTGGGAATAAATTGAGTGCAAAAATCAAAGTTCTTTCTCTTTGTCCCTCATTAATATGATGCTGCCTTCTCATTAGTATCTCTTCTCCTGTTCAAAACAAGCAACCACTATGCGGCTGCTCTTCTAAGTAGTATTTTCCTGTGTGTTAAATAACGCTAATTTAATTTTTAGGTTTTTGTTATGCAGAAAGGCTTGAAAATTTATTGTCTTATTTGTCTTTTTTTCAGCATCCAAAACAAAAAAAAAAAGCAGTTATTTTTTTGCTGTAGCCGCATTGCACAGTAACTCTGTGGTTTTTGGTTGTATTTGTTATGAGTTAATTATTTCTATTTCTTTGCTATAATTCATAAGGAAACAAGTTTGATCGTGTCAGCTGTTTATGTACCAAGCTCACATTTCTCATGCTTACTGAACTGCAACAAGAATAATTTAATAACAACCATGTAAATTGTGCTACCAAGAAAAAGAAGGATAAATATTCCCTTATGAAAGGATATATACAAAAAATATAAAATAGATGCTGAATCCTGTTAGTTCCTATTTGTTATATACAGTCAGTAATAGTTCTTATTAATGAGCACGAAACATTAACTGGGATATCTGGTAAGTTCAGTAGAGGAAACTCTAAGACGATAGTGCTATGTTTTTTATATATTTACCTGTTTGTTCACATAGCATGTATATAATTTATATATTATGTATTATATACATGTTTATGTATTTTATATGTGTATATATAATTTCAATTTGAGGTTTTAATAATTCATTAAGAATTTCATATAATACAGTTTGATTCTATTCATCCCTTATTCTTGTCTTTTTCAATCCATCCCTACCTCCTTACATATATCCCCATTCATTTTCCCTCTCTCCCCCACAAAAAAAATAATCTATTTAATCCAATTTCTAGTAAACATATATCCTGGGTGTGGTGCCATCCCCTGAAGTATGGTCAATATGTTTCATTGATTAACTGATTCTCCTTCTCAGAGCAGCCATCAGTAGCCCATAAATTGTTAGCTAAGGATAGAACCTCTGGAGCCCACTCCAGTCTCTGCTGGAGTTTTTAACTGACTTGATTCTATGCAGATCGGCGGCGGTTAACACCAGCCATTGGGAGTTCATGTATGCAGTCACGATGGCATGTTCGGTGTGGGGACAACATTTCATAGTGCTTCTCCCTAACTTACAGCTCTCACGTTCCTTTCTCACCTTCTTCCATGGTGCTTTCCGTGCCCTGATCAGGGTACTGGGGGTGGCAAACATATTTCCTCTCTTTCTCAGCACACACAATGGCTCGTTTTCCACAGACTGAACACTATTGCATCTCTGCTTGCATCGCTACAGCAGTAAGAAACTTCACTGACCAACACTTGGAACAATAAGAAATGATGTCGTTCTCTATTTGCTACACTTTTCTTGGTATATTTGCAATCCTTCATATATTTTCATATTTAGATTAATATTTCATATTTTGTATTCTCATGAAATATGTCTGTATATGTTTTATAATTTCACCCAGTTTAGTTTTGTCTAAATTTCATGTAGCCAACTGTTTTTAAGTAACAGTATCTTTGTGTATGTATTCTATACTTTTATATTATTGTTTTACTTAATGTTTTATGTGTTATTAATAGTAGGGATGTGTCTTATAACTGAGGGCCTTAATACCGTTTTTTGAACACTTGGATTTGTGTGTCATTAGTGGTTGACATGTGTCTTCAAACTCAGAGACTGATTCTTTACTGTCCAAGTGTTCACACTAAAACTTCTCTCTCCTTTTGAGTTTTTTATGTATTATTTTGCTTTGATTTTCTTTTGTTGTTTCTTTAGTTGTTTTGCTGCTTACGTTGAACTGATTTGTCTCCAATTCATGTTTCTTTTATGTTTAATATTTCTTACTACAGTAATTTTGATACACATAATTAGTAGCACAATATTTCCTGACAATATTCCACTAGTAAAATGATACTTTTATGTTTGTTAAAACAATTTTTAGCACAAAAAATTTGAGAAGACATAGCTTGAAACCAACTTGGAAATTTCTAAGAATTATGCAATAAAACTGACAATTCCTATATCCAATCTTTTCAATTTTTCAAGGGAATTTTTTTCAACAGAAACCCAATCATGTCTACAATATAAGATTATGATATATATAGCCATATCTTGTTGTTTAAAATAGCAACAACTATGTTGTTCTAAATATGCAAATATTCATCATTAGGAGACTAGAGAAATGAACTGTGATCCACTTGAACTGTTGAATGCCTTTGAAGGATAAAAACTATTCCAAAGATAAGCTACAGGTCTGAGAGGAATTTCCTCATTAATCAATAAATACACAAAGACAAAGCAAAGTCTTATTGCACTGTCATAATCTCATTTCCATTGCAGTGATAAAATATCCTGACAAAAGCAAATTAGTAAAGAGTTTAACTACATTTCTACAGTTTATTTTCTACAGCTCATATCCAGGATATAGCCAATTATTTTGGTGAAATCCAAGTGGCATAAACTTAAAGCACATCCAAAAGTAGAAAGAAATGAATGCATGTATGTATAGCACTCAGATCTCTTTCTATATACTCTTAGACACTCCAGGACCCATACTCTGGAAATGGTACCTACGCACCGTGGACTGGTATTCATTCCCTGATTAACCCAACGAAGAGAAAAGTTTCTCATAAGCATGCCCACAACCTAACCACCAGCTAGCCAAGGTCCCATGCAGACTCTCCAATCAGGTGGTTCTATGTTGTGGCGAGTTGACCATTAAACCTGTCCATCACACACACACACACACACACACACACACACACACACACACACACACGTGTTCCAGTTAAAAATAGGATATAGTTGAAAGCACAGAAATTACTTGAATAAATAGGAGCAAAATTAAATATTGCAGTGATTCCTTCAGAAGAAGAGGGAGGGAAGGGGTGACCACAGGAACAAACCCATGGCAAAATGACTGGCAGGTGTTGTTTTTGTGCTTGCTGCCCTTTGCTGTATCCGTTTCTCTTTTCTCGTTTGCGTGTGCTTGCATGTTCTCCTGCATGGTTGCTGACTAGGGATATCTCTACCTGGGTGTTTATCGCATGATGGTAAGAGAACTATAACTTGAACTGTAGTCATTCTATACACTAGCACTGTTTACGGTCAAATTCATGGAGATGTTGGGCAACATCAGTCCAGTACATGGTCACAATCAGATCTACTCTGCAGTTTTCTGCTTTGCCTATCAATGGTTTGAAGTAGAATAGCAAGTTAATCAATTCAAGTTCTGTTTATTTTATGATGCACTTATAAGGACATAAGCACAAATACAAGCATAAATAAAATGTCATGTTCTATAAAAATATACATAAGGAAGTACAGAATAATTATAAAAATAAAATATAGAGTGATCACTTTCCAAGTCAGTCTTCAGGACTCCACACAGTAAGTCTCCCGTATGTCCTTTGGGAAGAGAATTACATTACGTGCCATTTTCTATTAGACATTTTCCTGGTGTTAGGAGCATGGGCAACCAGTGCAGATTTCTGTTCTTACTCCAGTAGTAATGCACTTTGTTTCATTTGACATTGTTGATACCACTTTCCCTGGAATCTGATTGCTCTATCTGTACTGATCAACATTTCCCACTTTTAGAACATGTCTCATTCATGCAAGGCAGCATTAGCAACAACCCAGTAACAGAAATCGTGGAGTTATAACTTTCTGAATACCTGTGACAGAAATAAATATGGTAAGATTATAGAGAGATTTGAAACCTCCTTTCAAAAACATGTTTCTTTGCGAAATAAAAGTAAGTGACGGTAGTGCCAAATAAAATACTAAAGTGGCATTTAGAGCAGTTCTGCTAGAGAACCTCCCCTCTCCTACAGATGGTTACAGCGCAGTTTTCAGCAGACAGTTTGTCATTTAAAATTGAAGGTAACAGGTCACAAAGTCAATTACACCCACTGCCATTTTTAAAGGTACCATTTCTCATGGCAAGTGATTTATAAGATGCAAAGAGCTTGGAAACAGTGAATACTTGCAGCGTTTAGACTACAGCGAGATTTTTTGTGGGCCCTTTCTAGATCATATTAAAGCAGCCCTCCCCAAAATGCACGGGCAGAACGGGATTATGTCCTCTTCTTCCTTACTTGAAAATATTATTTTGGATACAATGCCAAGTTTTGAGCTCTTGCTCAATTTTCAACTTAGTTATATTGGCATGTAATAAGATACTGAAATTAACAAATTACATGTATCCTTTTTCATAGACAGTTTTCAAAAAATGAATACGGAGGTAACGATAAACACTGATGTGTTTTATTTGTGAATACATATTTTTGAAGCCAGTCTTTGTTTATTTTCATAAGATGAGAAAGAGGACAAGGGAGGAGGGCCAATGGTTTTCCTGTCTAATGATCATATTTCTGCTCTAAGTCATTTGAAAAAACAAGAACTGTAGAATATACTCAGAATATACTTTCAGGGTTTCTTAAATATAGAAATGTGAAATGAAAGAACATTTTTTAAATGGTATGTAAATTATAAGATTTAGCACAAGGAGCTGTTTTTATCTATTCTAAAATTTCAAGATTATTTTAATAAAAATTATAAATGTATATCGTGTATATGTAATTTTATCCCCAAATCCAACGAATATCTCATCACACAGTAATTTACAAATTACAAATTACACAAGTAATTTACAAATATAAAAACAAAGCTATATTTTGTGTTAATCTAGAGAAAAGAAATATCAACATTAAATACAAGATTCATAACTGTACTCCTTGTTTATGGCATTAATATGACATCTCTTTCATAAAGAAATAGCCATGAAGCATGTAGAAGGCTCAATGAGGAAAGTCCATGCCGGGTAAGAATGACTACTAGATTTCTCATCCCCAGAACCTACTTCAGGCTGAGTGCAGTAGCCTAAGCTCTGCACTCCCGCAGGTAAGCACTGAAGATCAAGGCATGTACAGCAATGATAATAAGACCCTGTCTCAAGCAAAGTGGAAGGAAATGACTTAAAAGCAAGTAGAGCACTCCATTTTATATTCACATGTGCACACCGTGACACTTGGATGTCCCCCCCACGAGCACACATACATACATACATCCCCATGACCACACACATAAACATACATGCAATGCAAAAATGCCCTATGATAAATACCATATGATATGCATGTCATAAAGACAAAACACTAATAAAAATTAAAGCAAAACCAATAAATTGTCCTGAATTTCTGTTAAAATTTCAGCATGGCCTAAGGTGTAAGTCATGTCAGCAAGACGCATCTCTCAACATTTAGCTTTCTAATAAACATTCCCATCCAAGTACTCCACAAGTAAAGACACATGATCATCTTTCAGCCCAGCACTGTTTTATATATAACACTATACCCTTCATCCCTACCTCATCCAAAAATTTAGATTCATTCCTAAATTTTTACCTCAGAATGCCTTTCTCAGTTCAAGGTGTAGGGTCCACATTCTTCCAGCACTCGGTATGACTATGAGTAAAAAGACCCGTCATGAGTGTTACCCATCCCATCGTAGCTGATGACAGTTTCTGACTCTGGCTAGTCCAGGACTGAGCAAACATCCATGAGGATAGAAGATTATCATACTCACAGTAGAACTGACAGTCCTAAAGCTGGAGCATACGCACGCGGATAAGTGTAGACTGGAAACGACTGAGGACTGAGCAGTGCTGATGCACGCCTTTAATCTCAGGACTGGGAAGCAGAGATAGGTAGATCTCCGTGAGTTTGAAGCTTGCCTGGTCTACAGAGTGAGTTCCAGAACAGCCACGGCTACACAGAGAAGCCCTGCGTGGGAATCACGCCACAAACAAACAAACAAACAAAACATGACAACAAAACTCTGGGGACTCTAGAAAAAGAGACGTGGAGTTTCAAAACTGAAGCTATGCTACGCTAAAACAGTCTATAAAATTGTGTGTGAGCGTGTATGCTTTAGAAAACCATGAAGTGAAATATACATTTATGTTTAATCGGTCATGAAGAGTACATCTGAGATATCTTCAAATCTGGATCACTTCTCTATGGGCACGGTGTTCCTTATCTGCCTGTGTTTTGCCCTCCTGTCTTTGGGCTTGCAGCTTAGCCTGGCACATACCTACAGTCTAACGGAAAGCTCCGCACGTGGGTCATTCCCGTCAGTGAAGGCTTTCCTCCTGGCTTGCTTTTCCAATCACTCTGAATTCACTTAGAGAAATTAAATAGCACTCTCGCTCTTGGAGTTCCAAGGCCCATGACTTGCAAAAGTGGAGTTTGCTTATGAAGTCCTCATATGCTCTTGCACTTCTGCCTCCGTGCCCAAATGTTTCTGGAGAAGTCCTGCCTAGTCCTCAGCTAGTCAGGCACTCTCCTCGGCTTTCTAACTTGTACATCATATATCCTCCGCCACAGTAACTGTTTCTATGCCTGGATTGTGGTTGCAAACAAAGGGTGTGTTTATCCAACCCTTTGCGTCATCTGGCAGCTAATGGACATTTTAATATAAATTGAATGCATTAATCAACTACATAAGGACCTAACTTTCTAAAAAAAAATCTCGTTCTAGATTCTAATGAATCATGAAATTAAAATTGAATGCTTATTTGGATAAAGAGGATTTCTGAAAGATTAAAATATGGGGCATATTTGACCTTACAGTATTTAATAAGAATCAGTGTGTGACAACAGACAAAATCCCTCAATTCGAAAGAAGAAGAAAAAAATGAATTTCAGGCTGAGAGTACCCACATTACTACATATCTGACCTTGGGCAGTCTTATAATCTTCTCTAAGTATTAATTTCTCAAATGGCAACATGGAAAAAGTTCTCTGCCATGCTTACAATAAGATAACTGTGACAGAAAGAGATACAGTGTAGCCAGCCAGCAGTCTGAAGAGATTTATACAAATGTAGGATGTTAATAAATTATGAATGTGGAAATTTAATACACAGTAGAAGGCTTCAAACAGAGAAAGGGCCTGGCCACTCGAATTTCTGGTGAGAAAAGCTGTGAAATGTATGACTTCAATGCACATGAACCGGAAAGAATGGTCAGGTTTCATTCGGAGGGTGATGTTTAGGTTTATCCTAAACATCATTTTGGAGATGCAAAATGACTGATTTACCATTTGGCAAAGTCTTATTTCACATAAATATTGGGTGTATAAGCCAGCTGAAATATTTTGAAGACTTTGTCCTGTGTTTACTATTCCTTTGGTGGAGTACTTTCATAATCTACTTAACTATTATGTTCATTTGCTAAAATCGGTTAATATCTTGACACAGACATACTTAAATTCCAGTGTATCTTATGCTTTCTCTGAGTGCCAATTTAGAGTTAAATCAGTGTTACAATACTTGTTGAATCCCATATTTTTATTTCATATTAAATACTTTTGTTCATGTATACGATGTATTTTCATCACATTAAATCCATCTCCCACAAACTCCTCTTGGTCTCCCACCACTATGTGCCCCAATCAACCTCATGTTGTCTTCTTTTATGTTGTTATTATAATCCATAGAGTTCACTTAAATTGTCCACATATTTATGGGTACACAGCCCTCTAAAGGAGTATAAGCTACTTAACAGTGAGTGACCATCCACCTGGTGAGAATTGACTCCCCCTCCCTTAGAAGGCTTCATCAGCTGTCCATATCTCCTCAGCTAGGGATGGGAGCCCAGGAAGTCCTCTCCCACCCATCCTGTGATGCCGACTGGTTTGAATCTGTGCAGTCTAGATCAAGTATTAATAGCTGCTGTGCCTTCAATATTGCCATGGCTGTCGTATGTGGAACACACTGTTTCAAAGCAGTCCTCCCCATAACTCTGTCTCTTAGAGTATTTTCTCATCTCCCTCACATGGTTCCCTGAGCCTTGACAGTAGAGGTCGTGATATAAATAACCCATCTAGGGACAAGGACCCAAAGTCATTGCTTTTTGCAGTTTAAACCGTTGTGAGTTTCTATATTAACCACAGTCTAGCATAAAATAAGATTCTTGGATAAAGGCTTAGAGGTGAAATAGTATGAGAATAAAACACAACCCTTAGAAGACAGCTAAATAAACTCCAACACTATTGAAAAAGTTGCTTACTTTGTGAAATATAAGATTGTTTCAATAGATAAGAGTCTCTCCTTGGAGTACCTAATCGGCAAACATTTTTTTTCTGTTTGACAATGCTATTCATGTAAACATTTAGTAAGCACATGCACTGTAAAAGCTTGATACATCTAAGGATTACATAGTGAGAAAAGAAAATATATAAAGATTTCAGGAATATGGTATATTATGTTTACATATGGTCAATAAATTGATACCAAAACTAAGTTAGCAGGCATCAACTTTTAATTTTTATTCATTATTTACCACTTCCCCAAGCCTGATGTTTCACAAAAAGATCATTTGATACTGAATTTAGAAAACATAGTCTCCCAAAACTACAGACTGTCTTTAATGGTATTTTATGAGTCATTTTTAGTTTTATAAATATTACTTGATTTTCTAAACTGTTTTAGGCACTTTGGGTTTCCATTTTGAAATGAAACAAAAGAAAAAGCCATCTTTATCATTGATAAATTAAAAGAATAAAACTAACTTAAATATAGTAACATGCCCCCCATTTTAAACTCCAAATCCCAATATACGCTTAACAAATTATGTTAAATTTAGGATCAATGCCTGTCTGATATGTGTCTGATACTTAAACATACATGGAGTATTAGAAGACCATGGTCTTGGATTTGAGTTGAATTCATTTTAATTACAATTATTTAAATAAAAAAGTCTTTGTTTTTCCACACCTGAAACATCTAAAAGTGTTTAAAAATAAACCCCAAAGGAAAAAAATTAAACAAGTAATAGAAACAAATTTGCAAATCTGACTGTGACAGTCTTAGCAATAAAACTTGATGTGTCCTTGTGAATTTTAAAAGCTTTTTAAGGTTCATTTCTTAATAATGATTTTCAGGTGTTTGTGATTTATTTGGTTCCTTAAAAGATCCTAGGACCATGATAGTAATCATTGGAGAAATGAGTGGAATCGCCTTAGTTTTTTTCTTAACTGCTCTTCTGGGTTGTGCACTATCAGCTTTTTTTGCTAACTCCTCATTCATCACCCACTGGTAGGCTTTGCTCAGATGATTGTTAATTAGAATACACTGTGTGCCAAAACATACCTGGATGCTAGAAAACAAGAGAAGGTGGAGGGGAGAGGACAAAACAGCAACAAAACTCTACACCTAATTTATTGGGGTTTGCAGTGGAACAAGGTCACAGTCATTAAAGAATCATATAATCAATATTCAGCTGCAGCAAAGACAAACATATGGGTGTAGCCATTAAAGACAATCATATTTATAATTTGTCTGGTCGGGAAGATTATGGGAAGGATTTTTAAGGATGAAAAATTAGAGTTTTCAAAGGAAGTTGAAAAGAGATATGTATTAGTTACATAGAAAACGGGGGTAAGTGTGAAGGTGGGAGAGTCCTTTTCAAGAAACTGAAGTTTCTTGCTTCCTGAGCCAGGAGCACGGTGCTGCATTTGATACAACTAACGTAAGTCATGTCACTTCAGGAGAGCAAATAGGAGGAACAGTGCAGAGCAAAGTGCTTTGTTCTGCTACATTTCTTCATATAAATGGCAGATGGCCAGGTTTGGCTGCTCGACCACTTGTCACCAGCGGTGTGAAATTATTTCATGACCTCACAGTATTCTGAATATATTAGGTTGCAGTTTCACTTCTGGGTAATAGTAGATTCTGAAAACCATCATAATTTTAGAAATGAGATTAAAATAAAGTCTCGTCTACTAACAGTCTCCAACCAAAATGTCCCACACCTTATCAGCATAAAGAACTCCACTTAAGAGTGACAGTGCACATTGGAACTAAAAAAAAATCTGCTCATTATTATGAAAATAAGACTATTTTCTAGAAAAAAATTATTAAAGTCAGCAAAGACTTTACCCCTGCTGTTTTAAAGATGAAGGGGCAGTGTTGGCAAGCCTATCTCTCTAAAGAAAGGATTGACATCATTGCCTACATATATGGCAGGAGTTCAAATATCTTACTTTATACAAAATGAATTTCAGAAACTTACCGATGCTGCACTGCCATCATTAGAAAAGTCCCTGGAATCTAAGTAGTCTAAGACAATTAGGTCCTATTATAGTTAAAGCTAATGTCCTTTATCTTATCATAAGGTTGGAATGGGGGGATGCATTGTCCATTTCTGTGCATGCATGCGGAGCATCATCAGCTAGATCAACACATCAGAGATGCTGAATTCTATTAGGCTTATAAGATTGGACTAGTCAAGAAACAGCCAACTACATCATTCTATGATTTCCCAATTGAATCTAATTTCCAACACTTTGGTTAAGACTGTCTGCTTTTGAATTTATATCATTGGTAATCAGTTGCATCAGGAATAACATCCCATGTTAAAACTCTATCTAACAAAAGAATTAAGGTTGGGGAAATCATGAAGAATGGAGAATTCCTCTTTTGTATCCCTGCACCTGAGTTCTACATGATTTGTCTGCCTTCATGAAATATTTGTGCCCATGCTGTTCCTCAGTCTTGGTAGAGTGATTGATTAAAACAATTATCTTAATTTTAGGATGGTATCACTGATTTTTACTGTAGTCAATGTATTACAATTTTTGGCTAGCCTTACTTATGCACAGATTGTTCGAGGTCTTCTCAGTGAGAGCGTCATTAAATAGTCTCTGCAACTTTTTGAGATATCCTTATTGATTTTTGAGTCTGCTCTACTTTCTGATATTATAAGTTTATTCCATTGCATCTTTGACCTTCACTATTGTGCAACTGGAGTCACCTGGTTTTCATAATAGTTTTAATTTAGAAAGAGACATTAATAACAAATACTATACCAAAATACTTAAATAAATTTGTAAAACCAAAAGTTTATGATAAAGAATACTGGGAGATACTGCTTTAATTCACTGATCAAATTAACAATTATCATTAGAGGACAACTCCTAGTTATGTGTCTACTCATATGATCCAGCAAGAAAATAATATTTTATTATTACTTATGCATATATACTTATATGTATATCAGAACATCAGAAAACATACAGGAAAACATGATTCAAGTATCACCTGCAAGATGTAGAAGAAACTAACTAAGTTTCTTAAAATGTCATCTTCAAAAAACTTAGGAACAGGGAAACCTTTTCAGATGACGGGGAATAAAAATTGCATCACCTTAGTACAATTAGTAATCTGAAATTGTATTTCACCAAAGTTCTAGAAACAAATGAAGAAATAATATTCCAAAGGAGTAGATGGCAAGAAATAACCAATCTCAGAGCTGAAATTTACAAAATAGAAACAAACAAAACGTTACTGAGAATCAATGAAGCAAATAGTTGCTTCTCTGAGAAAATCAATAAGACTGGCAAATCCTTAGCCAAATTAACTAAAAAGTAGAAAAAGAAGATCCAAATTAACAAAATTAGAAACAAAAAGGAGCTCATAAGAGCAGAGGAAAGCCAGAGAATCATACAGACATATTTCAAAATCCTTTACTCCACAAAACTGTAAAATCTAAAAAAAATGGGAAATGTTCATGATATAGTTAAATCAAAATCATATAATCAATGCAACCAGACCTATAACTCCTGGGAATAGAAACAGTAACTGAAACTCAATAAATGACCTAGGTCAGATAGTCTTAATGCATAATTCTACCAAACATTAAAAGAAGAATTAACGACAATAGTTTTCAAAGTATTCCAAAAAAAACAACAACAGAAGGAATTGCCCAATTCTTTTTTAAGAGGCAACAGTTACCCTGATACTAAAACCACATAGAGCTCAAGAAAAAAAAAATTACAGGCCAATTTCTCTTATGAGCAATGTAAATTATTGTCAATAACTATTGTGGCATTTCATTTGTTTTTGTGCTCTGATAGTCATCAGGTCATGAAGGCAAAGAAACAGAAGCAAGCACAAAAATCGTGTATGGTCAGTTATGGAGATATCCCTCCAAAAGATAGATTGCTATGAATCGGCTCAACTTTTTTCCAGAGCATAGGAATATTTAGGATCGGGGAGCCTAGTGGCAAACTCTACTTTGCATTATGTGGTATGGTCCTATCAGAAGACTCCCAGCACAAGTGTAACTTATCATGTGTCTGTCAGGGGAGGCTTCTTGAGGAAATCTGTGCCAAGGGTCAAGCTAAAGATGAATCAGGCATCTGACTTAGAGAAGGCTCAGAAAGAGTCAGCTCCCAGGTCCCAGGGTCATGCTTCAGATGAGGGCCGATAGAGAACCACAGTTTCTCTGGGGAGGGAGCGAGTCTCCATGTTCTCAAGCTGTTGGAAACCATTGCCTGCAATGACAGGCTGTAACTGTTGATCAGCAGGCAAGGCCTTCCAGCAAAATATTTGCAGACTTGCAGACTAAACACAACAGACACATTAAAAAAAAAAAAGCAAAACAAAAAACCACATACGAAGTAATTAAGTAGGTTTGATCTCTGAAGTTCAAGAATGGTTTCACATACATAAATTGATAAATATAATCCTCAGTCTAAACAAAGTGAAAGAAAAAAAAACCCTCAAGATCATCTGGTTAGTTGCAGAGTAATCAGCTGCAACTTATTCATTCTTTTATCACTGCTGATTTTCTGATAATGATAATTGTGCCATGAGACTAAATTGTATCCTGGTTGTAGAAAGCACAAGGTTTAAAGGACCTTTTTGGCCAATTTCTTTTAAAACGATTTGAAAGTATATTTGTATAATGAATATATCTAGCAACTATCTCAGTATAGGGAAACTTAGTTAAAAGGCAGTTCCTCTAACACTAAAATTGATATTAAGTAACTATAATTGTGGTAAAAATGGAAAGGAGGTATGTAAAGTCCTGTTTTGCTCTTAAGGTGCCATTTGTTACTCAAAGTGACAGGTAGCAAAGTTGGGAATGCGGTCTTATTTCTTCAACAAAAATAACAGTCCCAAAGAGCCTAGTAGATTTTTATAACCCTACTGATAATGAGCAACTAACTTAAATTACGTGCATCTTCAATTGGAGCGATATTAGAATTCCCAAGGGTACTCAAAAAGAGAAGCTTCCATCAAATTAAAAATAAAAATAACTGAGTTCTATGAAAGAGGAGAAAGATACCTCAGCAGATAGACCCAGGTTCTGCTGACAAAGCAGGAGAGAGCACAGGGGACAGTGACTGTTAATTATTTATAGACAACTGTGGTAAGGCTATAAAATAAAGATGTTAAGATCATGTTAAATCACATCTCATCTTTCCTTAGGCTTTTTTCCTTCACCAATGATGGGGCATGATTTTCTCTCTTCCAACATTCTATCCACATATACTGGATCCTAACGACACCGATGTTTCTCCAGAGTAATACACTTTTAAAGGAATCTGATGATTTGTATTTACAAAAATTTTATTTTATTTTATGAGTTGCTTGCTAACATTGTATATGTGTGTTATACGTTTCTCTGGTGGCATCAGAGGTCAGAAGAGTGAACAGTAGCTCTTGAAATGGGAGTTACAGATGGTTGTGGGTCACCTGATATGCGTTCTGATACCAAATCCAGGACTTCTGAGACAGCAGCAGTTTTTCTTAACCACCAAGAATAGGTTTTTGCTTTTTGTTTGTTTTATCTTCTCAATACATGATAAAAAAATACCTTATTAGTTTGCGTTAAAATTTAAAGTATTTTTAAGCATTGCCAATCAAGAAGGAAAGGTTGCAAGACACATGCACTGGCAGTTTTCAGTTTGTTAAGGAACTGAAGGCTTTCCACCTACAATTTAATATAGCAAAACATGAGGGTTTTAGTCTTTAGGGAATTATTAGAAAACTTAAGAACAGACAGAAAATCAGCCAATGTGGCAGCAAAATAACTTATAATTATTAGAAGTAAATGAAATAGCAAATTAATTGCTCACATAAAGTGACATATGAAAATATTCGCTAAGATGCCTGAAATGTGTTCTGAGGCTTGCTTTCTCTGGTGGCAGCGGATTAATCAGTAAATAATAATACGCAATATACTCAAAGAAGCTGGCAATTGTTCTTATTTATTTTACTCCATTCAGTTTTGAATATTAATTAGCTAAACTCAATTTTTTGAGAATATAATTACTAAACATAATTTTGTTGTAAGATATTGCCAGCATCACTCCTCATGGGATGGCATCCCATGTAAAGGCAGCGACTCCAGTACCTTGAAACTCTTTGTTTAGTTCATGAATGAGTTTCCCTTTCTTGTTTTGTCCTGCTGTTTACTTTATTAGAACAATTAGAGGCACACTGTGTCCTTATGGAATTTAGTGTTGGAAACCAAGGCTGTATTTATATTTATATGTGCTTTGTACTCTGCCATACAAATGTATACTACAAACATTTTCCTCTGGTATTTCTCTTTGGTAATTTTTTGCTTCCTTTCTTATTTGATTAGATTGAACCAAACTCTTCTATCATCTTTGAAGTGAAGGGACGGTCTTGCTTCCTGAAATTCCTTTCTTTTTATTGCTGTACCATACAGTATGGCTCAGTGTCATCTTTCCACATACTCACAATCAGAAGAATAAACAAAATCTTTAAATGATCAAAATCAGCATGATTGATGGATAGGCTGCTACTAACACTCTAAAAGTGATTTGTTTAAAATAACTTTCAGAATTTTTGCCACAGGAAGGTACTGAAAACAGAAGATGGAAAATCAGAGCTTTGGAGTTGTTACATATGGAATAGTAAATTTTGTGGGTGGCAATGGAAGAGGTAATTAAGAAAGAATAGTGAACATATTATGAGTGGAAACAGTGATAAAGCTACAATTTAAAGTAAATAGATAGGCCACAGGAATCTGAAACTTGAGATATTAAGAGAAAAGTAGCACTCTCTTAAACCTAGCTAGAAATACACTGGTCAGCATGGCTTTCATAATACAGTCCCTCTCTTGAGAACTTTGAAGTCCTGGGGAAGACGGAACAGATGGTCACTCTCTATTAAAGACAGATAAAGCTTGGGATAAAGAATGCAGCAGCTGAATGAGGAACAGAGCTGTTGTGAGGGTAAACACGAGTGATTATCAGGAAAGGAAGACAGGAAGTGCTCTGGTTTTGAATGAGAACAAGTTCTTTGAAAGTCCATGAAGCCGGTTTCGCTGAGGAAAAGGAGGATGAGGTAAAGCAATTGAGATGCTATGTGTATGGTGGTCTGGAGAGTAATTGTTGTTGCTGAAAAGGCAGATCCTAATGAATCTGTGATGTAAGACTTTGAGACAGACTGAATAGGATAGAACATTAGAAGAAAGAATCAGTGAACACTGAAAATGATGATATTTGGGCCAAAAGGATACATAATAAGCTAAATAGTAAACAATTGCACTGATGTTGATTGTTATAAACATCCAGAAGCAATATAATCTACTTTTAAAATAATTTTGAAACTTGCTATTTGATATAGGTAGGCTGTGGAGCTTCTGCATCATGACCGAAGAGAGTGAATTTTAGTGACACTAAAAAGTTCACTCTAACTCCTCCAGATGGGAGGGTTGCAATGAGAAGACTGTTTCCTGGAGCTGTTGTGGCTGATGTTCACCCATCAGGATGTAGCCTTCTTCCCTGAGATTCAATACCACATTGATAGTGTGCTCCCAGGGCCAGAACCTCTTCACCTCTTGTGCAATTAATCCTACCATTTAACTAACAAGAAATTGCCTATGTATTTTATAGTTGAGGTGCTGGGAATTCTCTCCTCCCATTTCCCTCTCCGTCTTCCTCTGGCATTTTTATCCCTTTATTTTGACTTCCATTTACTTTAACAAAAAGAATATTTAATTATTTATTTACTTCTCTCTCTGCATATATATAAAATATTGTGTGTGTGTGTGTGTGTGTGTGTGTGTGTGCGCGCGCAGATGTCCGAACACAGACACACAGGCATATTGATGCACACAGAGATGAGAAAAGGATTCAAGGTCTCCTAGTACTGACAATAGACTTATAGGCAGTTGTTATTAGGGTTATCTGAATATGCAAATTTTTTGCTTCTAGTTTCTTGTTTAGGCTTAACTTTGAAAATATATACAAAGGGCTAAGGCATATTTTGTAATTAAAAACATCAGTACATGGAATGACATCAAAAATAGTTCTGAACATATTAAAGAATTTTGTTATAAGGTGACTAACCATGTTGCCAGCTGTGAGAATTTAGAAGATGCCATCTTTGGCTATCAAGCTATACTGGGACCAAGCCATTTTCAGTAAGACAGCAAGGCTTGAAGGAAATCTCCAAGTCAGAGAACGGAATTAAGTCCAAGAAGAAAAAGAGGAAGGGTTCCCAAAGAGAAAGAACTATGCCGTGGAAAGGGTTAAGCATCTGAGAGAACAGTATTGTCATAAGGGACAAGGAGAAACAAGCAGGAACTCCAGCTGAAGGAGGTTCCAACAGTGCAGAAGCCTCAGGGGCATAGAGAAGCTGTAGGACTTAGCAGGTTGCTTCCATAGGGAGGCAATGAAGCTTGCAAACTATAGACTGAGGCTAAGGAGGGTACAAGGATAGCTAGAGCACAGATCTCCAAGGGGAAGGAGACAAGGAAAAGGTCGAAGACCCTGGAGCAACTCCTAGGGGGAAGTGAGGAAGTTCCTGAAAGAAGTTGAGAGGAGCCACAAGGGAGTGGAAGGGGTAAGTGTCCTGGTAACAAGAATTTTAATTCGGGGTCTCCCAAGGTTGATTAAGAGACTTCTCAGAGAGAAATGTCCCAAATCACAGAGAAGAGGTGTCCCTTTCCACTCCCAGGTTTTGGCACTGGATGAACGAAAAAAATAAAAAGAAATAAAAAAGAAAGGAGAGAACATGATTGCCCCTAGGTATGGTTGAGGACAAAGTTTATTGTAGATAAAAAGAGGATCGTGGTCAGTGGCAGGGACTTCTGGGATAGTTCAGAATAGATATGACTAGGCTGAGCTGGCCCCCGTGGAGACTGGGGTGAAGGGAGAGGGAGAGGGGGAAGAGGGGAACCCGGTACAGCAGTCAGGAAGCCAAAGATTAGGGAGCAAAGGGGCCTGGCCTGTAACAAAGATTTCGGAATCATATAGGGAAGAGCCTCTGGCTCCTGAGCTGGAAAGTTGAGGGTTGAGGGTAGGGTAGGGTGGGTCTGTGAGCCAAACCTGTCAGCAGGGACTAAAGGAAGCTGGGAGAACCTGGCAGAAGGGTGTGCTTTGATTAAGTATGCACTTCAGTTCCTTGTCTTGAGTTTTAAACTTAAGGGTTGTGAGCTGCTTGGCACGGAGCTGTCCAAACTCTTGTCCATCGGAAGAACAATTGCTCACAACTGCGAATTTATCTCTTTAGTCCTCTTTACTTTATTTTTGGTTGTTTTAAATGTTTTTTGGATCGATCTATTTTACTTTTCTTATTTTGTTTTTTTTTCTATTTTCTTTTTCTATGTATGAATATTTTGCTTGTCTGTGTGTACATACCTTACATGTGAACTGGGTGCTTGCGTAGGTCAGAAGATGGTATCAGTTACCCTGGATCTACTGTAGTGAGCCATCACTGATGGATGACAGGAACCAACCAACGCCAGGGTTTTCTGCAAGAGCAACAGATGCTCTTAAAGGTTGAGACATCTCCCCAGCTCCATCCTTAACTCTTTCTTTTTTCCTTTCTAGCTTTACACAGTAAGTCATTTCGCATAAGAACAAACTACTTAAAACTGCTAGTTAGCATAGAACCAGTTTTTCAAAACGTAAGAAAAGTAAGGAATTTGCAAGAGAAACAAGAAAGCCTTGAGCTTCCCTTTCTCATACATAAAATGTCTTTGTGTATTGTTCACTGCACCAACAGTCATCCAAACACCACGGAAAAAAAAAAAAAAAACTATGGTGTTTTATGAGTAAGCTTCTCTAAACCTTGTTACTTTATTTCCAAAAAGAATCCCAGGAAAACTACATCTGTTAGCTGCTAATATTTAACTGATGTTGCTCCTATTACTGGCATAGTGGTCAAGAAATTGCTTTTGATTCGGCTGCATCTGGGATATTTTGTGTTTTTCTTGGGGCGGGGAGGTTATCCCTTTACAACTTCTTGAATGAATACATGGTATCAAGCAACTGAAATTGCTTGAAATTTATCTGGGACCATCTTCTTACTAGATGTGATAGATGTGGTAGGGTATCAAAAAATCATCTACTAATAAAATTAAGCAGATAGATTTTTTCCTCTGGCTGTAGATAAGATTAAGGAGTAATTTTTCAATAACAGGAAATAAAACTTGAGCTATCACCTTTTGATTTTTATTTTTCCCGAAATGAACCAGTCCCTGGTAGACACTAGATTGAGTGAACTTAATATAATTATGCACCTGTGAAATTATTACCAGCTCTGACAGAAATGCCGCTGAGAAATTTAACAACTTAATTAATGTCAAAGGAGCTTACATGTCTTTTTAAAGGGAAGAAAAAGACCAGAAGAGAAAAACCTGTGCACATTAATATTTCTTCATTTTGAGACCACTAACAGGTTGACTGTCCTGAAACTGCGACGTAATATATATTATCTAACAAGTATGGGCAGATGAATAAAATGCATGTATTTTTAAATAAAAATATCAGTTAACACTGAAACATATGTTTCAAAATAATAATAATTACTTTCTACATGAATTTTGAGTAGTCCAGACTTTGGATATTAGAACTAAAGCTTCAGAGTTGGTAGATTTATCAGTCATTTTAGAGTTATTGCAGTTGTTAACTAATTAATTATTAATAATTGTTATATAATAATTAATAGAAATGATTATATAATTAAGAATTTAATAAATTAATATTTCAAATAATAAAGATTTTTTGTTTTTATTAATTATTGTTTATGTGACATGTGTGTGTTTATGCCCATGTGAGAGCAGGCAAGTGCCTCTCTTAGCACATATGCCAATGTAAGATGGCTTTTTGGAATGGGTTATCTCCTTCCAATACAAGTTCTGAAGTCAAAGTCAAGTTGCCAGGCTTGCAAGACCAGTGCCTTTAACAGATGAGCCATCTCACCAGGGTCAGGCTATAATACAGATTGTCATTTACTACTATGAACGACTTGGCAATGGAATCCTCAGAGGGTAGAATGGGCCATGGAAATTTAAAAAGGGAATTTCTGGTTGAATCCTTTCAAGGTCAGAGTCAGAAAGCATAGTACAAAGTACAGAGAAATTTAAGAAGCCAGTCAAGTAGCGATAATGAAAATCTGTATGCATTTTTATATTTTACTGCAAAAATGCAGCAAACACAGCATTCTGAGACTTTCTAGGAAGACATCACGCAGAGTCCAAAAGGTGAGGGCCACTTTTTCTTTATTTCATTTTTCTTTATAGATTTTTTGGCAACCAATCTGATTACGGTATTTACACCGTTGCTCATCTCCCTTCCCATCCCCGTAACAAACCATGCATGTCCGCACTGGTTATAGTTCCTTTCTCAGACTCATGACTTCCAGTTTTGTTTTGTGACCTCTTTATTTGAAATGTTAGAGCATGTGAAGGATGAGGCATGGTGAGATCATTGGTCGGTACTTTAGACAATGGCTTATCTATCCACCTCCAGAGCCAATCAATCACAGCATAGAGTTTGGCAGTGACTAGCAGAGCCCCTGGGCCCTTTCACAAGCCAAACCTGAGTGTGCATTCACACTTTTCCACTTAATTTACTCTCATTTGTGTGTGTGTTGTGTGTGGCAGCATGTGTTTGAGTGTGCCAGCTGAGGGCGGATCTCCTGGAACTGTAATTACACACAAATGTGAGCTGGGACCTGAATTCGGTGCCGGGAGCTGAGCTGTCCTCTGGAAGAGCAGTGAGTCCCTTTCACCACTGCGCCATCTCTCCAAACAAAGGAGAGATAGTTTAAAGCTAATGATCTTCCATGCAAAATTCTTTCAATAATATTGTTAAGATTCATAACTATTTTCTCTAAATCATACCAAGTAATAGATAATGAAAAATGTAAACACTTAATATTTTTCTAAACCAATTCCATTAAAATTCATTATGTCATTAGGATATATATATATATATATATATATATATATATATATATATATATGAAATATAAGAGGTCTTCACCTAAAAACAACTTCTCTATTCCTTAAAGTATGAGTCCTAAAGACGTAGAACATGCTTTCCTCCTGCAGTGCCCCTTCCAAACTTCTTTTTCCTTTAATTTTAAAATATCATTAATCGGGGCTTATTTTTTCAAATTATTTTCAAAGCTGCAACTGAAATTGACAGTGAGTTTTCATAGATTCTGCATGTTTGTAAACTAAATTGATGCTGAAGCTAAATTTCTAGCTCTTTTCCAGACCAATACTATGCTTCGGGTGACTTTGCATATGATAGAGATCACATCCCTAGTGATACTGACACAAATATTAAATAAACGAGTGCTTTTTATTATAACTTAATTATTGCTATACACAAAATAACTAGATTCACTTTTTAAATTCTAAAAGTAATTCAAGAATACTAGACCATTCAAAGTTTATTTTTCCTGTAGCAAGAAATCCAAGGACCTTTCTCAGATTCTGTCTCTTTACATTATACTTGGAATTTTGTCCTTTTCTTCATCCTTGTTGTCTTAGTTTTGGTTTTATTGCTGTGAACAGACACCATGAACCCACCAACTCTTGTGAAGGTGAAAATTTAATTAGAGTTAGCTTACAAGGTTTCCCTTCATAACTTCCAGAGATTCACTCCATTATCATCATGGCGGGAGGCAAGGCAGCATTCAGGCAGACATGAAGCTAGAGAAGTAGCTGAGAGTTCTACATCTGGATGCATAGGCGACAGGGAAGAGAGAATGAGCCGCTAGGCCTGGCTGGAGCTTCTGAAACCTTAAACCCTCTCCCAGTGCCACACTTTCTCCAATAGGAGCCATTTTCATTCAAACCACCATACTTTTCATATCATTTTAGTTATAAATTTTAAAAACTTAAAGCATTTTGCTCCTTATTCATTTCTTAGAAATGGTCTCTATGCACTGTGTTTGCTTAGCCAAACCATGAAGCCATACTTACCAATCTCAGCTCCCACGAGTCAGATGTGGCCACTGTGTGTAGTATAATTTTTCAAAACCACTGTTTTGGCTTCCAGAAAATAATTTAGCAGTTTGAAAATTATAGAGAATCAGAGCTTAAAATTTACTTTGTACAATGGTATCTTTCTGGTTTATTTGCAAAACATTAATTATTCTTAACATGTACTAACTGGTCTGTGTTCCTCACGGTGGCATGACATATTATATTTTATTGGTTTGTCCATATACTGCTTGAGCTACTCAGATTAATTATTAGTTACTTTATCCTTATTGTCTCAGTTCTACAATGCCAGGAAATCCAGGAGTAAGTGCATGGTTTTTGCTATCTTAGCATTTGAGAAGTAAGGAGAATATAAGAATGCATGTCTTTGGGGAAAAATGGAGAGCCGATTTATGAAAAATTAAAGAGGACAGTGGTTTTCTCTTGTTACTTTGATGATCACATGAATGTCATTTAATTGATATATATATATATATTTCAGCAATGGTTTCACTTTTATATTTTAAATCATTTCTTCACAGATTGCTAGTGAGAACCAATATCTAATCACCCTTTAGGTAAATTAATCAAGGAATACAGGAAAACATAGAAAACTACACAATGACATAATATAAGTGTATTTTTTAATCCAGCTGAATCTTTATCCTTGGGGAACTTAATGAGTAAAAGGCCTTTACAGACTGGCAAGATTTCCAGCAGATTCCTATGTGATCTAACTGGGCTTCTTTTTAAAATGACTTTACTGAAATTCTGAATAAAATGCTTGCATTAAATTGCAGAAACAGATTTTGAATAGAAGTGACATTGGATTCAATTCCCTAGAGAGACCCAGGTTGATTTCTCAGCATCCACATGACTGCTTATGAGCCCCTTTAACACCACAGCAGATATGATCTCCCTTTTGGCCCCTGCAGACACTGAGTGCATAGAGTACACTCATAAATATTCAGACTAAAACATATGGAAACCTACTATTGTGTGTTGTGTGTGCTTGCATACAATACACACACCATAATATAATATATACAAATATCATGTATGTTATGTATATATGCATATACTATATAAAATGCGTAATATATGCATTACTCTGCATGGGAGTATTCATTTTCTCTAAATCTACAGCTGCCTGATATGAAGGCTGGAACCCTGTTTTTGTGGTGTTGGTCAAGAGCATTCTGAGGATTTTCAGAGCAATACAGGGTATTGCAAAGTGTTCTGCATTTCCCAGCAGACCTTGCAGATTATTGCTGAAGATGCTACATATTTCAGATCAGCAAGTTGTAAAATTGTTCTGGCAGAGACTTTGAACCATTTTAATTATTAATATTAATAACTTTGTAACAAATTTTAATTTTTGTCTACTAAGACATTTTGCTTAATGAAAAACAATGCAGTTTTGATTTACTACCTCACATATATAGAGATAATTATTTTATTGTACATAGATATCTATAAATATTCTCAAATTGTATACACATTGGAAAACTTTATTATTCTAAGGAAAATATACTTGCAACACTTCAAGACTCCAATTAATATTTTCTTTCTTTGAATATAAGAAGTTGCATTTTAATAGAAAATCTGAAATAAAGTGAACAAAACAGGAAGACTACATTTTCCACATCTGCGTAATATTTTAATGGTATAATGGAAGTCAAAGTCTTTTATGAAAGTAGCTTATTACCAACCTAAGTAGTAGATAAAACCAGCGAGATGGGGCTGTAAAAGGCAGATAGAGGTTCTGGGATGCGCTGAAATAATAAGCATAAAATATCATGTGGACTGGGAGAGATAAGAGAAGCCTGCCTCTGAATGTCATTTTGAAGATCTGACTCTTTGTCATTGTAAAAGTAAAAAGTTATAATATATAAGATTATTGACTTTTTTAACGAATGAGAAAGAAAGCAGTCTTGCAAGTTATTAAGTACAGGTGGATGTATCTGGAAATAGCCATGATAAGAAGGCAATGTGATGAATTTATCCTTGATGTGTTTATTCCCTGAGAGCAGACATTACCATATTTGCAAATACATGTGTACAAATATATATTATATATAGATACATATAAATACACATATGCACACACATATCTTGCAATCACTGACTTAACCGATATACACAAATGATGTTTTACTGAATAGTCATGTATAAGATTCCAATATCTTTATAAGAATTAAAATAGGTTGACAGGAAAGGCCTGATATTTAAACTTCAGACCTTTTATCCACACTCTAACTGTATTAAAGCATAAATAAAGTTTTTGAAACAAAATTTTCAAATGACTCTAGTATATTGTTCATAACAGACTTGGATTGACAAAAGATTGTTAGTTAGTATTCTAATATCCCATACATACTTATTTCCCAGCATAATTTCCTCTCCAGAAAAGTGGATTTACTCAGAAATCATCTGGAGTCTCACATTCTGCTCACTCAGGCACAGCTTTGTCAAAGCAAATATGCAAGCATGTGATGTGGATTTTACATGCATGATAGTACATTTTTAAAAATGACAAAACATATTTTAACAATGTGAAAAACATTCCTCCAAATAGGATTCAAGGCTCTGACTTTCATTTCAAGATTCTTCTTTGTCTTTGGGTTTCACCAGCTTAAATGTTGAATTTATTGGTAGATATCCATCGGTCCTTATTTTGAAATATTCCCTTACACTGAACTGATTAAAGATATGTTACCGCAACTGTTTTTAATAAAGGGGTGAACAGGCATTAACTAGGCAGAAGAAGGTTAGGCAAGACTTCTAAGGACAGAGAGCTCTGCGAAGAAGAAAGGTGGTGTCTCAAGCGGGAAGCAGAGAGAGCAAGACATGCAGGAGGAGAGGTAAAAGCCACAGTCATGTGGCAGCATGTAGATGACTAGAAATGGGTTAATTTAAGTTATAAGAGCTGGTGGGACAAGCGTAAGCTCTAGACAAACCTTTCATAATCAATACTAGTCTCCATTCATTACCGGGGAGTTGACAGGCCAGATGAAAAAGTCCAAATACAGGTCCTGTTCAGCTTCTCTGAACTTTCAGCGTCTGTCGTTGGGTATTGATGACCACCTCCACCCACTGTACTCTCTTCTCATGTCCCAAATGGTCTCCTACCCATTGTTGTTCCAATTGCACTTGTCTGACATTTGAACACTGTCCTGGATTTTCTGAATTCTGAAAATTGTTTTTTCATTCCCAGTATTTCATTTTTTATTATTTTATTAGAATTTCCTTTTCTCTGCTTACAGCTATTCTTTTGTGGTGTTCATTTTTTCCATTAGAATTTTTAATATGCTAATTTCAGTTACTTCTAAATTACCTATCAGATATTTCTAACACCCTGTCCTCCATCCATCCAGTTCAGTGTTTGTTTTGTTTTTTCAGCATATTATTTTTTAAGCAATTTTTGAAATGCTTCATAATTTTATTGGTAGATGATAGGTATTGTGTTTTCAATAGTAGAGACTGTGTTAAGTAGAATTTTAGTGAGATTATATTTTTTATTTAATTTGATGTTTGTTGTAGATACAGTTTCCAGAAATTTTAATTCCTTTTCTGTCTCCAGTTTTTCCCTACATTTGACTTCATATTTCTCTATAGCCTCCCCTTGGACTGCTCTGTGTATTGTAACAGTGTAGTCGCTAATGCATTACTTTGCTATAGTACTAGAGGCCGATTTTCAGGTGGGAAAGAGACAGGGTGCCAGGGTATTCTCGAATCTTCTGAATGAATGCAATATTTCAACAGGCCTGTGTTGCGAAGCTGTGGCCTTTATAAGTGCCTTCTGTTGTATACATCCTTTGCCCTCATCTCTATCTGTTTGTAAACAAAATTTTAATGCATTTTTTCTTAAAAGCTGGCGCCTGTTGATAATACCAACCTCACCTAAGGGTAACCGAAGAGAGAAGGGTGAACTGGGAAGGGTTGTTTCTGAATCACTAATAAAAGATCACAGTGGTGCTCTAGTAAACCCTTTTTTCCTGGAATGTATGCTTTTGAAGAAGTTGGTGGCTATATATCCATTAACCACCATTATTCTCCCTATGCCAGAATTAACAGGGAGATTGAGTTAGATTCTAACTGGAGTTACCTGGTGGAAGCGACTGATGCAAATCCCGTGAAAGAGACTCTACATCCGCTCCCAGCTTTCTTCCACACACTGACCTCTACTCGGGTTACATAAATTCACCAAAATCCCCCTGTAAAAGTATTGCCACAACTTCATAGTTCATGTTGCTTCTGCTCTGCATAGCCAACTTTTAGCTACAGCCTAATATTCTTGTCTGTCTAATTTTGAATTTCTGAGTCATATGTCTTAACATCCTATTTCTCTCATGAGTCTAAGAAAAGGCATTAACTTTCACAACTTGTTGCTGTAACTAATATAGAGTTATAAAGCAATTTCTCAACTTTGTACATCTTAAATGCAAAAATGTCTGCTGCTTTCTTAGTGTTTTGGTAGTTTAAGAAGATGAATGATTCAGAAAATACATATACAAATATGTATACAACTGTTAAAATATTGTCTGTATTGATAAGGCCTTAGTTATAAATGATAGTTTACAGATAACTATGAAAATGGGAACAAATATATTATAAATAATATTTGGGAATATTAGAATTGGATATTGCAAAGATAAAATGTGTAGAAAAGACATTGTAGAGTGATAGGAAAAATGAAATATAGCAGAGAATAAAAAAAGCCAGCATCAGGGTAAAGAAAAGAACGTATGCTGGTTAATTATTTTTTCTTTATAAAATGTAAACCATATTTGTTTCTAAGAGCAGAAAGTTCTAATTTTCTACTGGAGAGAATTTCTGGAACTAAAGGATAAGTATTGTATTCATTCACACATCTAATTATATTCCAAAGAGCTTATCTTAGTGGTTGAGATGAAAACATATATTTGAAGCAGCCGTTTCGATACAGATGTACAGTCGTAGAGTTAGACATGTGCTTCTCTATTATAAACTGTAGGGACACATGGCGGGTATTTACACAGAAATGAGTGCTGAGTCAACCCCATTACACTGTCCACAGTTGCTACGTAATGACACAATCAAGCATAAATACACTAGAATGAGCTGGTTATACTTCTTTGTATGTTGTATCAGGGTTAATTAGAGGAAGGGCACCAATTTTATATTGGCTTACATGCTAAAATCTAGATAGTCCAAAAATGGCAAAAAATCACATGAGAGAAGGTGATACCTTGGTTACTGTTTGATCCGTGAGGCTGACTATCTTAGTAGTACCACTGTAGTGTTTTAGGCATGGAAGAGGATTCTTGGAGAGTTGCTGCTCTACAGCCACTGTTGGAAAAGCCAATGAAGCTGGGTCTCATAAGAGTGAATTAACAGGTTAGCTGACCTTCCTCATGGAGGGGAGACAGACAGGCTAAGAACAAACTCCTTTTTTCTGAAGCTTCTTAACTGGACTGCCACCAGACAGTGCTAAACATAATTAGGCTGGATCTCTCCCCTCACAGAATCTGACCATGACAGTCCCTCACGGGTATGTCCATTGTCTAGCTGTTTAGTGAATCCCAGCCCAGTGAAGTTAACCATCATCTATGTACAGTAATCAAACGAGTCATTTAGACCAAAAGTTTATCTGCCTGAAAATAATTTGCACATTTGTAGGTGGTTAAATAGCACTATTAACCGCAGCTCTAAATTTATTTAAATTTATACATATGCTACCTTTACTGACATGTGGATACTTTGGGCAATGCTAAATATCACATTCTTGCACAATTAATGATTTAAAACTTCCAGAGACTCAAAAGTTAAGAATGTGTACAAAGAACACGTATAGCACCGCTTCACAAGTGTTACACTATCCAAATAAAACACATAGGAAACACAAAGAACAAGCTAATGAAAGATGTCACTTGCATTTACATTTGAGATTTGACATTTATTTATCATCAAAGCATAATAAAGCTGTAGATGTGTATATTTTTGGATTGACAAAAATAGAATATAGGTTAGACACAATTTTACATTGAAGACATTTGCTGAAGTATAAATAAATATAATCATTCACAAATTACAGAATTTACCCTTAAATTATTCCTATCATTTTTTTTGTAATAGCCATGTTTATTAAAATATTCCAGTGACTTCATTCAATATGTCCCAAAACTACATGGATCAAAATTATGTACATGGCTAAAACATGTAGCAATTGAAAGCTAACAGCTGATTTAAATATCTATTTAGGCATATTTTTAGAAATAATATTCATTGAATATTGAAAAATGTATATACTGCTCTAAGGCATGGAAACGTGTTTTGTAAGCTGTAGATGATGTAAAATGTTTGTGTAGAACAGGTTGACATCACTGTGCCAGCGCAAGGTGTAGCTCACAAAGCAACAGTAGCAGTTATTGATGGTAAATCTGAGCCTGTTTTTAATTCTTTCCCTATGGCCTGGATTTATTAAGAAATAAGTCTCAGAGAAACCGTCTCATCACTTCAATAATCTTAAGCAATGCTTTCTTTTAATCACGGAATTGAAGAACTAGCTTTTAAAATATTCTTGTCGTTTCAAGAGACAGAGTGTGCATATTGTCAGTCATTGTCTCGCCCTCTCAAACACTGCTCTAATTTCCATCTCTGTAAGCATTCTCAGTGCTTTCTGATACATACACCTATAAACCTAAAGTTGCTGCGAAAACAAGTAAGTTAACCTGAAAGATATTGTGCAAAATGCATTGCTACCACAGTTTCAGTAAGACTGCAATATTACATTTGTAGAGACTTTTAATAGCAAAACAAAATCTGTTGAATTCACTGTCTAATTCTAATTAATTGAATCTAATTCTAGGGCACTATTAGATAATGTGTATTAGTGTGTATTAAGATAAAGGTTTACACTCTCTACCACTTATACGATGTTAGAATTCAGCTATTCCTCCGATTCTAACTTCTTTTCCCTTCTTTAGCTGGATTCAGTCCATTAGTCCTAAATTCCTATGGGAAAAACAATAAGTCCCCAAAGAACTGACAATGTCCACTAGCTACCCGGTTCTTTTGTGAGCCTCTCATTAAGGAATTTGATGTAAATAACTTGTAAATGCACATTGAGAGGACAAACATAAGTTTCATAGTTGCATAATCATTGCAGAGGCAGAGATTTATTTTCGCTATAAAACACACATCCATTTGTTAGAAAAGCTTTGATAATTGAGAATCAAATTCAGAGTTTTTAATCAAACAAAATGAAAATAATCTTTAAAAACAGAATATATTGTGTCATCAAAACGAAAGGAAATACAGGTTTAACTAAAATTTGAAGAACTCATGAGTCCATGTGTATATATAAGGTAATCAAAGAGTTGAAAATGGACCAATTCAATACGGATCACTGCTTTTCCAAGAGAATAGTAGACATATAGCTTTTTCCCATAAATAAAAACAGTATTTTTCTGATTTCCTTAATTCACAGTATGTTACAGATTTTATTTAGTTGAAACACCAATAAGAATACAAAGTGGTATATTACTTTTAAATTATAAACACCAAAATTATTCTAGAATCACAAAAAGATAACTTAGACTGAAAAGTTTATCATATGACAAATTTTTATATCAGCAAGCAAAAATATAAATTGTTTGTATTGTATTCCATCTCTTTTAAAATTTTTATCTAGATTGTTATTTTTCCAAGCATAGAAATTCACAAATGAACTATTTTTTGTTCATATTCAAAATTCTACAGATTCTATTAGGATGGACTGGAAGTCCACGAATGAGAGAGATTAAATCAGATATTTTCAATATGATCAACTATGCACAAAAAATCCAAAACAGATTTTGGGTTGTTGAAGAATTTCAAGATCTGCAGGTTTAATTATGATAAATATGTGTGCAGAGGACACACAGTAACAATGTCTAAAAGAAATAATTCAATGTCAATATTGAGGGGCTTATTAAATGACTTCAAGGCCGAGGAAAGTGCTTGCTCAAGTTAGAATTCCAGAGATGTGTTCTTGCAGAATTGGAAGGATAGAAAAGAATTCAAACCCCTGCTCAAAGGGGAACTGAAAAGATTACAGAAGTAAAGTCAGGCAAAATTAAGACTTACATCTTGGTTCCAAATGCTTGCCAACAGGGCGTGGGGGAGCTTGGAAGTAGAAATGAGAAGAAGCATCCGGAATTAGATATGGATGAGAAAGGAAATGATCAGAGATTGCCTCCCGGTGTCTGACTTGAGAGACAAGGTGAATAAAGCCACTCACCAAGCTTGGCTGTGTAACAGAATAAACAGGAGGAAGATACAGAGGCTGGAGCAGAGCCTGACTCTAGGCAAAGAATGACAGGATAAGAAGCAGGATCAAAGACACTGATGCCGCTTTACATTTCAATCTTGTTAGATTTTGAGTTAGTGATAAGGTATAGATTCTGAATAGCTATGCTCAGAAATGTATTGTATGTAGGATACAGCAAGGTACAGAGTAGAGATTCATTAGCATATAGATGATAGTTTAAGACAGAAATACCTTTGTACTTGGAAATGTATACAATAGCACTGAAAACTCATTGGAGGGGTATTGGAAAAATATATATATACGGTGGTGGCAGCACGCCACTTTGAATAGCGGAAAGATCCATGTGCAACTGCCGTACAGTTTCTGAGAAAGGTAGCCACGGCATCCTAATGTCATCGTGAGGCAAAATCTGTCAGTTCAAATTGCCAAGTAAAACTGTGTCTAGCAGAAAAAAAAATCACAAAAGCATTTCTTTGTATATCCTCAGAACCAACAGGACTTTTACAAATGGTGCAATGTTCTTTAAAGTAGTACATAAACATCATACATATTAACAAAATTATAGAAAAGTTTATCAAAACTATTAGGCCCTCATCTGTGAAATATAAATAATATGCCACACTAGAACAAAAAAAGGGAATTCAGCAATTTTTGAAGGGAATTATGAAAAATACAGAAAAATCGGAACATAAAATAAAAAATAAGATAAAATAAATTATTAAACTATATTTGAATAGTATGGCAAATTTGAGAAATATCTTATAAATAATTTTACATTTATATAATATACTAGTCTTTATTTAATTATTTTCACTTTGTTATTTTAAGTTATTTGCATAAAAAAAGTAAAATAACTTAAAGTTACAGGTCATGCAACTTAATCCAGAAAGGGTTTTTCTATTGCATTGGCTTTATATGGTCATCTTCAGAACACGAAATGGACACTAGCAGAGCAATTAGCTAAGAAACTTGTTTTCTTTTTAAAAAAGCAACATCCATTGTTTACAAAGTTTAATATATTAAAATTCAGTATTAATATATGTAGAACTGATTATATACATTTAGACACACAACACACACACATACACACACACACACACATATATATATATATAGTAGCATTTATAAGTACCAGCACTTGTAGAATTGGTATATGTAATATGTAATGTTTTTTCTACTTTGTATTAACCGTTACCTGGAGATTCTAAGATAGAGAAATAGTTATATAAGGGCTGAATAGATGGCTCACCCATTCACAGCTAGGCTTACAACCAAAAATATAAGAGAAATAGTTATATATAGATAATTAAACTTAATTTTTTTATTTTTAATATCATAATACATACTATGAATTATATAGCCAATATATGTGTGCCCAGACATGTAAGAGTTAAAGGAATTATTAAAGTATTTTAATAATTCATAAAATCCCTATTGGAAAAGTATTGATTAAATTTTTGTCCATCTATTTAGTAGTATACAAAAGTTAATATATCAAGTAAAGAAATAGTCTTTTGAAAGAGTAATCACATTCCATCTTTTTGACAAACAAAAAATAGTTTTGGTGATATATCCAGAACTTTTCATCAAGAAAATAATCATAAATTACTGAGTACCTACTCTCCTTTAATGCAACATGCTAGATACAGCCTTGAGAGTCAAATACTGCCCATGATAGCTGCTGGTCCATTACTACTGCAGACAGGAACATGACAGTTTTTCAGTCATAGGGCTTGAACGCCAAATAGATACTGAGTGTTCTCTTGGATGGTTGGTATTTAAGCAGCACTCCACTGTTTCAGATGTGAATGAAGGATAGCTAATTTAAATTGAAAAGTGAGGCAGTTTAAAATCTTCAAGGATAATAAGAGACCCAGCAACATGCAAGAAGGGTGAGCTTTAATGAGAAGTATGTTTAAAAGAAGCAAAAAAAAAGTTATTATGTCTTTTCTGGAGATTGTATTTTGAGTGGAGCTTGTGTGAAGGGTGGAAACCCAGGGTATGGATACAGTAACTATGAAAAGGAAGAACCGAGTCCTTCCTTCCGAGTAAAAGTTTAAGGTTAATGTGAATCTGAGTTGAGAACATTAGTTTTGCTACTTAATCATATACCGCCTCATTATTTACAAGTAATCACTTGAAAACAAATTCCTGCAGGTGAAAACCTCAATCTAAAGTCTAACCTTCAAACCTGCTCTACAGTGTAACTAATGAGTGTGCTCTCAGATAGTCTCTCTATAGATAAACTTGTGGAAGACCTTTCGTTAAAAAAAAAAAAAAAGCCATGAGTTAGACTAAATCACTTAATTTTAAATTAATTTTTAGCATGTGAATGTTTTTGGCATTTCCTCCCCCCTCTCTGTCTCTGTATCTGTCTGTCTCTCTCTTTGTATCTATGTATACACACATGTATATTTTTTCGTTGGCACATGTTCACTACCAGGAACTATGTACAAGCAGTGCATTTATCCTCGTTGTTGCTGCTTTTTGAACTTGTTCCTTGCACAGCCCTTTCTTGCTTGTGACAACTTTGACTTAAATGATTACATATAATCTACTCTACCCGCCATGACTTGCATAACAGATTTCATGATATTATCATACGGTTAAAGAACTGAAAGTCTGAGAACTCAGGCAATTTGCCTGTCTTCTTTTCTTAAGTTGTTAAACCAAGAACCGAATTGAAATTTTACAAATGTTTTTTTTAAGACTCTGACTTACTGAGATCAAGCATTCTTTCATCCACATGTCAATACCTTACCGGTAGCTTTTAGCATGTTTGCTGAATTAATGGAATGGGAATTCATACCATCTGCTTTGTAATCAGGGGAAACTGTATTTAGTAGCTGCCTCTTAGTATACATTCTAGATCACTGAAACTAACACAACATTAGTCTTCTTTTTTAACTGTTGAAATATAATAACTCTACTCTGAGACTATACTAACTCCTATTGACCTCACCCAACGATGGGTCTCACTGTCCTTCCATATGTATGACCAACGGTGAGAAACCATTCTTAAAAGGATAACTAACAGCTACAATGATCTCATGTGTTGAACATCCACACCTTTTACAGAAAATCCTGTCATAAATGCCCCTTTCAAAAATTTGGTATTTGAATATTACATCACTTCTAAAAAATAGTAAAGGAGAAACATACTAATAGGAAATTTGGCAATGATATTATCAGTTAGTTTATGCAAGAAGTTATTTGATGTCCAATAAACAAAAAGCTACTAAAAAACCACTGGAAATTAGAGAAATGCCATTAAAATAAAATGAGAGATGGATTCTCAGCAATTAACTTGTAATCAACTAATGTTGACAAAGTCCTAGAAAATCAGGTGTTGTGGGTTCGTGGAGAATTACCTGTGCATGTCGGTGGGGAGGCAATTTGGGACAGATAGTGATAAGAAGAAGTGTGACAACATCTGGCAAATTTGAAGATGTTTATATTTCACAACCCAGACTAACTACCCACATTTTAAATATTCTTTACGTATAATCAAACAAAACACTCAAAATGTTTCTTGCAATATTTTTGGAATTAAATGGAAGCAAATTATAATTACAAAATGAATAACTAAACTGTGGCTTTCTTAGACTTGGAATATAAAGCAAATCTTTTACAGTTACCAAAATGGAGACATAAAAAGACACAAATATCAAAATAATTGATAAACCATTGATCTAAAAAGACTCATTTGTTATGATTATCTGTGACATTGTCGAGTAATTTTGAATTATTTTCAGATATCTATAAATATATATTTTTATAAGAGAACTTTAAAAGCCAGTGGAACATTTATCATTTGTTTCATGTAAGAACATAAATCCAAGATGAAAAATTTTGATAAAGACTGAATATAGTAATAATTGTATGTTTTTATACAAAAAGATCAAAGACATATGGCAAAACATCAATTTACATTAAATGCATAATGAGTAGATTCATCTCCTTTAAATGGATTTTCTCATTTGATATATTTCAAAATTATACCTTATATACAATGTAATATAATTACATTAATTAGATTATAATACATTTAAAATATAGTGAAAATACTACACATTGTGTTTTCATAGGTGGCATGTTTATTTGTGGTAGTTTTTAGTCCATGATCTATAATAGTCTGATGTTTACTATTATAGTTTTAACTTTTTGATTTCTTCTATTTTATATAAAACTGGATTATAAATATGGACAAATGTGACTCAGATATTCCAGTTTCTCTTAACTCATAGGCTGGAAGAAGTATGAGCAGGCTTTTCTCATGGAGTGAGTAGACACATTAATAGAAATTTAATGTATCATCTCTGGCGAGCTCAACAACAACTGGCCTACATTCTCAGTGGTTTTCTTGACACTAACAACAGTGTCTGGTACACGTAAGGGCTTCTATAAATGAATTAGTACTTAGGATTGTCTGAGGAGCTATGAATCATACAGCTTATGAGAAATCCACGTTGTCGAAGAAACACTATCTTCTTATAAATTAAAATTTTAAGTATCCACAGTCAGAATTTCAGTTCATGTTCATTATTATTGAGAAAAAGGAAGGATCTATGGATTAGTGGCAGCAGAAGAGAGTGGGCAGCGATGGTTTTCTCTGAATGAAGCTCTTCCTTAATACAAGTATGAACCATGGGAAGACAGAGGTACTGGCTACAACTAATTCGAAGAACTTACAGGGAAAGAGAGGCCGTTTCCTGTTTATACAATGTTCAGTTTCAAATGGTTTTCATAGGAAGAAAACTAAACTAAAGAGGGTTTATTTTAGGTGAGAACACATGAGCTCATGCAATTTTCCTTGGCTTTGATGAGGGGACGTTCAGAGACCTGAGACATCTAGCACGTCAAGACTCGGTGAGTCAGTGTAGAGATGGTCTTAATCTTGTTATCTGATGGAGTTATTTTGGGTGGCATATATTACCTCTTCATCATTTTTGGAACAAAGTCACAAAGAAAGGGAGACGGTAAATTATGTGCCTTAGAAATCAGGGCACAAGAGAACAACCAGGGAAAATCAGCGCACTCTGAGATTTTACCAGAATGAATTTCTGAGTATTCTTAAACAGGAACATAACCTCTGGGTGATGCTTCTGACCTTTTCATAGACTTTTTATCTATTAACACCTATATTATTTTAATCGCTATTTGTTTACATCTTACTTTAATATTTTCTCATGATAATTTAATGAAAAAGATCAAATCCCAGGTTCTCAAATAATTTCAGAATATGAAAACAGTTCTTTTTATGTTGGCCTTCAAAGATGATTTTAGGACATAACATAGGAATAGGTTTTAAACATAATACCTCTAAAGATAAATAGAAATTTCCACTAACATTCTACTGTTTTCTGAATGCATATTTGTGTTCGATTGGAGTCTGTGTGTGTCAGAGGGGCTGAGAAGGAGAATTTCACTGTTGACGAGAAGAAAACAGCAGCTACATCTGCTAAGTCCTGTTTCTATAAAAAGCACACCTGCTAGCCCGCTGACAGGAGGCAGACAAAACTGCAATGGTGAAAGATTAAGGCCAGCTGGTGTTTTTCCAGTTGATTTGCATTTCTGGAGCTCAAGGTGATTCCCTTTATTTTTAACCAATGTTGATGACTCAAAAAGTTGGCATCCTATAAGGATAATAAAGTTACCATCTTCAAAGGCCTCAGAAATCAACACGAGAAAAAAAAAGCACAAACAGAAATGATTAAGATCCAAGTGGTTAATTTGCAATAATTGCTATATGAATGTTTAGCATATTGATTGACTCTTACTATTTATAAATGGCCTAAATGCAATCTTTCTCCTTAACATATATTGGAAGGAGACAAGGCTGTATAGAAAGAAATTATATCCCTACATTTAAATAAAAGAAATTTTAAGATTAAATTAAATAGAAATTTTCAATTTAAAAATGCATTTGATTCTAGGAAATCATTATGGAAATCTATTAGGAAAAAATTCACTTTGTGATAATTCCACATATAATGTACAATATATATAACTTTGAATCATTCACTTTATAATTATTCTCCTTCATAATACAAACACACAATACCATTGTCACAAGGTTAGGCTTAAATGATCTCTTGTGAGACTTTAAAGTTCTACATTAATACTTTTTGAGAGACATATTTAATTTAGCAATATTCTGGATACATTTATGATATACGAGCTAGCTAGAAATACACTTGAGCCATTAATCAAACTGTTATAATTAATATAATTTTTGTGTGATTATTTGGGTCTGGGCAGCTGGGAAACCAAAAGTAGTCTCCTTTTATACTAGCTTCTTTTAAAAAGGACTCGATTTGATTCCCAACACCCACATGGTGGCTCACACGGTAGACTTATGGGGTCTAATGCCTTTTAGCATTTAACTAACCTATGCACATATATAAGCAAACAGAATACACACAATAAAATAATAATTTTTAATTTCTTGAAAGAATAAATATAGGTTGAGATGTCGACTAGTGCCAGATATCTTGTCTAGTCTATGCAATAAGGCATGGCTTGATCTTTAGTATCACATATGCATAAAAGAGCCTTATATTCTGTTCATGTAGCTTCTATAAAATGTCAAAAAAAGTCATAATAATAAATCATAAGGTATGAAAAGGAATATATTAGTTAAGATTAAAATGGACAAACCATATGCAAAATATACACTAATATTTCAAAATACTAAAGAAGGATCCTTTATGAAAATAATGCAAACTACCTCACATTAAATATCAGTTTTCCTGACTTTAGAAAGCATTAATGTTTGCCATGTTGAGGTAATGTATAAAGAGAGTCCACAATTTATTTAAATATTTATATAATGTTCTGGTTTTACCAGTTAAAAATTGTACAGCTTATTTTTGTAATTTATATACTTAATTTAACAATGAAAGAATAGAAATATATTAGAGACTGTGTATTACAAATCTCAAGCAGTCAAAAACATGGATGATTCTTTTCTTATTTCAGCAACTTATTTTACCTGATATTGAGTTTTACCATACACAGAAAATATGAAGGCCTAATCTCAGCAAACTTAAATCATCTCTTAGTTAATTTTATATATGTGTATTCCATATTAGATTCTGCAATATATATTTCAAAGTCATATCTATATCAAATTAATGGCATTATTTCCATTTCAAACATGCCTGAAGAAAAATAGCTTTATGGACACATTATATAAAATATTTTGCCAGCTACCTTTTCTGATGCATATAGCTATCTTCAAATTTTATTTACTTTTAAAATAAAGACTGAAAAACCCTTGCCAAAAAGAGGTGAATGCTAATTACAGAAAAAAAAAGCTTTGAATAAAACGAATAAACAACTTTCCAAAGAGTATTGCTCTAAAATAAGATGGTTGGACATACAAACATTTTTTTTGTAGAATTAATTATTTTAATCCAACTTTATTTCTAAATTCAACCAATGATGTCTCTGGTACAGTTTTGACTGGGTAGGCACACTAGAACGTAGAAATATGGCAGTCTTTCTAAAGCTCTAGTGTCACGTGAGTCAACGTTGTATTGGAATATGATAACTAAAACTACTTCAAAGTATCAAAGCAAATGTAACATCAAAAGTTTGAGTATTTAATTCGTTTAATTTGGAAAAGAACATGTGACTGTAAATTAAAACCTCTTCTCCTATATCAACATGTCAAATAAAAATGCAAAGCTGCATTTATTTAAAACAATGATTGTCATTGTATACTGGTATGTATTATATGTCTATTACATTAATCTAATTAAATAGAAATTCATCAGAGAAAATTGAATTGGGATGAATTTAATTTGAATTATACTAAGAGTTAATGGGTAACAATTTCTTAGTACTTGTAGGTTTTAGACTTGGTAGATGTGAATAATGATAGATGATAGATAGATAGATAGATAGATAGATAGATAGATAGATAGATAGATGATAGCTAGATAGCAAATAGCTGATATAAAAAATATAAAGATAAATGGATGATAGATGACGGATGATTGATAGCTGGTAGATAGATGACAAATGAAATATAGCTAGAAGAGAGTTTGAAAGATGTGAGATGTTGAGTTCTCATTAATTGTAAATGAGAAAATATTAAAATATTGGAGTAGTTTTAAAGCACTGTGTGAAAACCTCCAAACAGCATTATTTGAAGAACTGGGAGAATTTGCATGAATGGAAAGTAATTTAAATTGCAATACTGAGTCTACAGTGTTCCTAAGCTATAACTCAAATGTCATTTACACTCAATAAAACCATGACTTCCTGCAATATAAAATTTAGCTAAGTAATCAGACGAGTATGTTATATACTAATGAGCTATTTCAAATTGAATATATGTAAATGTGTATTAAGGGATCTATAAAAATGAAGAAGATTGTTTGGAAAGGAATTTTAATGGTTATTAAGGAACCATTTTTGTTTATTAGGTAAATAGATTTATTAAAAATACCATTAATGTATACTGCTGAAAAGATTAAAATGGGAATATCCTATAGCACTTTAGTGAAATAGGAACAGGGCAAGGTTATCTTACTAAATTAGCTTCAAGAGCAGTTTGTCGGATTACACGCCCACTAAGCCTAGAGACAATGGTAGAACTTCATTCTTGAAGACGGAATAAAGCTTCCATGCACACATGGCACCTTTCCTTCATTCATTCACTCACTCTTGGACACTGACGTGTACCATGTATACTGTGAGCAGTGCTAGAATAAACATGACTATGTAGGTGTTTTTATAAGTGGGCTTTCATTTCTTCAGGTATAGAGTAAAATATTACATTTGAATCATAGAATAGTAATGAACTTTTTGAGGTACTCACTTATGATTAATCAAAGTGTCTGGATTAGCTACAACAACTTTGTGCCCTGTGCTTACTATAATTGGTGATTTGTTTGTTTTTCCTTGGCTAAAGCCATTTTACTGAAGCAAAGCAAAAAATCTTAGTGTATTTTCAATTACATTTCCTCGCTGGCTGGATATTTTGATTATTATTTTCTTGTAGTTATTTTCCATCTGCATTTCTTATTTTGGAAACTGATCAAGAAACTTGCCAATTTGCTTGTTGGATTACGTACTTTCGGCTTATTTTTAATTTGGTGTACTTGGTTTTAAGCTCGTTATGTCGTCTAGATCATAATCCTGGGCCAGATGATCAGCTGGCAAAGAAGGTCTCCATTCTGTATGCTGTCTCTTCGTGTGTATTTGTTTTTCCTACGCAGAAACTTTAAAATTCAATGCAACCCTACTTGTCGATGCTCTATATTATTGTCAGAGCTACTGGATTCTTACTCAGAAAGCCATCACCTAAGCTTATATCTTGAAGTACTCCGCCTATATTTCCTCTAGAATAACCAAGGTTGCCCGTCTTATGTTAAGCTTTTGAGACATTTTTAGTTGAAATTTGTAAGTGTGAGAGATAAAAATTTTGTTTCATTCTTGTACATATCCACATCTACTTTTCCTATTATATATTGTTAAAACCTTTTTTTAATCAAAATAAATGCTCTCAATGTATGAAGTCATAAACTCAAAGTCATAAACTCAAACATTATCAAACCTACATAACAATATAATCAACACAATTCATTGTGCGTAAATGTGTGAAAAAGGAGTCTTTAGGTTAGAACCAGCATCAGGGGTAACTTTTATTCAATGTGAAAAGGAAGCTTAAATCATTTTCTCAATTTAAGAAGTGTGATTAAATCAAAATAAAACTATTTACTTCTGGTGTGTGACCTGAATAGAGTTGTTAATTCAACTGCAATCAAATTATGAGAAGAGCAAGTGGGTTATAAACAACTTAATGCAGATGTTCAACTAAGAATATAGCAGTGATTTAAGCTACAATAATGCCTCAAAATAAACTCTTGTTCAAATTTGAAAGTAACAACCTAATTTATGTAGAATCTAAGTTAGCCTTCCCAGTGTTAAGACTGCAAATGGAAATATAAGATTTTCTACTCAACTTTCATTTTGTTTTATGTTTTCAAGTAGAATTAAGAAAGAGGAACAAAGGTATATGAAGAGAATATTACCCACCTAAGCAGACAGATGATGCCAAGTGATAAGGGCTTACCTTCAGTGACAGGTATAGGCATTGCTGGTCTTGATTTGTTTTGAAAGGACAGTTTAAAGATACTGATAATCAATATTCAATTTTAGTGGGGGATTAAGAATACAAGTAGACTCCCTCCAATGGGAAAATGTTGATATTTTAAAAAATAAATTAATGAAAAATTACAACTAGACTAAAACAACAAATGAAGTAAAATGTAGAGATGAAAACAGCATGGACAAGAAATTCTGGTTGATACTAAATAGTCATACAAATCCACTAATTTTTACAAAGCCAACTATTAGCTATTGGGCATAGTAGCATCCATGATGACTTAGGAAACAGTAAAACACTAAATAAGAAAAAATAAAATCAATAGTTAAGCAGTTTCAAAAAACAAGACAGTTCGTGCTGTGACACGTGTGCCAAGTTGGGTCTGATATAAGGTCAGATCAGAAAGCTGGTGATTGGCATGGTAAATATTCCATACATATATAAGAAATAACAGAGAAAAGAAGTTCGTGTACTAGAGTTGCTCTGACAGTGGACCCTTCCTAGGCTAACGATTGCTGATAATAGAAGTATAATTGTTTTTAGAAGTTGAATTTCTAGTTGAATTTCTAGAAATAAACACAAAAATCAGAAGCTATACATTAAGGCAAAGCAAGAAAATATACTATGACTAAGGTAACCATGATAAGACAGATTATATTGGTGCTTACTCTTTCAAAGAGGTAGAAACCATAACTCTCATGGATAAGAACATGGCAATGGGCAGTCAGGCTTGGTGCTAGAACAGTAGCCGAGGCCTTACATGCCAATTCATAAATGAGAGAGACAGAGAGAGAGAGAGAGAGAGAGAGAGAGAGAGAGAGAGAGAGAGAGAGAGAGAGAGAGAGAGAACTAACTGGTAATGGCGTGGGATTTTGAAACTTCAAAGTTCATTCCTAGTAACACATCTATTCTAACAAAACCATGACTCCTAATACTTCCCAAACAATTCCACTAACTAGGCACCAAGAATTCAAATACATGTGTCTATGGGGAGCTTTCTCAAGGGCTAAATAACAGAAAACAATCTGTAGGTTCAATTCAAACATTATTCCAATGAAAGTCTTCATAGAAATGGAAAACAAAAAAAAATCTAACATTAACATGGAAACACAAAAGAATACAGATATTCAAAACAATTCTAATCCAGAAGAACATAACCGGAGGAATTACGTTGTCTGACTTCAAAGTATACTTCAGAGCCACAGGGAGGTAGATACCATCAAACTGGTGCTAAGGCAGACATGGAGATCAATGAAACATAATAGAAAGCCAAGAATGAATTTGCACAGCTATACAGACACATCAAAAAACATACACTGGAGGGGGGAGGGAGCCTTTAAAACAAGTGGTGCTAGCAAAACCAGATATCTTCCTGGAAAAAGAGACTATATTCATTTCACTCTTCACAAAAAATCAATTAAAACTATAAGGTTACTTTATTTAAAACTATAAACATCTAAAGGATAAGAGAGAAACACTTCAGGATATAGAAATTGACAACACATTTTGAGTAAATCCCCAATAGCACAGAAAAAAGTTCTAAGAATTGATAAATGGACACTACAGGAAATTAAAATGCTTCTGCCGAGAAAAAAAAATGTTTTCTTTATATTTAAAGACATGGTTCCCATGGGAGCAACAGTTGTATTTGCTGCAGAGTAAGCATTTTAGAAATTTTGGGTTAAGTAATTGGTACTGAAATAATGTTCCATGAGTTATCTGTGACTTTTTAAATTACATTTTATTAGTTTTTGTATTTAAGTGATTTTATGGTTTTCTTCACTACTTTTTAAATATTGAATCATAATTTATCATTTGTGACTTTTGCTTAAATATTTTAGCATACACCAGCCTTTGATTTTAAATGTACTTGATGAAATTTCCAAATTACAAAATAATTATAAGGCAAAAATTATATCAGAATTGTTTTTTCCACTTTTGTAAAAATCGCCTCACAATATGAACAAGTGTAATAAAATATATTATATTTGCTGGAGAGGTTGTGGAGTAAGGGGTACACTCATCCATTGCTGGTGGGAATGCAAACTTGTGCAACCACTTCAGAAAGCAGTGTGGCGGTTTCTCAGGAAATTCGGGATCAACCTACCCCTGGACCCAGCAATACCACTCTTGGGAATATACCCAAGAGATGCCCTATCATACAACAAAAGTATATGCTCTACTATGTTTATAGCAGCATTGTTTGTAATAGCCAGAACCTGGAAACAACCTAGATGCCCTTCAATTGAAGAATGGATGAAGAAAGTATGGAATATATACATATTAGAGTACTACTCAGCAGTAAAAAACAAGGACTTCTTGAAGTTTGCAGGCAAATGGATGGAAATAGAAAACACTATCCTGAGTGAGGTAAGCCAGACCCAAAAAGAGGAACATGGGATGTACTCACTCATATTTGGTTTCTAGCCATAAATAAAGGACATTGAGCCTATAATTCGGGTTCTTAGAGAAGCTAAATAAGAAGGAGAACCCAAAGAAAAACATATAGGCATCCTCCTGAATATTAACCTTCATCAGGCGATGAAAGGAGACAGAGACAGAGACCCACATTGGAGCACCGGACTGAAATCTCAAGGTCCAAATCAGGAGCAGAAGGAGAGAGAGCACGAGCAAGGAACTCAGGACCGCGAGGGGTGCACCCACACACTGAGACAATGGGGATGTTCTATCGGGAACTCACCAAGGCCAGCTGGCCTGGGTCTGAAAAAGCCTGGGATAAAACCGGACTCGCTGAACATAGTGGACAATGAGGACTACTGAGAACTCAAGAACAATGGCAATGGGTTTTTGATCCTACTGCACGTACTGGCTTTGTGGGAGCCTAGGCAGTTTGGATGCTCACCTTACTAGACCTGGATGGAGGTGGGTGGTCCTTGGACTTCCCACAGGGCAGGGAACCCTGATTGCTCTTTGGGCTGATGAGGGAGTGGAAGTTGATTGGGGGAGATGGAGGGAAATGGGAGGCGGTGGTGGGGAGGAGGCAGAAATCTTTAATAAATAAATAAATATAAATAAAAATCAAAAATTAAATATATTATGTGGAAAATATCTTTAATGAAAAACATCTGAGAACTAAATTATGAAAATTTTGGGAGGCCCGACTGGTTAAAAGTTGTACTCCACCGTGTCTGGACAGCTCTCTCTGAGCTCAACACAAGATGGAGGACTCCCTTCCCCCTAGCACAGGCTTCCTACTCTCTGCCTGAGTGTGGATGTGGAACTTTTCTTAGTGTAGACCTTTGACAGAGACCCATGCAAATGCTCTCTTCCTGCTGCCAAATATGGTGTTGTGCTTTAGCTACATGTTGGGGCTGTGCTGCCGCAGATGATAACTAGACACTGTGTTCCAGCCTTATGAGCAGATTGTGCCGCCAACTGCACATTAGGGGATGCCCCAGCCACGGTGCCCATTCTTCATATCTTCCCTCACTCTGGAATAAAGCTGAGCTGTAACACTGAAGCTATCTCCTGGAAGCTTTTACCATGTGCTCACATGCTAGACAAAGCCCAGCATGCTACCTCTGCTCCCCGGCTTGATGGCCAACAGACTATGAGGAGGAGGAGAGAGAGAAATAGAGATAGAGATAGAGAGAGAGAGAGAGAGAGAGAGAGAGAGAGAGAGAGAGAGAGAGAGAGAGAGAG
>NW_026067898.1:2528423-2564077 GCF_014885135.2 Alexandromys fortis
GAGAGAGAGAGAGAGAGAGAGAGAGAGAGAGAGAGAGAGAGAGAGAGAGAGAGAGAGAGAGAGAGAGAGGTGATAAAAGGACTTCTGATGACATAGCTTTTGTTTTATCTTATTGTAATTTATTTTGTTATATTTTTGAATGAATGAATGACAACCCAACCATTAGAGTAAAGGTTAACCACTATCACTTTTACCTGCTGGGAGAGAGAAAATCAGTTTCCTCCAGTAGACTAACACTGGGTACATTAACCCCTCCAGGTCAGGCCTCAAGCTCCCAAGTGGACAGATGACATACAATGGACTCCACAGTTTGTGTGTGTGCTTGTGTTCTGTTACAATTTGGGTTCTTTTGGTTTGGTTCTTTATGTAGGGCAGGGGGGTATTTTGTTTTCTTGGTTTTGGGGAGTGTTTTGGCTGTATTGGGTTTTTGTTTGTTTCTTTGAGAAAGAACTCAGAGTTGGGTAATTAGAGAGAGTGTGAGGATCTGGAAGAAGTTGGGAGAAGTGAAAAAAATGATCAAACATATTTAGAATTAAAAATGTCCTAAGTAATAAAATACATGATAAAAAGAAAAAATACTATTATAAATTTTTACTATATAAATAGTTTGCTTAATAAATATATTCTGTTTCCTATGACAATTTACTTAATATAATGGCTATGAATGACCACACACTGCCTTAGATATTTCTCATTTTAGAAAAAACACTGAATTTTACCTTCCTGCAACAAGTTTTTCTGATCACTAATTAAAATAAAACCTTCAATTAATTGAATTTGAAGGAGTTCCTCCTGAATCCTAGAATCCTCCAGCTCCTAGCCAGCATGACAAACTTGTAGGAGTCTAGCTTTTCATACCCTCCTATAGTATGAATTTTCTAGATCCCCACACTGATTTCGATACTGTAATCTCGTAAGTCTGAGCTTCGAAAATTGGAATGTTGTATGACCAGCAAAGGCATTAGAACTATAATACGTAGAATCAAATTTAGCCATGCTACTAAAAATTCACATCATCTGTGGCTAATTAATTGCTTGTGGCCATGTCAGCATGATTTCATAACAAGGACATTTCTCTGAACTTTGTGAGTGTTGAATCAGTAAAAACTGATGGACTTATTGATTTATTCAGGTCAGATGTTTCTATGCAAATTAAAATAAGCAATCTAAAAATTAAAATGCTTGGCTCGTGCTTTCTGACAACTTTCTGAAGCATCTAATTTTGTTTGCTTCATGAGGATGTGACCTATGTGCTTTTGATACAGAGCAGATCTACTGACAAATACCTAATGCCTTGTTTATATTGTGCTCCCTGTGTATATTAAGCATAGATGTGTGGTTTAATCATCCTGGGCTCAGACTTACCTTTAATTGCCTAACAAAAAGACCTATATTATTTTTGAGAAGCATTAATTTAGCCAATTTATATTAAACATATATTATCTGATGTTCTAAGAGGAAGTTTCAGTAGTGACACCTCCAGCTATGTTTTTTAGAAATATCCTTTAAGAAAATGAAGACTTTTTGTAGCATTCATAGGTTAATGGCTAGAATTATGTGATAGTTTAAGGGAGGTATTAAGAGGGTTATTTGGGATTTTTGATTGAAGACACTTGTGAGAAGGAACAACCTTGTGATGGATTCTCCATTTTCCTTTCCTGGTCAGTCTTTTCTAGGGAGCTGCTTCAGCTACTACGGGAAACTAATCACTTACTTCTAAAGCACCTTAGCTGGAGCCCTTGGTCAGTTAAGTTGCCTGCTTCAGAGTTTGAAAGCCATATCCAATGTTTAACCCAATCTGTTATCCAAGTCACACACATCAAATTCTCCACATAAAATCAGGAGGCTACTAATCCTCTAAACCCAGAGAAGTATCTTTTTCTTAAAAAGGTACAACAAAGAGAATCTTATAAACAACAGATTTCTTGCTGTTAGTCCCTTTTAGAACAAAAACATATTACTAGTACTTTTAAAACATGTTAAAGGTATAAAAAAGTATAAACATGTTGAAAACAGCATAGAGCATGATTTGATCATATTCATCCCCTACTGACTCCTGGCTCTAAATTTTTTCTCCCCACTGGACACTGCCTTTCAGAGCCTCTGTAATATGAAGGCTATTACTTTTTATCTTGCCCCCAGAGACCAAATGCACTCACTTTCAAATCAAATGCAGAATTGTTTCCTGCACTTGCAGATGGTAATCCAAGACTCCAAGACTAAGCCTCAACAGATCATAGGTATAAACTTGAGGTCAATGGTCTAAAATTGAATTCTTTTAGCAATCTTTTATATGTGTCTTTTTGGTGTGTGTTGTTTGTTTAATATATATACATATACATATACATACACATACATATATACATATATACATGCATACACACAGAGAGACAGACACACNACATACGTACATGAAAACTCCAGTCAGGAGTCTTCCTTCATTTCTCTCCACCTTATTCACTAAGGTAAAGGTTCTTAGATGAAGTTAAATTTGCTTCTCTACCTTAACATCTTTCTTAGAAGATTCCTTGTCTCTTCATTCTAAATACAAGCGGGCTATCAATTCCATCTCATACATTATGAGTTCTGAGAATCGCGAATCCAATATGAAAAGACATTTACTAGACTTGTCATCTGCCCATCCCCCCATTATCTTTTCCTTTGACTATCTAGACATTTTCCTCAATTCAAGGAATTTCATATATAAAATACATGCAAACTCAGTGTAAACCTGAGGCAATTCTTGCGAACAAATAAATTATTCCATGGTCCTTGGAATTTGTTGGAAAAGGAATTCGTTGATGACTGGACTACTGTTTAGGTTCTGCCCTGATGGGATTATCATCAATCAAGCAGACTTATGCACATTGTTAACAACTAATGCTGTGTATATGCTTCAGACTCAATAGAGACTGCCTGCTGGAATTCCTAACCCCCTGCGTTCAGCATGACAGCTAACGCAACCTTTCTTCTGAAATCTTTGTCCCAGCTAGAGCTTTTTGATATGGATCACTTTCCCATATCCAGCAGAAATCTGTGGATGGACTCTGATTACAGACTTAGAAAGAAATCTAGCATCACCGCCTCACCGTGCATCATTCACAACAGACACCTTCTTCTCTGGATTCAACAACAGAGGAGTCACACTCCATAGTTCAATAAGAAGCTTAAAATGTTTGGATAACTTTAGTGGAGGGTGAACTGAGAAGGAAAGGGCTGCTGTGGAATGATCATTTTGTACACTGTGAGCATGTGCCACTCTGATTAATTTAATAAAAAGTTGAACACAACTTCTTTGGGGATTTAGGGGAATTTTAGGCAGGATATTTGGGGCAGAGACAAGACAGGAGAGAAGAGGGGGACTCACAAGGAGATACCAGGGACAAATAACAGTTACCCACATGCCACTTTAATTTCTGCTTCTAAAAGCTACCGTTCATTGTGCTTCAAAGAAATTAAAGTGGCATGTGGGTAAGTCCTGTTTCTTGAGCAGACGTGTAGAAAAGCAATGCAGGACTGCACTTCATGATTAGAGGCTGATGCCACAACGATTTGTAAGTAACGGTAAAGCATGCCAATTTCTGGGGAAATAAGGATATTTTTGGAATCACTGTTGTTTGCTCTAAGGTATTGATCTTGATAAGATCCTGGGCCTGGGAAGCATAAATATCAAGTCAGGCTAACCTGTATTAGATACACAATGACTTTTCTGCTGAATTAGCTTTGTCATTTTGAAAAAAAAATGTCGTTACAAAATATAAGTTTCACTATTTAAGTTTATATAATCAAATAAGCTCTGTCAAAAAATAAAGAATTCATTATAGTCTGATTCAACTATAAGGATGGTACTAGATATAGATTCAAAAGTATGCATTCTTTTTTTATTTTTTGATTGCAATGTGTTAATTTATTCTTATAGAATGAGTCTATCAAAGGCTACTTTAGCAAGCAATGATAAAGGAATATATAATCACCTGTAAATACAAGAAACATTAAAATACTAACTCTGGGTGTCAGTTCAGTAACACCAGTGTGGTGCAGCAGGTGGAAAACAAAGAATGTAACCTGTAAATATTTTCCACAAACAAAATTGATATGTCATATAAAATATACCATATCTAAAGTTGTTAATGGCATAATCTAAAATTCTGGTGGCTCACAAACCAAAGGACCTAGGTGAACATTCGAGACATATACTTGGCTCAGAATGGAAGATTCAGAGACACTGGCTATTAAACTGTAAATTTTAAGGATCTAAATAATAAGAATGATGGAAACGCAGGTTTTTTTTATAAATATGCATAGCTTATTGACCTCTGATTATTACAGTTTGAGCAAAGTTTATGACAGGCTATGGAAAGACTCTAAAGAGAAATTAAAATGGATAAAACTGTTTAACTGTGGGGGAGGCAGAGATTAGGGCTTCTTTTATAAAATCAACAACAACAACAAAAATAAGATTTTTTTAAAGAACTATTCCTTATTAAAACAGCAGCCAAGTGAGCTGGTGCTCTGTTAATTGCTTGCAAGGATATTGTACTTTGTTTTCCTCCTTTTACTAAGATGGTACCAAACCATGTAAAGCTCCTTTATAGGACTCTAGGGAAACGCGAAGTGTTTAGATTTAGAACCCCACTATCAGACAGACATCTACTGTACTTTGCATTTCAAGTGATCAAGAAGAAAAATGTAGAATTTTAAAATAATGGTTGACTTTAGCTAACACATGTTACAGCAGACTGGATAAAAAAGAGAGCGAATTTGTTTATTCTAAGGAAAGCTTGGCATTATATGCACATATAACTTACAGGGCCTCTGAGCTCTCTGAACCAAGACATTACCTAACACAAAGACATTGCTCAGCTTCCGAACCTGGACTGGCCTGTCAGAGGATTCCAAGGCCATGAGGACTCAATGTGCCCAGAGGGACAAACACTGGACTCTTAGGTTTATGGAATTGTTTTATTCAGATGGCATGTCACCTTGGCTAAATTTTATCTTCTGTTTTTTACTTTAATATGTTATTGTATTTGTGTTTGTGTTTTGAAATATATTGAAGAAGAAAGTTTCTTTTTTTTCTTTTGTTGTGATCTTGTAAAGATGATGTCTCTAAAATAAAACTCAGACATTTTTGTGAATATTAGGGAAACTTTGCCTATTTTTCATAATAGTTCTTCACTGGGGATTTAATAATGAGAGCGTTTTCCAATGATTATGTATGTGGCATGATATATTTGACACTGTGCTATTAATTTTGTAAAGTTATTTAATTTCATAATTTCTAGTCAGTTATTATTAAATTATTCCCTATGGAAAAGTTGATAATTTGAGAGAAGAGAAAGATGATTCAGCTCAAGAAAATAACATGACTTTAAAATATTTATGATAAAAATTAAATAATTACATATTTGTCCTATATTAACATACCTTGATTGAGAAAAGACTATGCTAAACTTAAATGCACCTTGTCTAAAGAATATAGACAATGGGCTGGGAACAAATGGCTTCTTATTAGATGTATAGATGAATAATTCAAACTGGAGGAGGTTGTATGTAAACATCTCACTCTTTTACCTATGTTATTGCTTGCATCATAAAATTTTTCCTACAGTATTTCTCACTTAATAAAATGATTAAAAACCCCTCTATTTCATTCCGTAGGGAAGCTGAGTATTCCTACAAACAAGAGGCATGTGGGGTGATCACACACAGGGAGAATGTAGACCCACATTATAAAATCTTTGTTGATACCACACACATCAAGAGGCCTTGGAGGCTTAGCAAACATGCAAGATTTCCCCAGAAAAGTAGGGCAGAGAAAACAAGTTTAAAATTAGAAAACAAGAAAAGGTGCTTGGTTTAGCTTTTACTACATACATCTGGAAGATTGTTGTCATAGTTTGCTTTTTTTTTTTTTTTTTTTTTTTTTTTTTTTTTTTTTTTTTTTTTTTTTTTTTTTATGAAGAACTGACCAAAACCCATTTGGGAAAGCGAAGCTTTATCTTAGTTTACAGCTCACTGTCCCTTGAGAAGGGAAGCAGGGCAGGAACTCAAGGCAGAAAACTGAAGGCAGGAACTGAAGCAGGGGCCATAGGCAAATGCTGCTAACATGCCCCACGGTTCTCTTGCCTTGTTTTCTTATACAACATAGAAACACTTGCCAAAGGGTCACAACTCTCACAGTGGGCTATGCCCTCTCATATAAATCATTAATAAAATAAATATAGTGTTGCCTACAGTTCAATCTAGGTAGCATTTTTTTTAACTTAGGCTGCAACTTTCCCTATGCCTCTTCACTTGTATTATTTGGACAAAATCTAGTCAGTCCAGTAGCTTCTGTAGATGACTAGGCTTAATCTAACATCAAAAGGGGAGGTATCTATACTTCTATTCAGCACATCCACAGATGGAGCAAAGCAGGAAGTAAGTGGGAAGTGAAATCAGTCAGCACTTAAATGTAAAATTTACAATTGGAACCTTTGCAGTAAGAGTCATTTCAGTATTGCTGAAGAATACTTTACTCGGAAAGACGCAATGCTAACAAACTACAAAGCACAGAGGTTATTCATCTGAAGAAGAGAGTGATTGAAATGCACCTTCTATGTAAGTGTTCTGTTTCAAAAGACAAAATGGAAATTGTGCTTTAACAGATAGGTCAAATTTGAGTGTTAATACATGAAGGGGGAGAAGAAAAATTTGACTTTTTCATTTAAATAGATATATTGTATACCCCACCTTGTCTCTTTCACATTCATTGCTTCTTTTTCAATATTTGATGTTGCATATATATATGCATATATGTGTGTGTGCATATATGTGTGTGTATTCCTGAATATAATATGTTCATTCTGCATAATGTTAGCATCTAATCTGTTTTCAGAGACGACCATATGGTATTGATTAACCAATTGGTATGTCCTTCCCTGTAACTTTCAAGAAGACTTGACATAGGTAGAATACATTTTATATGCATATATGTACACATGCATGCATAGAACATATATATGTGTCTATCATTACCATACAGAATACAGAAATATTTTATTCTTACTTATTCAGAAGGTAACAAATATGTCATAAGTCATAGAAATGTTATGTTTTTGGTAAATTCAATGACACTTTTTTCTTCCTCTAATCTTTCATTCGTTTCTAAGTTTTAATTAAGTGAATGAACCAAGTGTCAAATATTTGTCTTTCATTTGTACTTTAGTTGTGTTTCAAACTTTATAAGACACCATTATTTTTTCAGCATTGTATAATACAGCCTTTTAACATGTTCTATGATTCAGGAATTAATTCGACTTTCTCTATTTATGTTAATTGACTAATTAATTGACTAATTGCATAGACTACTTATTTGTATATTGTTTTGTGAAATGTCTGCAATGTTTACATTTCAGTCAATGCTGTTTTCCTTTTGAATTGCAAACTGATTGATATTTTTGAGGCTTGAAAGAAGCTCAATTTTTGAGTGTATTTAATAGACGTATCATCAAAGATGGCCAAATAGAGGGCTTTCTATCGGCAGTGTTACAGGACTGACAGTTGTCTAAATAGATTTACAAAAAGGCCAAGAACATGAGTAAACCCAGCAGGGAAATATAGATTTTTCTGTTGTTGAGAGAGTGGTTTTGGCAAAAGATTGGGCCAGACTTGGTTTGGTTGGCTGCCATTTCTGACACTCAAATGACTTATCCTTTGCCATCCAAGTCCTCCAGACTGTTACCACATTATAAGAACAAATATATTCTAGATGCCTCATGGCAATCAGTCACCCATTCTTGGATTTAACAAATTTAGTTTAATTGAGGCAGCCAGAAATTAACTGCCTAAGGAGGCCCTTTTCCTCAGACAGAGGTAGCAGGTTTGATGGGCAAAGAGAAGGATGATCATAAAATGCATTTATTGCAGAAACAGGACTCATTCAGCACTGAAAATGGCATTTGTAGACCTTATTTATTTAGGAACAAATGCCTTGGGGAAGTTGTGAGTTATGATCTCTGTAATCTGAAAACGGCCTACAGATGAGTTGATAAGAAAAAGTATTCAAATGAGCTGGCAACAGTTACAAGCAACAAGAGGTTACAGAGGAATTTATACTGCCAAATTCTTTTTAAGGGTTATCAAGAAATTCCAACACCAAAAGACACTAGTTTGGTTTTCAAGGGTGGAGTATCAGAGACAATCAGTCTACAGCATGCTAATTGGAGACAGTCTTTTGTAGCAACACCTGTGAATGCATGGAATGGAAACAGGCTGGGAAGAGGAAGACAACCCCGTGAAAGCCTGGGTGGATATCTGCTAAGCAGATATTTTTATATTCTACCTCAAACTGGGCCTGGTTGTAAGCACACTGGTAGAAGCAGCCATTTGCAGTGGAAAAAAAAAATCAATGAAAGAGCTGACATTTGAAGCATTTCTTCCATAGTTTAAGTTCTTTAAGTGGTATCTTGATTGTGAATCAATCAGTTCACCATAAGGAACTATTACTTGTTAAGAATATGACCAACAAGAGATAAGAAGAACCTTCTAGCTTCTTTCATGTTTCGGGGTAATCTGGCCAGTGTTTTCTACTTGCTAAAGTCATGTTTCACTACTAACTACATGACATCTGCAGGGATCTTAGTCACTGACCCATTGACCACTAGTCAGATTTTTTCCTTAGCCTATGTGTGGTGCTGAGAGCATGCTAACAATGATGCTTTTAAACTCTTCCTCAATGTTAAAGGCAGTGTTTGAAGTTCAGCCAGATATTTTTGATCTTCCTTTATTTGTAATGAAGTTNTTAGAAACAAGTCAGTGCCCCAACTATAGCACGGACCTGAAATAAAAATGGGACCTGAAATAAAAATGAAACAATTTTTGCTAAAATGATATGATTTATACAGAAAAAAACTTGCAATCCATTTCATTTTCTATAAAATGTCTAGGAGGCATGGCTCAGAAGTTAAAAGTGCTGGCTGCTCTTGTAGAAGACCTGGGTTTGGTTCCCAGCACTCACATACCTGTTCAAAGCCATTCCTAAGACAAGTTCCAAAATGCACTCTTCAACATCTGTACATGAAGGGCACACATATGCATGCAGACAAAACAAGAGTGTGCAGAAAATAAAATAAAATAAAAACTTTAAAGACAGACAATTTAGTGAAATATTGAAAATTAGCATGAATGCTAGATATAGAGGAAGTGTTTGATGCAAGGCTCTTGAGAACACTGCCCGGTTTCTATCACTTGGTGGTACAAATCAAATAGTTACACACAGCACCTTTCAATCAATAATACTTTCACACTAGGGCATCCATACTAAAATCTACTGGCTCAAAAGAGCTTTAATCAAATTTGCCGTTCTACATGTCAGTCCCTGCACCATTTTAACTAATCCCCAATGGTCCATCATCCCATTGCTTTCCCATTTAGCCTCAGTGTTACAGGAAGATGATGTATCAGTCTGTCCAGAGCCTCGTCTATCCAATACCCATCAATCGTTCCTTATAGTTTCTGGCATGTAGAAAATGATCTATGCTTGCTTCCGTGGATGATACAGTTGAAACCCCAGTTCACATTTCCTCATGTCTTAAGCTATTTCTTACAAAGAAGAAAGGCGATGTTAAAACACATGAATTCATGCCAACCCATTTCTGGGAAGCCCTGAATCTTTAATTCAGAAAATGGCAACATTAATTTTAGGAAGATCTTGTTAGATCTTGTTATCCCGATCTGATATTGAATATTGCCTTCAGGAGAATGCATTCTCTGGCCATATAGAGAAGATAATTATGACTGTCGTTTTTCCAATATGATTGCAGAAGCCTCACTAAAAATGCTTGGAGACTTGAGTGTTATGTTTAGAGTAAATCTTAATGCATGCAGGACATTAATAAACTGAGATGACCACATGGCAATGAAGCATCGGTGCAAGGTCTGCATTTCAGTTCCACTTTTCACGGCAGCTAGATGTGCAAAACTGGGTGAAATATTTAAGTTTTCTTGGCTCCATTTTCCATCTGTAAAATTACTGACTTGAGAAACATAATCTCTCTGGACACTTAGAGTCAAAAATCTCACTGACTCTGTTTTCATGATTACCTATTATACATTTTTCAGTTGCTAAAATGGCAAGCAATTGGGGGTTTGAGAGATTTTTCTTTTTGGAAAGGTTTCAGAACTATTTTGCAAATGCAGATGTTTGGTTGCATATAGGATTTCCCTGTTGTCTAATGATATATGACCTCAGCTGTCTTCAAGCAGATTATCCATCTGCTAGCTTATGTTGACTCCAAAAAGGATAACTTTAAAATGTCTTCTGGAGAGCAGTTGCATGGAATACGACATGTCATGAGACAAGCGAGTCATGACCCATTCAGTGTGGATGGAAAGGGTCAGGAACCCCTGGTGCTTAGTGATGAGGCACAAATACCAAATGGCTGAACCAAAACAGCTCTATATATGGAGGTTTCTGTACCAGCACTAGAGAACACCAGGGAGCACACAGCTGAGGAAAGCAGTTACTGCAGACTGGTTTCTACCATGAGTCTCAAATAGATTAAGCCAGTTAATGTTGACTAATCCTGGTATGTGTTACTCTTTGAATACATAAAGAAGACTTGTCCTATTTCTCTGAAGATAAAACTAGTTCATATGCAGATGTTCTGTATTAAATAAGTCAGTGTATGACAAGTTTTTAGGAACAATATTCAACATAAGTAAGGATAGATAAGAACAATGAAGAAACACTTATGGCAATATTACTCCAGTCAGAGCTTAAGAATGATAAAGATAGCAGAATTCCCTATGTAACATCTTCTCATTGAAGGGACAGTACAATACTCTGTTCAGTGTGAGGAATCCCCGAGAAGCATCACCAGAAGCCAGAGCATAGAATATTCATAACTAAAGGTTTTCATGAAATGTTTTACTTCTTTGAAGTTTCAGGAAAACTTCCACCTATAGCATACTATGTCTTTGTGGGGCAGAAGGGTAGGTCTGGGAGGAGTCGAAGGTGGTGAACCAGAGTCAAAAACATTGTATGAAAAATATCTATTTTCAACTGAAAACAACCCCGCTTGATATTACTCATTTGATCTACATTTCTCTCATCACTAGCAACGCTGCTTATATTTTCTGGCATCTATCAGTCATTTCTAATTCCTTAGAGATAAGTTTTGAAAAATCAAAAAACTAAAGCTTCACTCTGCTAAGCCATTAGCTGAAATAATCTCTTTATTAACTAATGGTAATAAAACATACTCACAGAATACATAGGGGAATACCACATCAGATGCTAAAGCCATTTATGGGTGTTAATAAATTAAACATATCTAATGATAATATTTGCTACTTATTCAACATATACCCTAATAGTGAAAAGTCGGCAAGTAAGAACTTATTGTGGTTTATACGATTCACTGATTGTCACCATAAATAGATGTTTGGATCCTGAAAGATCTTGCCTAATTATTGGATCACAACCCACAGATAGCCTCAAAAAGTGATGAAACATTCAGAGGTAAGTCATGTGATGTATCCAGAGACATAGGATCATTATCCTCTGTTGTTCTGCTTCCCCGGAGACCATGGGACAAGAAGGCCCACCTTATGATGTGTTTATAGGAATCTGGTGCCTCCCCACAGGCTAACAAGAAATGGAGAGACCCAGCCATGGATGCAAACTTGTCAAGTCATGAGCCAAACTGAACATTTTGCATATTAAAGCTGTCTTTCTCAGGAATTTTTCTACAGCATAAGCTACTAGCACATTATGTCACACTTATTTTCATGTTTAATTTTTTAAAAACTTCTTTACAAATAGCTATGACAGCCTATAAAATTAGGCTTAGCAATTTTCTATAGCTTAGGTTATGTAAATATATTGGTGCAGCAAAATTACTCTTGTTATTGAACACAACAAGGAATGCCTATTGTTAGCATGTCCCCAAAGTTTATGAGTCAAGAAGTATTAATGTTGTAGGGATGTAGGGTGTGTTAGAGGTAGGAGTAGATGAAATCATAAGAGTGTGCCCTCTCAGAACATTAATGACTTCAGAAGAAGAGAAAGGGCCAGGCAGTGGTGGTACATGCCTTTAATCCCAGCACTTGGCAGACAAAGGTAGGCAGATCTCTGAGTTTGAGGCCAGCCTGGTCTGGTTCCAGGACAGCAAAGGCTGTTACACAGAGAAACCCTGTCTCAAAAAATCAGAGAGAGAGAGAGAGAGAGAGAGAGAGAGCGAGATGAATTACACACAATAAAGGAGTGGGCAGGCTCTTACCTACAAGNAGAAGGAGGAGGAGGAGGAGGAGGAGGAGGAGGAGGAGGAGGAGGAGGAGGAAGGTATGAGCTATTATGCCTGCTCTGTATCAACACATGATATCATCCACCACATTATATTATTGTCAGAACTACCTCACCAGAATCCAAAGGGACACCAATACCATACTTTTGAAATTCCTAGTCCTCAGGATCGTGTGTCAAAGAAAAATTTTATTCTTTAAATTATCCACTCAGGTACTTTGCTATAGAAAATGAGAACAAGCGCCAGCCAGAAGACACTGGATGCAGCACGGATCACCAAGCTAGACAACCTGTTTTCGTCCATGGACCCCATGAGGTAGAAGCAGAAAACAGGAATTCTACAACTTGTTCTCTGAAATTCAAGTGTACACTGTGGCATGTCCATGCAAACCTCACAAAAATAAACAATTATTTTTGAAACAAAGGAAGACCAAACAAATTAAAGTGAGACAATGTGTGAAAGGTTTTGGGAGGATTAGCAACACAAGAAATGTGTAGATAAAAATGACAACAGGATTATCAACATGAGAAGTGTGTAGATAAAATGATAATAGGATTATCAACACGAGAAGTGTGTAGATAAAATGATAACAGGATTATCAACACGAGAAATGCATAGATAAAATGATAACAGGGATGGTAAAATGAGTAACATGGTCGAATACTTTAACAAGTTTGGTTATGAATTGAATATTTTTCAGGTGAAGGGTGTGATTTCATGTTTATACGAGTAAAAAAATTAAGATGGAGAAATGATGAAACTAGGATGATATTCTGTGTTTACTAGGGTTCAAAAGTTCAATCATGCCAGAGGATCAAGTAGGAGAGGTAGAGGTATCAGGGTTGACTCTCAGCCGAAGAAGGAGTTAATGGTTAAATCCCCAGGATCAAGGGGGAAGAAAGCAGAGAGGGCTGAAATCACAAGCTGTTTTATTTTTAAGGGACTAAAAGTCGGCTGTCTACCAATGCTTGTGTAGAGAGTCTATTTGCTCTGTTTCTAAATCTAAAATGTGGCCTTTTCCTTCCTGAAGTTAATTCATTCCCCAAATTACAGTTAACTGAAGTCTCTGATAAGGTGGCTCCCAGCTAATCAGGCTTTTATCTGTGTTGTTTCCTCACTGACAGATTAATTGCCTAAATTGCCTTTTTATTTTAAAGTAGTCCTGAGAAGGAAATTTAGCAATTAAAATGATTTAGACTGCTGCTTATGCAGCAGCTCAAATGACATTTGAGAGATAGTGGGGAAATTAATAAATGATTGTACAAAATAATGTACCAGAAATGTTTGTTGCTGTAATTAAAGCTATGTAACTAAGTGATCCAGGTCAGTTTTAGAAAGAGTCAACCAGTGGTGCTTTTTAAATACCTTTAAGAATCAACTGGGTCTCAGTCATATTTCAACTTCAGACAGGGATTTGAATATTTAATCAACTGATTTTGAAGTGATATGTTATACACATCATTTTCATGAAGTTGATAAGTACCTTCTTGCAAGGATACCATGAGGGTTCATAAAATTTTAATTAACTCAAAACTCCAAATCACATTAAGAACAAATTTTCACTTTTTAATTAATAAAGAAAAGTTATCAATACTGATTTTTATTTTCCCACTAAGTACTTTTATAGAGTCACTAACATAAATAACTAATAAAAAATAAAATATTAAGATTTTAATTATCAGAAAATATACCTACAATTTATACTACTTGAAGAAACTGGATCATACTTACATACACTCACTTGTTACTTCACAGAATAAAACAATTGTTAGCCATACAAGTATTACATTTCTTTTAAATGTGATTAATATATTTCTGTGCCATTAAATATCCATTTTCATAAATGCATATTTGGATATAAAGTTTGACACATGCTGATCATAATTTTCTAACTTTGTGTACTCAAAACAAAACACATCTTGTATATATTTACATAAGAATGACCCCAGTGTTATTAGCTTTGGAACCAAATCACTGAAAGTATGAATAAAAAGCAAATACAACTTTTGGCCTGTGATGAACTTTCCTCTACAGAGAAAAGACAGGAAGAACACACTTACTTGATTCTCCAAAAGTTGCGTTATGGCTTTTACACTTTAACCCATTTACCATTCTAGATGCCACCATGATTTTGTAAAGAAGGTTTTGATTTGCTCACGAGGTCGTTTACATGCTTTCTCTGGCTACTTTGGGAAAGCTGTTCTATAGAGAAACTTTGTCTGTGGCTATGTTACAGTCCTACCACCCCACCCCATAGTCTTTTAAATATCTGATTGTGCAATTAATGATATAACAGTTTAGGCAATTTAAAAAGGAAAAAATTATGATGCCAGTTTTAATTTACTTAACAACTGAGTTCGAACCTCTAAACATACACATTGATGAAATACGTCTCCTCTTCCTCTTGCTTGCCATAGTTTCTAAGATCACATTCATTTGAATTTTTAACATATGGTTGCTGCTTCCAGAAGACTCTAAAACGTCCATTGGGCTACCAGTGTCTACTTTCAATCCCAGCCCTCCACCACCACTATTTTTGTAATTTTCTGCCACCAAATAATTGCCTTTGTCAAACCCTTAAATGAAATCATCACTGTGTTCTCTTCAGTAGCCTCTGTGTGCTCATCACAGCATGGACAGATGGACCATTCTCTTGCTTTGAGTTTGCAGCTGTTTGGAAGCAGGCTGCTCTCCATGTTCATGTGCAAAACACCTTGCAGGGATGTGATTGTAGAGCTCTGAGGAGGTGATTCCCAAAATCAGGTGTTAGATTACCCTATGTTTTTACGTATGATTTATTAAAAGGCTCTCAAATGTATGCGATGTGATTGCCAGTAGTTTGCATTGGCATGAGAGGCATGTGGATGCTTGGCTTTTCTGTATAGCTCCATCTGATCATTTGGTCATAGGCATCATTATTTGAACCGTGACTGAAGTTAAACTTATCTAACAACCAGTCACCAGTAATGTTGATGGTCTCTCCTGGGACTTAGTGTTGATAAAAATTCCTTCTTTAGAGAAATACCAACACAAAACTTTAGTAATATTTACATGGTGTTTCTTACTGTTGCTCTTTCTACATATTGAGCACAAATTCTTTCTCAGACAGTAACTTGCTCTTTGGGTAACTTGCCTTAATAGTCATCTTTGAAATACAATAATTTTTATTTTGATTTTTGTGTCATGCTTTAAGAATCTATTGCCAAGCACTTGACAAAGAAATATTACACCCCAGTTTTTCTAAAGATTTTCATAATTGCAGCTCTTGTAGTTGGGTCTTTAATGTATTTCGAGTTAATGTTTGGAAATGTAATGTGTAATCACACATAATAAGGCAAATAAATATTAAATTAAAAATGGGGCTCACTTGCCCCATCCAGCAGGAGGAATTTAAAAATTACACTTGTGCTCTCAGACTACTGAAACAATGGACCACAAAATTAAAATTTCTTCAACATCTCATGCTGGAGGAAAACGGCTTAAGTCTTGAAGTTCATGCTAGTGAAAGCTGTTGATGGAAGTTTCTGTCCCACCTGGTCCCACAGCTGTTTAGTCCCAAAGAAAAACACAGAAACTTGCATTAATTATAAACTGTTTGACCTATTAGCGCAGGCTTATTATTAACTAGCTCTTACAACTTAAATTAACCAATAATTATATTAATTAAAATTAACCAATAACCATAACCAATAATATGTTTAGCCACTTGGCTTGATATCTCTTTTCAGTAAAGCATTCTCATCTTCCTTTTTCTGCATCTGACTGGTGACTAAGTCTCTGCCTTTCCTCTTCCCAGAACTCTCCTAGTCTGGTTGCTCACCTATACTTCCTACCTAGCTATTGACTAATCAGTGTTTTAGAAAACCAAGATGGGTGACAAATCTTTACAGCACACAAAAGCATTATCCACAGCAGAAAGCTAGAACCTTCATCCCCAAAGAGATTTCACACAGTGCTGGCATCTCTTCAGACCACCATTTAAGAGAGCCTGGAGTTGTGATAATGATAATGGACCATGTGTAAGGTATTACAACACTTTGACAGACTAGGGCTGCTTAGCTATTAATGCCTCTTGCCTTGGATTAAACCTAAACCTCACGTTATAATACCAACGATAGAGTTGAAAAGATACTTCACCCCTTCATTTTTTTCTTTTTCCAGCATGGTTGTATCAATAAATACCCTCCCTCTTCTTTGCACTATTTTGGGTCTGTTTTATAAGAGGGATATAAAACAGAATGGCATTGTTTATTCACATCAAGAAAACAAAAGTATAAAAATCGGTATTGTTTAAAGGACTACAACCAAGATAATTGCAAAGGAAGTAGGGATGGGATTCAACAGGGAAGAATAACCACCATTGCCCGGAACACTGACAGTAGTTTTGAAATAATTATTGCATCTGAATACCAATTTCATATTAGAATACATTCTACATAGTATTTGTTGATTTTTGTAAACTTATGAATAAATAATTGTTTTACTAGAAAAGCAAACATTCTGGCACTAATTCAAATTATGTTAGACAGATAGCTTCTGGAATCTTAAGGAAAAACAATGTGATTTTTTTTGCAAATAAATTAAGCATATTTATTTTTAAAACCTCTGTCTTTTTAAGATGTATTAAAAGGATTAAATTCAGATATTTGCTCTAACGAATGTTTTGACCACTCTTTTTTATGACAGATTTTGGAAATTTTTCCTTAATCACAGGTATGCATGAAGAACTTGGTACAGACAATGTTACAATCAGGACAATATTAAAATGAGCATCAGGGAAGTTGTACATTGTCATTAGAAATGTATGACTGAACTCACTACAAATAAGACTATTAATCCATAATTTTTCAATTGTTCAAATGAAATAAAAATACTACCTAAAATATTTACATGATAAGCTTAACAAAATGAGAAAATAAATGATTCAAAGAGGGACTTTCTGTAAAATAAAAGGCAAATATGAAAGAATATGTGTATTTCTAGGCTTATCTTTTTTTCTTTTATTTTCCTTTTTTATTGGTTTTTCAAGACATGGTTTAGCTGTGTAACAACCCTGGCTATCCTGGAACTAGCTTTTGTACAGCAGGCTGGCCTCGAACTCACAGAGATCCGCCTGTTTCTGCCTCTTGAGCACTGGGATTAAAAGCATGCACCACCACCACCCGACTTGTAGGATCATCTTAAATAGTGAGTCACATATCATTATACTTTGGCAAAAATGATCTAGTGGTTTAATAGAAGGTTAATTATAGAGAATGGGTCACTGTTAATATAATTATTAATATGGGTAAAGGTATAGAATACATTTTGTTAATAATAATTGTGCATTTTTATTTACACTCAGAGAAAATAGGTTTTATAAAATGCTTCTAGTCTAATTTAATTCCTTCTAGAAGGAATTAAACTACTAAAATCTACATGTATTTGAAAATAAAACATACTTCTAGTAATCTAAATATATGCAATAAAAATGTTAATAGAAAATTATGTTCAAATCCAAGAGTCAGTAAGCCATGAGTGATTTCAGCTCATACTACTTCATGTGAAATTATACCAGTTATATTTGACTGCTATCACTTAAAAACAGTCTCTATAAGTTATGGTATCTGAAGAGCATGATTGGACATAAAACTGAAAGTTCTCAAAGCTGTATGATGCAAAGAACATTTAAGCAATTCAGTTCAATTTCATAAGACAAGCTTTCAAAAATGCAAAAGTCCCTTGAGGTAGGTAATATTTTATGATGAATAATGGGAACCAGTTTTTCCTACCACTCTAGATTGCACAGGAATTTTCAGATAGGATAATTTTTCACAACCAGTCTTAATTCAGAACACAATGACACACTTCTTTAACTGTGAGAACTTCTACAGAGAGCAGGATGTCTCCCAGAACGCTTTGCTCCTATCACAAGTATTCTAGCTGGACTTGAACAAACTCAGATTAGGGATATTATGAAACATGTATATTTTCAGAGAGAAAATGTGATCTTTGAAGCCGTGTGTGTGTGTGTGTACTCTGTGTAAGAATGAAAATTACACACCCCGTTACATACTATCTAGCTATCAGATCCTCCCACAACCACATACATCCAGCACATCTATATTATGGGGTAACTTACCTGATTTTACTTTGAATTTTACACATTTCTCATATGGGAGATAATTCATTCGATTTTGTTGAGTCAACGTGTACATTTTATCAGCACATTGCATTTTGCCTGGACAGAGAAGAGAGTGGATCTAACATGTTTCAATTCTTGAAAATGTCATCTTCTTTCTGAAAGTTTAAAAACTTATCCTTCCTCCTTGGAACAACTCATGGCAATTCATTTGTTCTCACAGTTCCCTCCATACCCCACCCAGGCCTTCTGTAACTTCTCTTAAAACAAATTTGATTCTTCACTGCTTTGGCAATGCACACGCTACATCCCATTCCCTGACTCTTGAGTTACTTGAACCATCTTCACCTGGCCCAGTGCAAGGTTGGGATGGAACTAACTCTTAAAGCTTTGCCCAATGGAAATTATTCCTATCAAGATGTTTCAACTTATCCTGTTGTTATTTCAGGGTTTGGCACATTGTATCTACCTGGGATAATATATTCAATCCATGTAAAGGGGAAAAAAGCCACCTTTCTTACAAATCCTGCCTACACCCTATATGGCTGTCTCTCAAACAGATGCACAAGGAAGAACTCGAGCTTCATTATTCCTAATACATAAAAAATAATTGCAATTGGGTTTTAATAGAGATGATGGAAGGCACAGAAATGTTCAGACAGGAACGGATTACCATGGAAACTATTGAGCATTTTCTTTGTAAGGAGATAAAAAAGAACAAATTAAGCAATTTAATTTGTATATCATTGTTTGCTAAAGTTTGTGTTTCCTGTGGCTGAAAAACAAAGGGAATCATCTAATTCAGGTTGGAAGGCCAGCTCTATTGGTGGCTTACTTCACATAAGCTAAATACAGAAACCAATGCATGAGTTTATGTTTTTAACTTTCTTGATGTACAAGTTACAGCCTTTGAATTCCACTGATAATAACTTATTGAAAAATTTGAGGGCATCAAATTCAGAAGATCTTGTAGCACAGTGACTCGTTGCTTCACTGAGATTACCAGATAATTTTTCCTTTATTTATTTGTTCATTTTTTAAATATACTTCTCCTACTCACTTCCAGAGCCTCCAGAAAAACCTATAGCAAAAGAGAGAAGGAAAAAGCATAAGGAAATGCTGCAATGGGACGTTAGGAAAAAGAAGGAGAGCGAGAGTGAGGGAGAGGAGAGCGTTAGGAGGAGGTCACAAATGAAAGGCACACAAGGGGGAATTAAATTTGGAGTCAAAAAGTTAAATTTAATGTCCCTTACAATATTTGACAAATGGAGAAAATGATAACACACTCTTGGAATTAACACTTACAGTTGAAGTGTCCCACTTTGACACAATTTATAAATAACTTCTTAGGAAAAGGGCTTTTAAAAATAAAATTCTCAGGGCATCTGGTATATTCAGATGCTTCCAATGAGAGTTTCTCAGAGGTTGAAAATGGCAAAGGACATTGTGACTTACGTGATTCTTAAAACTATAAATGACAAAAACCACAGTAAGATTGTTAAAGCCGAGTTACATATTTAGTGATTAGTGATTACAGTCACTCAACTGATACACTGAATTCATTAAAATACACCTCAATTAGGAATAACCTTAGCTGGATTTTCATATCAAAAATCTCAGTTATTCTCTTTTGAGGATTAGAAATCTCCCTGTGGCTTGAGGTTGTTTCATATGTTTCTACGTAATGGAGGTTCCCTGCAATGGTAGGACAATTCCTTGCTTTTGGTCAATGAATGATAAAAGTATATAAAAGTAGACACCTTTAATTTTAAAAACAATAGCTTACTTAACACCATAAAACACCAAGTGCCACTGTGGGCCATTTTAGATGACAATGTATATCAAAAGGTGCTCATTGGGAGGGGTGATCCTGTTCCTTTAGCATATGACCTTAACTATGTGGAAAACCCGAGTGTTTTTATACAGGATCTGTCATACCACAAATTTTGTTCTTGGCTACAAATATAATGTCAAAAAAGAAATTACACACCTGCTCATGGGCACGCACACACACAAATTCAATAATTTTCATGTGTCTGTCAAAGCAGGGAGTGGAGAAAAATACACAGTGTGACATTTTAAGATGCAAAAATTTAAAATTTGTTAATATTTATAGCAGGTAATAGGGATATATTACAAAACTTAAAGAAATATTAGAGAAGAATATATTACAATATTTAAAGAATTAGTAAATTTTTTGGAATTGTCAACTTTCACTTCTCAAAAAGACACTTCTTTTCTGAGTTGACATTGTTAGATATCTACATATTTGCATATATAAATAAATAAATGAGCTACATTCTTTCCAAACGAGGATCAATAGATCATTTTGATAAACCTGTAAGTATATAATATATATTTATAGCCTCTTTTATCTGTATATATATATCTGTGTTTGATTATACATGTTTTACTTTCAATTAACAAATTATTTCTTAGCTTACTAAACATAGAATCATTCATTATTCTTTAGCTCGTCAGAACAAACCTTTACAATCTATAACATATTTTATGGTTATAACTATGTGACTACACATTTGTGCATATATATAGTAAGAAAGAGAAAATAATGATTAGATTAATTTTCATGACTATAGAAAACTTACAACTTCCAAAAATAATTGAAGGGGCTTCTCATTTTAAATTCTGTGTAGCTATTGTTTGACAAATATTTACTTTTAAAGTCAGCACTGTTTTTTAAAGTCTTATATTTTAGGGTTTTGATGACAAATGTTCTACCCTCTATTTGCCTAAACTGAGCAGTCTTGACCTCTTGGGTTCTGTCCACAGTCATGTCCTCACTCAGTTCTGTTTAATCTCTCTTCTGTTAGCAGTATTTCAGATGGTTGTATTACTCCTCTCTTTTTAAGCATTGGCTTGAACACAATAGAAAAATATACTCTTGATCTTCCTTTTCTGACAATGATTTAAGAGTCTATAATTAGTATTGTCTTTATTTTATTTCATGTAAAAATCATGTTGGTAAAAAAGATCCTTCTAATTTTCAATCTTAAATTATAATTTTAAAATTAGCCTACCTTTCCTTTTTCACATATTTCACACTGATGAGAATAATTAACAATTGCCGTGACCTTTCTTGAAGACAAGTGATTTTTGTTTATTATCCAAAGCATTCAAAAATTCCCGATCAAGATAATTTGTACCATAGTGTGACTAATATTTGGCTTGAAAACATGAGAATAACCATAGATTTTTATATAGTTTCATCTCTAAACATATTTAACTATTCCAATGAATAGATAAAATTTACAGGTATATTGTTCAAACGTTTGTCACTGATTGGAAATAATAGAAACTATTCAAAACAATTCTAGAGGTTCACTACCATTTTTACAAATATGTGTGCACATATATGGCAATCCCTGACATAATGGCATGTAAGGTATTTCAGTCTGGGTGGAGGGTGAGCCACTGCAAACAGAATTGCCTAAGTGCAGGCATCAAGTAAAGGTTAACCTTTGACAAATAGTGATTTCTTTTGCACCTTTTATCTCAAGTTTTCTCCAGTGGCATTTATAATACAAAAATGTCGACCAAATTCTCTTTAGTGAAAAAAAATAGTTCTAAAAGACTGCCTCCAAAATAATATTCAGTTCTCATAGAAGATTAAAAATAATATAGCATCAAGAATACGGCAACAATGGCTAATTATAACTTCAGAAGCACGCAATACCTTGGACAGATAGAAATAAGCTGGAACAATTCATATCAAAATGCGAACTATGATAATCACTGGCTGACGGTTAGGTGGATTTCCTTTCTTTTCATTCCTTTTCTCATAGAAAATTAAAAAGTATTTGCTAAACACAAAATAGTTTAAAAAGAAAGAGCTGAATTTAAATTAAGGCACATTAACTGTCCATTGCATGGATTGTGTGTCATTTTAACTTTTATTCAGAAATTCTGGAATAAATTTGTTTGAACCTTTATTTAAACTATTGTTAAATTTAAGTTTTAAAATGTCACACAGTTACTCGGTTTATATAATTAGGATTTCCACACAAACACTTTCACTTATCTGCCACTCAAAAATAATATTTTTGAAGGATTTCAAGTCACTGTTCTCCAAACTTATAGTTTACCCCAGACTTAGCAGCTTATATGAAAGTATTATACTCTGTATGCAAGAAGTCTAAATGTGTGCGGCTGATCTACAACCATGGTGTTTTTTTACAAAAGTATACTTACTGGCATCCTAAGGCAGTAACTACTTCCTGTCTTCCCAGCTTTTAGAGCACCCTGAGTCCCTATGAACATGCCCGACTCTCTTCCAAGGCCCAAGGCAGGTTAGGTGGTGGATTGTTTCATGAAAGACTCTAACCCCATTTTCCCTGTTCATCCTCTTGTTCTAAGACTAGTTGTCTTGGCTCCTTGCTTCATTGGGGAGATATCTGTGGTTACACTGGATCTGTGCTTCTAAGTATTGCAACTCTAGCTCACGCTCCACAATTAAATCACTGCTGAGAACTTCATTCTGGAGCTAGGAAACATGTACACCACCAATTCCCTGCTCTCCAGGAGGAAGACGCAAGAAGATTCCTTGAGCACAGTGACTGAGACCAGTCTGCACAACACAGAGACACTGTGGTTATATTGCTTGTTTCCTTGCTTCTTTACATTTTTCCATTTTTTCAAAAATCTCCACAGGTTCAGAGGACTTTCATGTAGGGGGCTTAGTGGAGATGTCCGTGTGCCTGTCATACATAGACATTATAATGATATTTAATTTAATTTTCATTTCAAGGAATTCCTTTACCATTTATTCACACACTTCACTTGCCAGCAGGCCATCAATCATTTTTAATCAGGTGGTGTGTATACTTCAAAACTACTTTATATATATTTTCAGAACTATCTTTACACTTATGCCACAGAAACATTCATCCTGTAATTGGATATAAAATTTCCTTCAGTGTAAGTTCTAAATTGTTAAGCAGCATTTTAAAAATAGTCTTACTCTTTTTATATGTATGTATATGTGTATATGTGTATATATGTGTGCGTATATGTATGTGTGTATATATGTATATGTATATATTATATATACATATGTGTGTTACATTTTTAGGTAGATGGTTAATGCCAATTTGCTTCTAAAAATGATTCAAATATTTAGATGTGTGATTGTGTGATGTGGAATGTTCTCCTGTATATGTGTTGCTTTTTTTTTTTTTTTGGTTAATGAATAAAGCTCTTTGGGCCAATAGCTTAGCAGAGTAAAACCAGACAGGAAATCAGAATAGCAATAGAAAGAGAAGTAGACAGAGTCAGGGAGACACCATGAAGCTGCCAAAGGAGAAGGACATGCCAGAACCCTATCGGTAGACCACAACTTTGTAGCGATACACAGATTAATAGAAATGGGTTAATTTAATATGTAAGAGTTCTTAATAAGAAGTCTGAGCTATTTGGCAAAACAGTGTTGTAATTAATATCATTTCTGTGAGATTGAGTCTGGGTGGCCAGGAAACAAAAGAACAGTCTTCATCTACAAATGGTGCCAACACGTTTGGGGCTAACCCATGTGGTCAGCCACACATTTTGGGTCCAGGTGCTTATATGCCCTCTCGGGGTTAGGAGGAAAGTAGCTGAGAGCATGCCTGCCTCTCAGTACCCCTACCTGAGCAAGCGCAGGGCTAGGTCTTCTTGGTGTGCACAAGCAGGAAAGCATGGTGAATCCCCACATCATACACTGAGACATTACCAGGCCCCACAGTATGCTGCATGGCAGATTTAGCTTTCACTCAGTCAAAAAAAGAGTTTAATATCAGAGTTACTTAATAAGACGCCTGAGCTAATTTGCCAAACAGTGTTGTAATTATTATCATTTCTATGTGATTATTTGAGTCTGGGTGGCTGGGAAATGAATGAACAGTCTTTTCTACTGATGTATATCTACACTGAATCTAACTTCTATTTTATTTATATTTCTACCATGTATTTATATTTCCACCATTGCTATCAAATCAAGCCACCTCCTTGCACATAAAAGTAATAGAATCTAAAGGAAAAGAAATGATTAGGGATGTGTGTGAAAATAAATTAACAGAAATTATAAACCACTAAAAATAACCAAAGCCTTCTGCAGTAGAATGATGATGAGGAATAAACCTGCTGGTAAATCAACAAAATAGGTGTAAATCAATAGTTCAGTGTTAAAATTATTTAACAAATAATGTTGAATAAGCCAGCTGAAAGAAAACCAAAACTAAAATTCTAAGGAATGTTATTCTGGGTAGTAGTCTTAGTATTATGAGACAAAATGTTGAGAATATTCAGCGACCTATATGTTTACAAAACAGAAAATGCATACACATCAAATGGACTTTGGATTAAAAATACTTTTCTACTATGAGGAAATTGCCTGTCAAACTTTTAATAATCTTAGCAAGTACTGACGCAATCCATCAATAATTATATCATGATTGAGCCAGGGAGAAACATTTGACTTTCAAAAGTGCAAATGTCATGAGAAGGAAACGGGCTCCGGAAAGCGTCAGATTTTAATTAACTCACATCCAAAGCACTGCAAGTCTGGAAGGCAAAGGGTACTTCCTTATCAAATACACAAACATGAAAAATAAATTGAATTCATAAGTATATATCTACCTACACATATAAATATTTATATACATACGTATCTAACACTTTGTTAAATTTTATGCTATAAACATCAATTTATTATATGCCAGGTAAAGCATTTCCACAAGGTTAAAATAGTGTAATTTCTAATGTTTGTGTTACAAGAATACCATGGAACAGTTAAGGCAACCAAATAATTAAGTCTTTCCTTTGTCTAACCTTTTCATAGTGGGGTGTGAAACTGTCTCTATAAAGCTACCGATTCTCTCTCTCTCTCTCTCTCTCTCTCTCTCTCTCTCTCTCTCTCTCTCTCTCTCTCACACACACACACACACACACACACTATAGCACATTCTTAGGTATCCTGGATAGCCGTCTAATAAGCCTTTACTGTTGTCTCTATCTCCAACTAGCAGAGAGGAACATTTGTCTTGTATCGATGTTTCAGACTGGTTCAGAGTGTCAGCACTGAGGGAAACTCCCCAGACCTTTGTCCTCAGAAAATGGTGAGCCTAGTAGAGGTGGGTGCAAACTCAAGGAAATGTTGATCTCCCCTCTAAAAAATAATAAATACATAAATAAATATACAAAAACAAGAACAAAACTGTGCCCCGACTTGCCATCTACTGTAGCCATGTATTTAATTTTCAAGCTTGGGCATGTGCACACAGCACTTCCGACAGCTCATTGTTTGCAGCTTAGACCTCCATGCCTTTTCCAGAATCTAGCAATAGGCTGCAGATTCGGGGCTGTTTTTCACAAAATCTGTAATTCCCTGCATTTATCTGTAGCTCCAGTTTGAAAGACAGGAGTGCACCTTTCATAGATGAAAAAAAAAGTGAACATTAAAATTTTCTGTTGTTTTCTTTTTTTCTGCTTTCTTTTTCTTATCTTTGAACAGAAATAATGGGATGGGAACATACAGTTCCCGGTGCCCTATCTCATCATGGTGTGAGACCATGAGAAAAGACAGCCATCGAAATCCAATATTCTTATGACAAACTGACCGTGACTGCACCGTTACCCTCACCTTGATCTTTTTAAATTCTAAAATGGTGTAGGATTTGCTGTTTACAATACAAGAGAAGTCAGGAAACAGGGAGGACACTAAGAGAGCCATACATGGATTCCCCTGAGAGGGGAAATAGACGAGATCTTCTGAGTAAAGGAGGTAGGAGGGAAGGTAGAAGGGGAGTGGGAAGGGAGAAGAGGAAGGAGAGGAGAACACGAGGGACTGGGAAGTCAAGATGGAAGAAGGACAGAGAGGGAGAGCGAGGTAAAGGTTCTTTGGCAGAGGGAGCCATGATGGGGTTAGTGAGAACCCTGGCACTAGGGAAATCCCCCGGTATCCACAAAAATGACACCAGCTAAGAATCTAAGCAATAGTGGAGAGGGTGCCTGAACTGGCCTTCCCCTGTAATCAGACTAATGACTTTCACCTTGTCATCAAAGAACTTTTTATTCAGCAACTGATGGAAGCAGATGCAGAGACCCACAGCTAAGCACTGGGCCTGACTACAGATGTGCAGTCAAAGAGAGGGGGGAGCAATAATATGAACAGAGAGAGCAAAACCATGATGGAGACACCCACAGAAACAGCTGACCTGAGCTAGCAGGAGCTCATTGTCTCTGGATTAACAGCTGGGGAACCTGCAAAGAGCCAAACTAGGCCCTCTGAATGTGGGTGACGGCTGTGTGGCTGGGCAGACTGTGGGGCCACTGGCAGTGGGACCGGTCTTTATCGCTAGTGCATGAACTGGCTTTTTGGAGCCCATTCCCAAAGGTGGGATACCCTGTTCAGCCTAGATACTTGAGAGAGGGCCTTGGTCCTGCCTCAAGTGAGGTGACAGACTTTGTTGACTCAAAGGAGGCTTCACCCTCTCTGAGAAATGAATGAAGGGGTGAGGGAGGGTAGGGAAACCCAAGAAAAGGGAACTGGGATTGATATGCAAAACAAAAAAGATTGTTTTTTGTTTAAAAAAATTGCTTTTTAAACTGATGAACTGACTGGGACATAGTTTATAGTTTCGTTCTCCCTCAATCAACACTATAGCATATTTTAAAGTTCTGAAATGTGTGAGTACATGCCGACTTTACATAACAGGCACTTTCTAATTATCAAAAAAAAAATCCAACACTAATTCCCAAGACTATAATAACATGCATTATTTAAAAAAAAATAGTCTTAGTTATACTTGTCGCTCCTTCCACCATGTATATTTAGGGTTAAGTGGGTTCTTTTCTTTTTTTTTCCTTCTTTTAGTTTCCTTTCCTTAAAATTAGAACGCTTTCTGCTTATTAAGAATCACCTCACAGACAAAAAGGAAAATGCTCCAATTATCATCTGGGAATGAGTTTTCCTACTGCATGCACATCAATTCTTCTCTAAAGGAGACATACCTATTTCAAGACTTCTTTTAAAATTACAGTGTGGTTCGTATTTGTGTCAGAATTGTTTAGTCTGTCTGAATTGCCCCAAGAAAAAATATGCTAAGGAGGCTTTATAAAAAGAAAACTTCTTTTTATTCAACTCCTATGTTCCTCTGGAGAATTTCTTTAAACACATCTATTTTAAGGACCTGTGGGGAAATTTGCATTTTATCCTGAGCTGTTGTAAACAACAAGTATAAAAAAGATTCAAATAGAGTTGCTGAAGCAGGAGTGTGTTCAATTACTCCAGTAATTTTTGACTGTCTATTTATATATGTTTCTAATATTTCCCTCAGAAATATTTACAGAGAGAGGAAATAGAGTGTTAGAAACAAGAATCTACTGGTACACTAGTCCATGTTCCAGCAGATAAATTATTGCAATACAAATTCAAAATATCTGTGCATTACAGACCTACAGCTAGGTTAATAATAAATGAGTAAGCAGCACATAAATACCAATAATTTCTAAACAAGAATGAATATAACAAAGCCCTTGACAGTATAGATACTAACATAAACTGTCAGATAAAAGAATGAAAGAAGATAGTCAATAATACATTTCATGCGATTTTTTCAGATATTGTTGCTATCATTTTGCCTCCTTCTCTACTTACTTATCTCTACACTTTATAATCACAGCCCCTGCTTTTCACGGTTTCTCCAGTGATATCACAGACCGCGTGCTATGCCTTCTCTTTGGCTATTCCCCTCCACCACCACCCATCAATGGTCTCCTTTTACTCTCTTAGGTTCTGAAGTTACTCCAGACTATTCATTCACATCGCTAAATTTTAACCTAGGAGCTTCAAATGAAAGAAAACATGCATTTTGTCTTTCTGGGTCAGGGTTACCTGATTTAATATGATATTGTCCAGTTCCATCTATTTACCTGAATTTCCATTATTTCCTATTTCTTTACATATGAATAATACTCCAGAGTTTATATGTACCAAATTTTTATTATTCATTCATCAGTTGGAAGACATGTCTGTTGTTTCCGTTTCCGACCTACTGTGAACAAAGGGGCAACGAACCTGCCTGAGCAAGGATCTGAAGGATGCTGCTGAGTCATTTGGATATATGCCAAGGAATGGCATAGCTGAGTTCTATGGTAGATTGATTTGTAGCTGTTTGAAGAATCTCTCAAACTTATTTCTATTGTGTCTGGAACAGATTGCAATCCTACCAACAGTGAATGGGGGCTTGCTTTTCCACAGACGGCTTCCAACATTTGTTTTTGGTTATTCTGGTGAGATGGATCTCAATGTTCTTCTGATTTGCCAGGGACAAGATATATAGATACACACATATACATAAATATGCAGAGAGAGGAGAGACAGAGACAGACACAGAGAGATTTCTCAGCTTTTTGTAAGAGTTCTCTGCCCAGGACCCAGACCTGTTTTTGAAAGGGCCTTTTGTGTATTTTTGACTCTTTGTTTTTAAGGGTTTTTTTGTATTCTATATGTTAATCCTATGTCAAGTATATAGGTGCTATAGATTCTCCATATTCTCTGGGTTTCATACTGCCCTAGATATTTACTTAGCTATGTAGAGACTGTTAATGTTATGAAATCTCATTTGGCCATTTTGGAATTTAGTCACTGGGCAAATGTAGCCCTATTCAGAAAGTCATTTCTTATATCTACCTCAGATAGGGTACTGACTATGTTCTCTTCCTGAAATTTCAGTGTTTCAGTTTTCACAGTAAGTTATTTGATCCATTTGGAGTTAGTTTTGTGAAAGTGGTGTGTGTGTGTGTGTGTGTGTGTGTGTATGTGTGTGTTCATGTGTGTATGTCTGTAATTTAATTCCTCTGAATGTGGACAGTCAGTATTCCTAACACCAATGTTGAAGAAACTTTCCTTTCTCAGGTTCATGTTTTTGACGTTTTTGTCGAATATCAGATTATCAAAGTTGTTTGTTCACATGTTTGGATCTTTGATTTTGTTCCATTGGTCTATGTGTCTGATTTTGTGCCGGTACCATAAAATACTACTGCTAATAATAAACCATTTATTATTGTATTTCTGTAATACACAAGGAGTTCTTGAAAGACAATCCCTCCATATCTGCAACATATATAGCATATTGGTATAAATATAGTTTAAAGAAATTTCCCCATTGGGGCTGAAAATGTCCCCTCTAAGCCTACAATCATCTAACATAAAATCCAATAGCAGGTATGAAAAGCTCTCCTTTTAGATGTTGAACTAAAAGACTCCCAGAATATCATATGTTACTGCTATCTCCCTTGCTTTCCCACAGCAGTAGAAGGGAAATCACTTGCTAGATACCATGCAATTCAGACACAAGGCCCATCATCCCTTGATTAAAATGACTTAAAAGCCTTCTCAGTGAGGACTATCTTTCATGGTACTAAAAGTCATCATGCAAACTTTCAAAAGAAGGAAACAACCATCCTACCCAACTACGACACCTATGAACCCTGAACATGACTAGCATAATGTGAGAACTCTAAGGTTGCAGCGGCACCACACATACCTTGGTAGGAAGCAACCCCTCTCGAGTTGATCTTTAGGCTCATTCAACAGGCCAGAAATCATGCCTGTCCCACCTAGCAGTGGTTCCAGGAACTGTCCTTGATGCATGACCTAGCTCTTTGGAACCTATTCCCTATGGTGGGATGCCTTGCTCAGCCTTAAGACAGGCTTGTGGAGTTTGGTCTAGCCACAATTTGATAAGCCATGCTTTGTTGATAAACACGGGAGGTCTTACTCCTTTTGAATAGAGACAGGAGTGGATGGTTGGGAGGTTAGAAGGGAGTTGGGAGAAGGAAATAGGAGGAGAGAACAGAGGAAAAACGTTGGTAAAATTAAAAATTCATGAATAAAAAAATTTTAAAATGAAGGAATGTAGTGTCTATGAAAATGAAATGTGAAACTCATGTATTACATAAGTACATTATACGTATGTATGCATGTTTGTAAATGCTAGACATATACTAGCAAATATGGCACATTTATATGTATGTTTATTGATACATTTGTACAGTATAAATGTATGTGCATACGCAGATGAAATCTCAAGTAAAATTTTATACACGTATGTATGAATTTGCAATATGTGTGCTTATAGTTTTACACAATTGCTGCTCATTTTATCCCATATCCATACAAACTTAAGGTATTCATGTCTTTCTTCAATCCAAGAAGGTGAAGGTGACTCTGATTGACTCTTTTGAAGCAGATGATGTGGTAGAATTCAAGATGATGGAAACTTGGGTTGCTAAGAATCCTGGTGTAGAAGAATCCTAACCAGCCCCCATTAGACCTACAGTCTTGGAGAGATGCTCTCTCGCCACCCTGTTTCCACTCATTTGCTTCATATATTGCTTTGATATATCCATTTGCTTGCTTCATTTGTTACTTAAGTTCAGTTAAAGATAAATATATTCCTATGAATATCTTTTTTTTGGTTGTTTGTTTTAAGACAGAGTTTCTCTGTGTAGTTCTGGATGTTCAAGAACTTTGTAGGCCAGACTGGCCTCAAACTCGGTAATCTGCCCGTCTCTGTCTCCCCAGTGCTGGGATTAAAGGTTTATGCCACCACTGCCTGGCTCCTAGAAGGATAATGTCATAATAATAGTTCTGATATCCAATATCTATGATATCTGAGCCTATCTAAAGTCTCTCACTTAGTCTTAACCATATTTTCTCTAAGAAAGTAAGAGTAGACCATTTATTATGTTGTGTCTATGTCTATATTATCCAGTTGTCAACATTCTTATAGAAATCACATCACTGATGAATTATAACAAATTCTATGATATAATTAGTCTACTTGAAAGTCAGCCTGAGATGCCAAGGGCGAACTTATAAGAAAGCACTTGCTATTTTACTTGTAATTATTTGAAGACCAATAAGTAATGCTATGTATACTTGTAACATCCTAATCCAAATCATATTGTATTTAACTTTCCTTCAAATGAAATAGTAAATGCAGTATCCATTATAATTCAGAAAAGAAAAAACAGAAAAACTAATTTATTTTTAAGCATCAAGTGAAAAGAAACAGTATAAATGAGGAGCTATAGTCTCATCACAGCTCTGAGGAGTTGAACATACCATTCCCTGTTCGTCTATGGATCAACCCTGACTTCCTCTCTAAGCAAGGTGAGTATCCAAAACTTTGTAGATAGATTACAAAGGGAATAATATCCAAAATGTTCTTCTTTTGATATAATAATGCCTCAAATTCCTAACACTAAGCAGAAAAACTAAGTGATGTGTTTATAAGAAGCCATTGGGGAATTTTGAGGCAATCTATGACTAGCTGGAATAAGGGGCTTGTCTCATGAGGACAAGGGGCGCTCACATGATGAATGGGCAGATCAGTTTGCAGAGATGGCAGCCAGTGATTGCTCAGCGGCAGTCAGGGAAAGAAACTAAATTTTCAGCTCCAAAGAATCCTTAGGAGGCTTTCTATATCCACATTCCACATACTACTGTAGGATACAGAGAAACTGTCCTCCCTCTTACTGTGGGATGTGGAGGACCTTTCAAGCAGGACCTCATGTTCCTGTATGTTGATTTAACTGAATTAATACACTCAGCTCAGCTCTACCTAATTACCCTCAAGGGAAGTGTCGCAGATGCTCATTTTTCATTAAGTGGTCCTCAAACTTTAATAGGCAAATGTATTGCCCAGAGATATTTTGAAAACCATAAGAGCTGGAGTACTGTCTTAGACTCTGCTTTTGACATAAACTGCTAGGCAAAGGCAGGGCAGTGCATCTGCCTTAATGCCATAATTTGCCCTGGAAGGTCAAAGGAGATTCAATCTCAAATTCTCAGCTGATACACAGAGTAGCAAGTTAAAAGCCCTGCACTCAGACCTTAACAAGCCCATGTTAGAGAGATACTGCAGTGGGTTTGCAATGGAAACCAGAAAGTACATGCTTTAAAAGTCCTCTTGTGTTTGTTTCTTTTGCATATGCACATTGGGCACACACACACATGCATTCACTCATGCATGTATGCATACTCACACACAAACACACGCATTCACACACACACACACATATAAACACACCATAAACTTTCTAAAGTATTATTTATGAAAATGATTGAGAACCGCTGCGTTTTTTTCTTGTATACTGCCTGTCCTATTTGCTTCCAAAATACTGGCAGTCAGTTTTTGACCTTTAAAATTTTCAGAACTAGTCCCTTTAAAAATAAGTTGCCTTGAGTTCATAAGTAATAATTTAAAAATATCTCACAATCATAAAACCAAGTGAAATATGAAAAATGAACAGCCATATATCTCATTAAGCAGAAAAATACTTGTGGTTGTTAGAATAGAAATGACCTCCAAAGACTCAGAGATTTGAATGCTTGGTCATGAGGGAGTGGCACTATTTGGAAGTGTGGCCTTGCTGGAGGAGGTGTGGTTCTAGTTGAGGAAGAGTATACTGGCATTGAGCTTTAGAGTTTTTATTTTGGGGGGGGGGGGCTAACAAGCAGCATTGAAACTCATGGAATACTCTTGGGTGATTGTCAAAGCCATGCATGAGTGAGCCTTGGAGAGGCAAAGATATGAGGACCAAGTTCCTGAGGACCTTGGCTGTTATGGAGCACAGCTCTGATTCTCTTGATTATTACCATCATGTTTACCACATTCCCACATAATCTATGGGTTGTATGAAAACCCTCAAGGGGTTTCTAGTTCCTCACTGTGCAGTCTTACTGGTACTTACAACAATAGTGATTGACTTTTCCCAGCCTTGCTGCTGGAGTAGATTAATGATTCAACAACCCCACTTTGAAATAATTTAGACATAAAGACTGTTAGGAAGGTTGCATTAAGATGTTTTTGTTAATGGCTTTGAGGTAAAAAAAATCTTGGGGAAACAATTTAAAGTTTATAAAGATAGAATTTTCATAGTTAAACAAGGGAGTTGTTGAAGTCAGAGAACAGGAACAATGGCAGTCTGGCTATTGATGGCTGACGTACTTCCTTGCTCAGATTCAAGGGTGATGATGAATTCCTTTCTGCCCTCAGCTTCCTTATATCAAAATAAAACTGCTGTTGAGTGGGTATGCACCCTGAGGGTTTAAAGTAGAGCTGACTGGTTGTTTTTCATGTTTATAAGTTTAGAGTTGTGATTCAAGATTTTTCTAATAAGATTACCTTTTGAGGTAAATGATAGTGATTGATCCTTTCTTCGTAACTACAAAATGCAGCCTGTCAGTAAAAGAACTGACTGAGAAAAATACCTTGCTTGTTTACATACTGTTAATCTATTACAAGTTGCTTGGGTATGAATGTATGTGGGTTCTTGGGACAACTTGTTTTTCCTCTATATTAAATAAATTGTTTAATCACTTAGGAATATTGAAAACATGATTTGGGGTTTTTTTTGTTTGTTTGTTTGGCTTTTGCTTCTTCTTGTATTCATTGTAATTATTCACTTGAAAAATAAAGCATAACTACATTGTAACTTTTATAATGCTTGAAAGATTCTGCTCGGGTATATAGGCAGTAGGGAAAAAAACAGAGAAGAGAGAAGGAAAACTCTAGGAAAGAGGGAGGAGAAAAACACCACCGAAGGTTTAGAAGGAAGACATGGGAGAGTAGGTAGATGGAAGACATCAAGAAACATCAGGGTGGAAAAACAGAACAGAAAAAGAATAGAATAGAACAAAGAAACAGAAGGAATAATAAAATGAAAATCTGAGCTTTGGCCCTCAGAAAAGTCCTCGTGTGTCTGATTGTTCAGTACTTTGCCTGCTCTACATCCCCTCTTCAGTTTGTCTGACCCTCTGAAGGCTTGTAATTCAACAACACCCTGAGATCCTGACATGTTGGGTGTGTGTGTGTGTGTGTCCCTTTTTCACCAGCCCCAGAGAACCATTTTGCTGCTCTCTCCCCTTGCCCCCTCCTTGCCTGTCCCAGAGAGTTAAGTTTTACACCCTTAGATAGAAAAGTCAAGTTGAGTGATTAGTTTGTTGACTCCATGGATCCCTCTCAATCCCAGTGTTGCTGTAGGCTGGTTCTCATGGCAGCAATAGAGCTTCAACTGTTCAAGCCAGTCCAACAGTCTCTTCCTGCTATCCAGAGCTCTCAGCGACCTCCCCAGCACCATGTCTGCCTTCATGCCTCTTCGCTTTGCACAGTGATAATGGACTAAACCTGTGAATAGCAAGTTCCAGTTAAATGCCTTCTTTTGTAAGAGTTGCCACAGTCATGATGTCTCTTTAGAGCAGTAGAACATTGACTAAGACAGTATTTGTTGTTGGTCTTTTACCTTGCCTGAAGGTAATAATACAATATTGAAGCAAGATTTATAAATGAAGTTTCAAACAGATTGTGTCCTAATGATATAATCTAAGGAATCAAACTATTTCTTCATAAATCCTTTCAGAATAAATTTTGTTAACATCTTTATTGAGTGTGGGTGGTGATGGTGGTGCACGCCCTTAATCCTAGTAGTTGGGACTCAGAGGCAGGTGGATCTCACTGTCTTCAAGGCAGCCACTTCTACAAAGCAAGTTCCAGAATAGCTAGAACTGTTATACCGAGAAATCCTGTTATTAAAAACCAACTAAATAAAAAAAACTATACTGATATATGATTCCATGTATTTGTGGGAAGTCTTTGATTACATAATTGCAAAATTACTATAGGTGACTGTTTCTTCAAATTTTTGCTCTATGTGAATATGATCTTACCAGATGAAAATTTAGTCTGCCTTGAATTATTATCAGGGACCAATAATCAATCCTGTCATCCCATAAACAATTACATTTATTAATTCTCTAGAATCTGGCATCTGCACATTTTAAACTTGTTGCATCTAACTAATTTGGTCTTAATCACAAAGAAAAATTATTATTTCCCTCAATGTTAAGATTAATGATGCATGTTAATAATAAATTAGATTAATCATCTAAGAAAGATTTCCTTTGTGGAATGATTCTTAATTCCCAAATTAAATGTGCAAAGTTTATTTCCATCCAACTGCCCAGACTTTGTCCTCCATTCTTTTTTCTCTTTTGTCCTCCATTCTTGATATTAATTTTCAGTGTGTGGAAATTGTACATGCTGATAGAATTAATAAAGATATTTTCAAGATGCTTTTACCACAGTAACCAGGAATAACTTATGTTGCCCCTCCCTTGCAATATCACTCTTTTTTTTAGTTTTTTTTGTTTTTTTTTAATTTTATTTATTTATTTATTGAGA
>NW_026067898.1:2565343-2565883 GCF_014885135.2 Alexandromys fortis
TCTATATAGTATAATATTTATTGTATATTATAAATATAATATAAACTACATTTATTATACTTATTTCAGCATAATATAAATACATGCCATTTATATATCCATATTATATTGCAAATATATTTATTATAATTTTTATTAACTGTATATGTTCTATATAAGAACATTTATAGCAATGAAGATATAGAATTATTATTAGGATAAGTTAAAAAGTAAACTTGGATTATTTAAATAGTTCCATAACATCTTTATGTCATATGAACAGGATCACATCCCCTGAAGCCTGAGATCTTTATATTGACCACTGAAATTGTTATCTCATTTTCATGGTCAACAATAATTATCGCAAGGAAAAGTTCATGGTTTTTGCACTTTACTCGTGAGTCACAATAATTACAACTTTACAAGAAAAAACAACACAGAGCTTCTGGTGGATGGCTCCATGCTTTAGAGCTCTTGCCATCTTATTTCCAGTCTAGACCTCATATGGGTGAAACAAAGCACTGATTTCCAAACCCCCCGTCTCTCTCTCTCTCTCTCTCT
>NW_026067898.1:2567469-2574057 GCF_014885135.2 Alexandromys fortis
AGGTCACACTCAGTGATCTCGCACAAGACTGAGCTACTGAGGTCACACTCAGTGATCTCGCACAAGACTGAGCTACTGAGGTCACACTCAGTGATCTCGCACAAGACTGAGCTACTGAGGTCACACTCAGTGGTCACTCGTGCTCTTCTCCAGCAGAACCTCGCACACCTGGCACACTTCACCTGTTCCTGGTTTTGTCCTTGCCTTTCCCCTAATCTACAACTCCTCAACTCTTCTATCTACCTACACATCTAAGCAAAATTTTTGTCTCTAAAATTTAGCATGTTTCTGACCACATATTATCCACTTGATTTGGTCTCTTATTAATATTTGTGACATGGAAGTCTACTAAATTAAGTCTCTCTACCCTTTAATTTTATACTTTACCCCAATCTTCACATAGTTCAATCTAAAAAAAAATGTCTAGAATAATCCCTTGAAATCCAAGTGATCAGGATACCTTTGTTCACAATGTGATCATGACCCCAAGATTTCTTCAAAATTATTTCAAATATCTCTAAATTTCCTGTAGTGCCTTAAAGACTGTGTTCTGCTAGCCTGCTGTCATGTTTCCATTAGAGTGTGTGAACTTTGTAATAGACCCCCCAATCCCTTTGAAAGGCCTTCACTAAGGAGGACATGCTTCCACTTTTTGGGTTGATTTGCATCAGATCCCTCCCCTTAGAATGACCTTCCCTCGGGCATCTTTTTGGCCAATTTCCCAACCTCTTTCTATTTTCCTTTAAAAATTTATTTATTAGTGTGCATCTGTGTAAGTGTATCCCACATATGTGGGTGTCCCAAAGGAGGTCATCATACGGTATTAGACTCACTGGGGCTAGAGTTGACCAGGGCTTTGAACTACTCGACATGAGTGGTAGGAACCAAACACAGGTCCTCTGTGAAAGCAGCGAGATCTGTTGGGCATTTAGTGGTTTCCCCAAAGTCTCCTTTTCCTTTAATGCATTCTTAGATTTGACTGCCTCTGAAAACAGTGTGGTGAGTAATCTTGCCCATCCATTCATAACGACTTCTTTGTCTCATCCTTCATGTTTTCAGTGTTATTGCGTGTTCTGTTTCCCTTCCACACAAGGCTTCTTGGCACCAGAAAATGTATTCTCTATTGATACCTGAAGATATTGCAAACACCTAGGAAATTAGATAACATTAGGGTAATATTGCTTTTTAGTGTGAGTCCAAATGTTTGAACAAGTAAAAGTTTTCCATTTAAGTTAGTGCATTTGCTTTACCATTTTCCTAGGGGAAGAACAAATAAACAACAAATTCTATCAGGTACTTTTGAGCACGATTCTTCTATCCTCTGTTGAACTTTCCTCTCTCGACTCTGCTATAGGGCTCTAATTCTAGTTCACCTGGCAGCTTCCAGTTGTATAGCCTTTGCATTTATATGACTTGTTAAACCACAGCAGTTCAATTTACAGTGAAGATAGTAAAGGACAAAGATGTACCATCTTGTTGAATTTGATCTTACCCTCTGAAACAGAAGCTAAAAAGAGCACTGTCAACTTAATATTAGAAACATGACCAACTGTGGCATGATACTTAAAATATATTAATAAGGTAATTACTGATAAAACCTTTATCCATGCTTTTGTATAAATTATACTCAATACCAAAACACAGTATCTTCAGACAGTCAACAGGAGACATTAAAATAACATTAGGATTAACTATAAGTTTATACCCATATCAAGAGAAGGTATAACATGTATTTCAGAGGGACGTTAAAGCAGTCATTAAAGATGTCAGTAGGTTTCTCTGAGAGATTAATTATGTATTATTTGTAAACTGCATGAAGATAATTTGGCACAAAGGCGAATAAAGAAATGTCCTAATAATAGGGACCTTTTCCCAGCATAAACAAGTAAGGAAAACAAATGCAAAGTTTTAATTTTTTTAAGTGCAGAAAGATTTTAATATAAGAAAGCCTTTGAAATATCAAAAAGTGCTGAAATAAAAAACTAAGTTCTTAAAAACAATTGATTTTGCAATATTAGGAAATAGTAAAGAATCAGGAGAAGAAGATGATAAAGTCAATACAGGATTTGTAGGAGTATAAATTTAGAAAAAAACTATCTCAGTAAGTTGTTGAATTTCAATAACATGTAGCAGTGTCTATGTGTGTATGTATGCAAACAAGTACACATATGTATGTACATATGTAAATGTATCACAATGTAGAGATGCAGATCCATATGTACCCAAATGTGTTTGTTATTACATGCAAATTTTATGTGTCAATTGGTATAAAGGGGAAATAAATAAGTTCTTAATAAGAACAATATCAAGATCCATATCTTAAAAAAAGTTCATTATAAAATAACACAGGATGATCAGTCAATTAATCAACAATGATGCTTTACTGATACTATAAAAACATGAAACTTGCCCTGAAAGTATCAGATTTAAAGGCACAAGAGAACTATGTGTAAAGGAATTTTACTGAAATAATGACCTGTAGGCAATATAAGATCTGTTAAACTAGATTATTCATCAGATTCTTTTCTACATTCCAAATCTCCTACCACGTAGTGAAATTTTCCCAATTTCCCATTTCAGACTATCCATCTGCAATATGCTCCTCTGAGTATGAACTGTCTCATCACCTGCTTCCATATGTTGCCTGTGTAGCCATGTGTTTATTACTCGCTCAGATTATGCTGGACATTCTCACCTCTGAAATCCATTGCAGGTAAATGCATAATCAATGTTCGAGTTGCTCTTCATATTGTCTCCATCATATGCTCCTCAATTTTGGTTCTACTCTTGTTTTCAAAAGACCTATGCATATGTAGTGTTGATATTAGATGGAGAAAATGCATTATAGTTCATGTGTGTATATAGTGTTGATCATATTCATCACCACTTAAATCTATTTAAATTAAGCTTTGAATCCTAACAAAAGAATAAGTGAAGAAATACGCAAGTATGTGTCTACATTTTTCAAGTGGGAAATAATTGGTCTGTAAGATCATAAATATTTCCATCATAACCAGGACACCTTTAATGCTAATAAACTAACCCTAAAATATTTGTAAAATGGTAAAAGAAGGAGATAAACTAGAAAAGAGAGAATAGAAAATGAAAGCAATGAAAATGACAGAAATTATTAGCTTCCTAGGTGAGAGACATTATGTGTCAGTTATTCAAGACAGTTAACTACAAAAAGAATTGATGAAGAGGTCATGTGTTGTAGAATATTATTTTAAGTTGCGTTATATTTGTTTATGCTGTGGAATATTTGTTTAATGATGCAAAGAGGTTTTGCATTTTTATGTTGCATTTGGTTAATTCTGTGAGACTGTGTTACTTTGTCTGTCTAAAACACCTGATTTTTTTTAATGAAGAACTTAACAGTCAATAGCTAAGCAGGGATAGGCAGGGCTGGAAGGCAGAAAAAACTATGTAGGAGGATAAATCTGGTAAGAGAAGATTGATCAGGTAGTGAAAAGAGGAGAGAAGGATTCCAGGGACCAGCTTACTCAGCTACACAGCAAGCCACAGAGTAATATAGACAGGATAATTTAAATTAAGAAAAGCTGGCTAGAAACAAGCTAAGGCTAGGTATTCATAAGTAAGAATACATCTCCATTTATTTATTTGGGAACTGGGTGGTAGGTCCCCTAAAGAGTAAAGAGCCAAATGAGAAAAAAAAAAACATTTTGTCATACTAAAGTGAGGCTCGAATATCCCTAGGTCATGAGAAAGCTGAAAAGAAAATACAAACAAAATAGACCCCCTCCCCATGGATACGGCTCCTTTAAGAAACTCTGCCTTACAACAGATCTCTTAAACAGCTTTTTCCATGCATAGGAACAAACAAACAAAAAAAATTAAGAAAAAAAATCCCCTGTCACAGTCTAGAGCACTGGAATTTCATAGTTGGTGGTTGAATACAGTTCCTCGTCAAACACCTCCTACTGGACCCTGAGCTTTAGACTTGGTTTTTACATCCTAAGAGGTAGGCAGAACCAACAGTTAAAACCCCAGTGGAGGTCCTAGCCAACCACTAAGCAATTTAAAGTCTTATGTAGTCAAAAAAGCTAAAAGATAAGCAATGAAAGAGATCCAGACAGGAAAAAAAAAAACTCAGATACCAGTGTGTTTAACAGTGGCATAGATTTAAGAAAAGAAAATGGGTGTAGACAGTCATAGAAAAAAATAGTTTAAAAATAATAGTAATGTATTTAAAGAGACAGTAAAAGTAATATAACTGAAAAAACGTCAAACAATATTGGAAATATACAGAAAGTCTGGATTCTGAATGTTGTTTTAAAGTTAATCCTGTAATATGATTTTAATTTTTGATTGCTGATAAGCAAAGAAAAGCTGTTAAGAAAAGAGAGACCTGGAATTGAAAGAGAGACTGTGGAATTAAACCAGCCTAGATACTTTAGGAATACCTTAACTTTAAAAATGCCAGTTTAAAAATGTATTGGTAAAATGAAACTTAACAGAAGCATTTCTTTGGAGAAGAGGTTTTGCCTTTGTTCCCATGGGAGACCAGAGGCCGTGGATTTCTTCAAAAGTGATATGGATCAGGTCTGATTAGTGGAGACCTCCTGAATTGACAAGTGATAGCTATCAACTAAGGTTATAGCAGATCTTACCAAGACTTGGAAATAGTCTCAATTTTTCTAAGAACCCTAAAGATGCCTTCACTCACACACAATAAGAAGCAGTTTGGAGAAGAAGCCTCCCACATTCTGAAGAGTTGGGTGTATGGTATTCGGTTGATTGATGGGTTATGCATGTACATTATCATTTAGGGGAGTATAGGTATATAGTATATACGGCTGATAATCTCAGATATTTTCTTGTCATGGATTCTGGTGTACTGATACAAATTTAAAGTTATTTTTGTTATACTGAAGGTACTAATGTTTGTGGTATTGTGTTTATGCAGTTAATTTTAAAATGCAGTGTGTAACTAGAAAATGAGGTTAATAGTTAATCTATAGTAATTAAGATTGTAGTCATATTAGGTACATTTTCAAGATTAAACAGGTTTATTTTAGACAGATAGATGACTTTCAAACACTTCAAAGTCCTTCAGATTATGGCATTTAAGAAGCTTGTTAAGTGCCAGGTGGTGGTGGTGCATGCCTTTAATTCCAGCACTTGGGAGGCAGAGGCAGAGGCAGGCGGATCTCTGGAAGTTGGAGGCCAACCTGGTCTGCAAGAACTAGTTCTACAACAGGCACCAAAGATACAGAGAAACCTTTTCTCAAAAAAAAAAAGAGAGGAAGAAAGAAAAAAGAAAGGTAGAAAGAAAGAAAGAGAGAGAGAAAGAAAACAGAAAAAAAAAAGAAAAGGAAGAAGCTTGTTAAGCAAACGTTTTTCATGAAAATGAGACACATCTGCTCCTAGAAGAACCAATTTACTTCAGAAAAGATGAGGGGCATTTTAAAAACTCCTTCTAGAGTTTGCTTTCAAATTGACAGAGCTACCATTTCGGAAAGAAACTACTTTGTCTTGACTGTTGACAATATGCTTTATAAACTGGGCCTGCAGGACCCACAGGAAAGTGACTACTAAACAATTTTTGACCCTTGACCAAGCTAGGCAAGACAATCTTTCAAAATTTCTGCTTCATAGAAAAGTCTAAAAGATATTCTAAGCATGTAAGCTGGATATGTATACACCAACATTGTGAAGGAACTTCGGGCAACTGTCCAGCCAGCCAGAAGTCTCCATTATTATATAATATTACATCCTTCTGTGGGACATTGATGGAGTTAAAGTTGAAAGAATTAGACTTATAGAGTGTCTTAGTAATGATAGAAAGCAAATTAGATATAAACTTTGGAATCACTAAGATAAGGTAGATAACAAAGTATTTCCTATGAATATGCTAAATACAAAAGTACTGAATATTGCTAATGTAATCCTTCCTTGAGAGCTGTTTTTGATAAGTATGCTTTTATTATGCTAAAGTCAAAACCTTTCAGTTTTTTATTTAGAAAAAAGGGAGAAATGTTGTAGAATATTTTAAGTTGTGTTACATTTGTTTATGCTATGGAACATTTGTTTAATAACGCAAAGAGGTGTTTCTTTTATGTTACATTTGTTTAACTCTGTAAAACTTCATTTATTTGCCTTTCTAAAACACCTGTTTGGTCTAATAAATGGCTAAACAGCCAATACCAAGGCAGGAGAAAGGATAGAAATGCCTAGCAGGTAGAGATAATAAATAGGAGGATAAATGTGGAAAGAGAAAACTCATCAAGGAATGAAAGGAGAAGGAGGGGTAGACTTCAGGGGCCAGTCACCCAGCTGGTGCAAGTCACACGGTAAGAAGTAAAGAAAGGTATAAAGGTAAAAATTACAGAGGCAAAAGATATTTGGGATAATTTAAGAAAAGCCGGCTAGAAGCAAGCTAAGCTTAGGCTGGGCATTCATAAATAAGAATATGTTTCCATGTATTTTATTTGAGAGCTGAGTATCAGCACCCCCCCTCCCAAAAAGCCAAGAGTCAAAAACAACTAACTAAAATCAGGGTAAGGGAATAGAATTCCCTAAAAACACATCACAGCAGAACCCATAGCCAAGTATTCTATTTTTTTT
>NW_026067898.1:2575799-2605247 GCF_014885135.2 Alexandromys fortis
TTTTTTTAACAATGGTCTATTGTAATAGGTAGTAGGCTGTTTAATCTCATCTGAATTACTCTCTGTGGAAAAAAAAAACTAATCTCAAAGGGTCATGAGTTTATGTCACCACTCATAAAACATTCTTGTAAGGACAACATCACAGAGATGAAAATATCTTTGTTTACAGTGAGGATGGGGATAGTGGGAAGGAGAGAGTGGCTAGGACTACAAAATGACAGCTTGTGGGGACTTTTATGTTGAGCAAATAGTTCTGTGTGGTATTGCTGTGATTACATGAATCTATACATGAAATGAAAAGGCATAGAACTCTCTGCATTATACCAATGTCAATTTATTTCTTTGATACTGTATTATTGTTCTGAATAATACAAACACAGGAGGAAAAGTGGCAGAACTCCGTGTACTTTTTCCCTCAATTCCTTTAAAACTGTAATAATTTCAAGAAAGAAGTTTCTAACTATGTTCTTTCAGTCAAATAATAGAACTATAATTTCAAAAGCCTCCTCGGAGGTTTTGTTTATGGCATGCCAGAGTTCTTCAGTACCGAAAGTTTGATATTTCCTGAGAACTCACAAGATTCAGCATATAGCTATGCTCATTGCTGCATGACTCACAAAAAATATTTCAAATCAGAAAAAAAGCCACATGGAACAAAATCTGGAGAAATGAAACACAATTACCTAACGTTCTCTTCCCAGAGAAATCTCATGGGACCTACTTAATTTTCTCAGCATGAATGCATATAAAATGATGTGCACTAGGAAACTTGTTATAAAGTCAACATACATAGAATTTGGTAAGAATGCTCCATGAGATCAGCTTCTCCCTAGTAAGTATAAAATATCCAGACTCACTGAAAATAAACAGGTATATGAAGTATGTTGCCAGCTCAGACAAGATCAGGCACAATGAGAAACTCACATCATGCTCATATAAATTATTCTCAAACACAAGTTCTTAGACACCAGCCAAGGGCTAGACTTGTAGACATCCATTCATAGATAGCATTTTGTTCTGTTATATTAATGTTTTTCTGTACAGTAGATAATATAATCTTTTGCAGATAGCCAAATATATTCTAAACACAAAGAGATGATATTATGCAATACCAGTATCTGAATTATGAGAAAATTATAATGAATACAAACTTTATAAAATCTAAGAAGAATTGAGAAGCATTGGTTGAGAATTAAAGCTTTATGTATGCTCTCGGAACTTTTAATGTCTGTTTATGCAGGTGCTTTACGTAACTAATAACCTACCCACCAAACATTTTCTTTGCTATGGGGATGGAAGTGCAATGCTACCTACTCCATCAGAAAGGAAAGAACCAAGTTAAATGGATTATTAAAATTGTTGCAGGATCCCTAGTGGTAGCAGGCAGCAGAAATGCTGCAGGTCCCCAAGCACTGGCAGTAGAGTATGTGGCAGCAGGCAGTGGGCCCTGAGAGCAGCCAGTCCCAGGAAGGGACAACTGCATGTGATAGTCCAGGGCTGGGAGAAACAGTGGCAGGCAGGAGACAGAGACATGGGTAGGCATACCACGCAGAGTGAGGTTGGATATTTATTCAGGGGATTATGGAAGGGGAATGGAGAAGGGAAGAACAGAGAGGAGGGAATGAGAGAGGGAAAGGGAAAGAGAATGGAGAGACAGGAGGGGGAAGGGGAGACAGAAAAGAGAGAAAACTCAGGCTGGAAGCTGAAGATCAGCCTGTCTCAGCAGACAGGGAGGGAGTGGGTGTGGCTTGTCCCTTAAAGAAACAGAACATATCATTACACCAAGCAAATATATCCATTCTCAAAATTGTCACCATTTGGAATAAGAAAGAATTTACAGAAACTGTCCAATCATATTCTTGAACATACAAAGTTAATCTGAAATATTTAAGTATTTTAAAAAGTAAGGAAATATGATTAAAAGGTGACATGTAGTTCATTTGAAGTTGTACATATTAGCCAATTCTAAGACAATTTTCACATGAAAAATTATATACCAAAGGTAATGGAATAAATTATATTGATTATTTTACCAGGCTATCTATAATTAAATTAATAAGTAAGTATTGTGTGGAAGCCCATGTGGGACTCAGTTTCTATCTGGAGTCCATTATGACTTACAAGTCATTTGAGTTCAAGCTTGTCTGCTCTGCTTTTTCCAATAACCTTGAGGGCTGTGGGAGACTTCTCATTTAGCCAGTGAAGCTCATAAGAAAAGAACACTCAATCTAGTAGAGAAAGCTTCAGGAACATCAAGATAGAAAATAAAGCTGCCCCTGAGCAGCAAACGTATGTTAGAGAGGAGGCTGCACACTCAAGCACAGGAATGGTCTTGTGGTTAGATACTAACTGACTGTCTGTGCTGTGCTTTGTTCTGCTTTTGTATATAAACAAGTTCTGAAATAAACTCTGGGTTGTTAGGTATTAATCTTCAACCCTCCAAGTTTATTCTGTGTTTCTGTCTTCATTTTTCTTAATCTAACATTTCCTCAGCCTCAGCACCCTCTCCCAGAATACACTCAGCTGATTTCTGCTGGAGCAGGCTCCAACAATAGTGAAGACTAAAAATAATATTTTAAAACCTCCATGCACCAATCCTTCTTTCTTATTTCAGGCATGAGTGATAACAAAACCAAATAAATTTTGTGAGGATATAATGTGAAAATTTTCTTAGTACCTCAGTGTTAAACATATTAATATGTTGATAAGGAAGATGTCATGTCAGCTAAATATTCACATGCAATATATAGATGAAACCTAAAACATAAACTCCTTTTGTCTTACACAAGAAGGATAATAGAGGAGTTATATAGGATTCTTGCCAAAATGAACAATATGAATCTTCTCATGTGTTAACAGTAAGGCAAATTAATATAATCTTCCAAAAATATAGTATCAATACACCTCAGATACACATGCAAAACAATATCCATGCCTCTCATATATAAATAACACAGAGTTGTTATGAAAAAGGAAGAAAATGCACAGAAAGTCAAATATTCATAAGTCTAGGTTGTGTCCCCAAATTAAGGAAAATATTAATAGACTATTCTTTGGGAATTGGAAAGGTTGACATGAATTGGATATAACTGTTTGCCCGTGGAGAGATTCCTCAGTGTGGGTGGCAGAAGGTACTTATTTGTCAGATGTGTACTGAGTTAAACACAAAGCACAATGAATGATGGTGTGTGAAACTTCCTCTCAAAATGTTACAACCAAAGATCTGTAGTAAGAAGAGAGAGGAGAGAAAAAAAGAAGGAAAGGCAAGAAAGTGAAGACACAGAGAACAAAGAAACAAGTGAAATGAAAGGAAGGAAAAGAATGATAGAATAGATATCAGAAGTGTCCAAAGGGAGAATATAAGTAAAAATCTATAGATTCAATCAACTATTGTTGTAATTTTTATGCAAAATAGTTTTAAATAGCAGCAATTTGATATACTTCTTAAATGTATCCTAAATTAATTAATTAAAATAAAATAAACCATTTAAAATTTTTGAACACTGAATATATTGACTGAAACTTACCAAAGTAGAAAGAAAGCCATGTGGAATTTTCACAATCTTTTCAAACCTAAAAAATTAGAGAGTGAAAATATACGTTACCACCTACCCCTCTATATAAAATAGTCATGAACTAAGAGATCAAGAGTTATTACTTCTTGGTTGCTTCCTTACCTCTGAAAAGTACCTTTTTTTTTTTTTTGATTTTTGAGACAGGGTTTCTCCATAGCTTTTTGGTTCCTGTCCTGGCCTCCTGTAGACCAGGCTGGCCTCGAACTCACAGAGATCCGCCTGCCACTGCCTCCCGAGTGCTGGGATTAAAGGTGTGCGCCACCTCCGCCCGGCTGAAGAGTACCCTTTGCTTTTGTGGTATGATAAGAAAATCCTACTGTGCAGAGCACAACGCCTGTCTGTACTCTATACACTACCATACAGTTCACGAGCTTCCAAGTTTCAGGCAAGGGGCTGGAGGTTGAAACACACACACACAGACAAGGACATGGACCTCCAGTCACTGATAAGAAGCCCTTTATTCAATAGCACCATTGAGGCTTATATACCCAGCAGTAAGATGGGCCAGCAGGTGAAAACCTTATCCTCTGATCCTCAAGGCAAGACAACACATGCTTGTGAAGCAGAGCTGGTAACAACTTTAACACAGCTTTCAGTAACTCAAATCAGAAGGAAAGTAAAGATCACTAGCAGGGAAGAGCAGCTGGAGGCCAGGATTTCAAATGTTCCAAAACTACTAGGTGCTTACAGTTCTAGCATCATCCCTGAGAAGATGGATGTGCGGGATTCTTCAAGCCCTTTGGCACCAGGATTACAGGATGAGGTTAGATGCATTGGAACTATAAAGATCAATATTTAACTGCTAGATTGTGGCTTTTTATGATATCATTTCTTGTCGTGGCCTTATCTTTCATTTTGCAATATGAATATATATTCTTTATCATTATATGTTGGAAGATTATAATCCTGATTTGATTGTATAGAGGCTCACAGATTGTGGATTTTAAAATATTGAAATGTTTTAAAGGCTACATAAACTTTGAAATGCTCGATGGCATTTTACATAATGAGGTAAACAAGAGGCTCTAGTGACAAGGAATGGATGGTTAGAGTTGAAAAGTTGTATAGAGTTTAACAATTGTATTTTGAGTGTCATTTTGACAAAGGTAGAGTGTGACAGACAGACTTGTAAACTTGAAATATGCTACAATCACCTGGGAAGAGAGTTTCAATTGAGATTGGCTACATTTAATTGGCCTGTAGGAATGTCTATGGAGGAACTTGTTAAGTAAGTTAATTGACATGAAAAGATACAGTCAACGGTGAGAGGCGCCATTGCCTAGGCCAGATGTTGTGAAATGAGTTAAAATGGAAGAACTAAGCAGAGCATGAGCAATGGCTTAGGCACCATGAATGCCTGCTTTTATCTCTGCTTCTTCTTGGGGATATGATGTGGCCAGCTGTTTCAGTTCCTGTCACTTTCTCTTCCCCATATGCAAACTTTGGAAACCTCACATTGAAGCCAAATATACTTTCCCTCCTTAGTGCTGCTGATTGCCACTGTGATTTATCACAGTCACAGAAATGAAAGTAAACAATTATTATTTATTTTTAAATGCTTAGTCATGATAAAGCATCAGCAAGCCATGTTTATCTACCTATCTCTGAAGTTATGAGCTCTTCAACAAACTGTCTGTCAACCATTCTTTGAATGTCAAATAATAAAAAGAACTTCTGATCATCCCAAGCAGAGCTTTATGTGTGTGTTTGTGCTTGTGTGTGTATGTATGTATGTGTATATGAATCTTTTTATTTTACATTACAAATAAATTGTGTGATTACTTTAAATCTAGGTACATGTGGCTTTTTTCAAAAAGAATTGAGCACTGTTGTTAATAAATAATTTTCAACACGTGTATGTATGATTTTTACATTATTTTGTGTGTGCTAGTGACCTTTTATACATAAGAAAGAGAGTCCATTGCATGCTTGTCAGCAAGGTCACTGAGGAATTGGTCAACTTGAGTATGTAAGATAATTTATGCAAAACAACATGAGTACACACAACTACACCAACCTCCCCACACACTGAGATCCAAAATATAACTAGATCTCCAACGTTTTCATGTAAATTAAACTGAATTGTTTCAGTATTTCTGAAATGTTTAGTTGCCAAAATATAAAATATGACTTTCTTAATATTAAAGATTACCATCTTTCAATAAACAATGACATTAGAATCCAGAAAAACAAATTGCCTTTGAAGCAACTTTCCTGGAATGATTACTGAGATTCAGTAAGTGTTTCATTGTTTTTAAATATGCAGCTGCTATGCTTTTCTAGAATACAAGAAAGGATGAGAAGACAGGAAGTGGAGAAAAGAAAAACTTAGTTAACAGCAAATTGAACAGTTTTACCATTTTTTTTCCTGAGATTTATACACATTTCTTAAGGTCCAGGAAGAAGAATTAGAAGGCATGTTGTAGCAAGCTGGTATTTGCTCTAAGGGCTCAGAAATGGAATAAGTCACTAACCTCAGTGAAAAAGGACAGCAGATTTCTTCACTTATTTCTTTCTATTTTCACTCCACTAAGAGGCGGAATCCTGAATGATTTTAACTTATTGCTTCTTCTATCTTTATCATGTGAGTTATCTTAAATTTTGCCTAACCTATTTGTTATGGCAAAATGTACTTTTGCCTCTCTTTCTGCCTATCTTTCTCTTCTCCCCTCCTCTCTCTCTCCGTGTGTGTGTGTGTGTGTGTGTGTGAATAATACAAAAGCAATTCTGTTATTACTTATTTTGAGGTTATCAATCATTTTGAGAGTCTAACTGCCTTTGATTACATTTTTCTCATGTAAACACAGTATCTACTTCTAGAGATATTTTGAAAATAGGCTGATAGAGGTAGGCGGTCCTCTGTAAGTTCGAGGCCAGCATAATCTACAAGAGCTATTTCCAGTATAGTCTCCAAAACTACAGAGAAACCCTTTCTTGAAAAACAATACAAAAAATAAAAATAAAAGAAAGAAGATAGGCTGATATACTTTGACAACACACTTATCACAAATGATACAGACTGTTTATAATAAAGAACAGAAGACATATTTTTGTACAAAACAACAAATTCACTTCCCTAGTGTGAATTTTTGTAATAGTCATGAGAAAATATTTTAATAAATGTCATGTTCAATTCAAAATTATTAGTCTGGTTAATGAATTTTCAGTACAAAGGATGATCACCAGTGAGCATTGTTCAACAAGGACAAGCCAGTTATCCATGACATAAACCCTAGGCAAAGTCAACCATCTCTGTGTGAAAATTAAGGTGAACCTGCTGAGAACCCTGGGTATTATTTTTACGAATCTCCAGTTCTGTAAGTGCTGAGACTCATTCATTCTGAGTCCTTGTGCACCTTCCTTTGCATCGAGAAGTAAAACAAAATTTGTCAAACTGTTCCTTTCAGAACATCCCCTAAAACTTGCGCATCAACATTAATATTTCATCAGCCAGGCCACTTAACTTTTCTAGGCTCTCTGTGGTCTAGCATGGCATGTGGCCAAACACATCGTCCTGTCAAAATACAATGTGCACTGGAAAGTTAACAGGAAAAATTATTTTACTCAATATTATTGTGGTAAGAGTGAGAAACCACAGCTCAGACTGAGTTAAACTACCGTTAATAGAAATATGGAGAATTTTTAATAGCAGGGATGAGGCGTGGTGGATTAGCTATCACTTCTGTCTACTTACTCCAACCAAAGAGAGTAAAGTTGTCTTTCTTTACAAAGGGAAGTTTGTTGTTGGTCTTTCTAATAAAAAAATGAGTTTAATATGTATTAGACATAGATGATCAGCATAAAACAATTTTAAATCCTCAGACACACTTATTACTCTTAATTATTATATAAATGAGACAATAATTTTGACAAAATTCTGTTTTACATTAAATTAAATTGATATTTAAATGCAATTTATTTTTAGCTTTGTAGTGTCGGGGAGCTCCATGATTAATCAAATGAAACCAGGTGGTGAGTAACGAAATCATAATAATAAGAATGAGACTAAATGCCATCACTAGATTACATGTATGCTTCCTTGATATAATACATATACATATGCATACATATATATAGATTATAAAACTCATATATCCAACACATAACAAATATATACAACAATAATAATTTAACAAAAAGCAGTCATGAATTTGAGACTGGAAAAGAAGATGGCAGAAACATTATTTAATCCCATAGACCTTTCTAAGTATACTTGCATGTAATTTTACCAACAGCCCTGATTCAGGCTGGCCTACTGCCCTGGAACTCACTAAATGCACCAGGCTAGCCTCCAAACCACTGAGATCCATCTGCTTCTTCCTCCTGCATGCTGGGATTAAAAGCTTGTTTTTTAAATCACTTTCTGTTCCATCAAACTTTTAAAGTATTGAAATTAAAAGTTACTCTCTTAGGGCATGGAAAAATGTTTAAAAACAAAATCTCTTGAGTATGTGTTGCCTCTCTTTTATATCAACTGTATCTATCATCTATCTATCTATCTATCATCTATCTATCATCTATCTATCTTCTATCTTTATCTATCTGTTTTTCTGAATCATTCCAACTTCTTACACTTGTTATTTGCATTTTATTAGTATTTTTATTTTTTGAGAATTTCATGCAATATGCTTTGGTTCTATCACCCTTCTTCCTAATAACTCCTTCCAGAACTATCCCTATCCCCATATCTCCCCATTTCTCATTCCTCCCCAACCCCCCCTCTCTCCTTCCTCTCTCTTCCCTTCTTCTTGAGTCAGCAGAGTTTAATTTGTGTTGCCCACACCCTCTCGTTGGGTGGGGCAGGGACTTGCCCTGGAGCATAGTCAACCTATAATGAGCCACACTCTTAAATAATATGACTCTCTGACTCCCCAATGCCATCAGATCCCAAAAGCTCTTTAGCTATGGGTAGAACTTCCTGCTCATGCCAGGCTTCCATGCTGGAATTTTGTGTGGCTTGAGATTGTTCCTGTATTGTATGTGCTGTCCCAATCACTATGAATTCTTATGTGCAGCTAATCTGTGATACCTGGAAAGCACATGCCTATTAGTCACCTACAACCTCTGGCTCTTAGAATCTCCCAACCCTCTTTTATGCAAACATCTCTGAACCTCATGGGAGGTGTGTGATTCAGATGTTCCATTTAGGGTAGGGCTGAGAGCTGCTACTCCACATTCCTTATTCTCATTTTTCTTCCCAGTTGTGGATTTTTTTTTACCCCCTTACCTCCTTTTCCTTTGAATTATGTCATTCTTGTAGTCTTTTTTGTTGAGTACTGATGCCAATTGTTTGTGCTGATATCGGCTTAAAAGAAAAGGAAGTCATCTTAGCTGTGCCTCTTTCCATATACGGGCATCAGTTGCTGGATGAAGCTTCTATGATGACAATTATGGCAGTCATCAATCTGATTGCAGGGGAAGGGCACTTAAGTCACCCTCGCCCCCTATTGCTTAGAGTCTTAGCTGGGGGTCAACCTGTGGATGCCTGGGAATTTCACTAGTGCCAGGTTTCTCTCTAACCCCATAATGGCTCCCTCTATCAAGATATCTCTTTCCTTGTTCTCCCTCTCTGGAGTCTAGCCATAGAGAGAAAGGACTAATAATATAAGCAAATGGGTCAAGACCATGATGGGGAACCCACAAAAACAACTGACCGGGACAAGTGGGAGCTCACAGACTCTGGACTGACAGCTGGGGAATTTGCATCTGACCAAAATAGGCCCTCTGAATGTGGGTGACAGTTGTGTGACTTGGACAGTTTGTGTGGCCACTAGCAGTGAAACCAGTATTTATCCCTACTGCATGAACTGGCTCTTTGGAACCCATCCCCTATGGAGGGATACCTTAATCAGCCTAGATACAGGGAGGAGGACCTTGGTCCTGCCTCAAGTGACATGATAGACTTTGTTTACTCCTCATAGGAGGCCTCACTCTCTCTGAGGAGTGGATGCTGGAGCAGTAGGGAGAGCATGAGGAGCAGGAGGAGGGGAGGGAGAGGGAACTGTGTTTGGTATGTAAAATAAGATTGTTTCAAAAATAGTCACCTTATGAATAAAGCTAGTATATTCTATTGATGAAACACAAATGATTTCATGAGAACTCCTAAAACTAATAGAAAAATGAAGCATTATTGATATCTTCTCTTGATCTTATTTATGAATTTATTCTCTTATACTTACTTTCATTAATAAAAGTGGGGATCAAAAGGATTGTAAGGACAAGTTTTTCTCAATGGTTGGGATGAAGGGCCAAGTGCTCCACCAACAGGAGCTTTTCTCCATGTCCCCTGATCTCCAACAATTGTTACTGTGATGATGGCATACGTCTCTCCAGCAGGAAGCCTGCAAAACCTCTATGGGCTATGATCAGCATTTTGCTTTCACCTTTCATTATCTCTGTAGGAAGCAAAGCACATGCGTGAATTTGTCATTAACGTTGCTAGCATAGATTGCTGATGGTTAATTTAACATGTACATCTGTCTTGACACTTGTAATAGAATAAGAACTTAAAACACTGCTGGAATATTTAATTTTCTTTTGTTTTACATATGTTATCATTATCTGTCTTTAAAAACACATCGTTTTATTGGCAGGAATTTGATAAAAACAAAATCACACAGCTGGAATAAGGTGACCACTTGAAGTCTCAGGCTATATGCAACCCAGTTAACATCTACATAACTATTTTCTATATATCATCTCTCTTTGAACACCGAATGAGACACGAGATACGTGTGTTAAGAGTACAACTACTCTAACAAAGACCCAAAATAACCAATTTGTAAAAAGAAAGGAATTATTTGTGCTGGTAGTTTTTGAGGCTCTTGTAAAAGAAATATTGGCATTTTCTTCGGCAGTGGTGGGTCGGCAGAACACTGTGGTGAGGTTGGATGGTAGAAGAAATGTTTCATGTCCTCATCATGGAGTCAGAGTTAGGAAGAAGGAAGGGAGCCATAATGAATTTCTGAAGCATGTCCTCAATGATGTACTCCCCCTCACTAGATGCCGATTAGTAGAGGGTCTGCCCTCTTCCCAGAATATGACTTTAGGGAGCCCAGCAACGTTTACTGCATGGGACTCAGAGACTTCCTGGAGTCTAGCTGCACAGTAAAGCCCAAAAGGCTGAAATAATTTTCTGCTGCTTTATTCTACATGCAATTTCTTTTCAGATAAAAAATAAGCTTTCATTCACATGCGCTGAAGTTTTGAATAATGTTATAAATGTAATAATATGTCCTTATTTTTTAATGGATTCTCCTGGCCAAAAGTAAAAATAGACCTTTTGATTTCTATAATTAAAATAACTAGGTTTTCATTTACTTAATATACTTAAAATTTGAACCACTTAAAATTCTTACATGGTTTCTCTAATCTTTTTTTTATATTACGTCGAACTTAAAAGCGGTCTGTTCAAGCTCATGTCACTGATGAGCACTTAAAACCAGCCTCGGACCTGAACTCTGACCTCTGACTGGCGTGAAGACGCAGCTCTGCACAGTGAGGTTCTGAACACACTGCGCCTGCTGGCCTGTTTCCTGTAACTTTTCTACTGTGTCATCATTATCAAAGTGTAAGGCGCTGAAACAGCAGATTCCTTCAGATTTTACTCCCTGCAGCTTTTTCCTATGCTTAATGAAAGCCTTAGGAAAGTGAGGTGGCGAAACCGCTGGTAAGGTTCCCACAAGACCTGACTCCCCCGTCAGAGACAAATGGCTGTGCCCCAGTGTTTGCTCCTTTCATACACTCCCATCTTAATTGTTTTGCCCTATGTGGAACCAACAGAATCAATTATTGCATCTTTGCTAACCTTTAATGTGGTATTTAATTTGTAATAAATAATTACATTGCATTTTTTATTAACTAGGAATCATAAACCAGTTTATAAGATTGTTTCCATATGATCAATGATCTAAGTGCAGCAGAAGAGTTACAGTTTTTGGGAGGGGTTTAAAAATCATGATTGCATATATGTATGGAGTAATTAAAATGAGATATTGTACATTAATCATTGATGAAGATATTTTAATGTGAATAATAGATGTTCTATAGTTATATTAAAATTTGTTAAGATTTTTTTCCCTCAGTAATCAGAGTACTTTATTTTTTTATTCTGTTTCTCTAGGTGTTTTCACATATAGGACATTCATAATAGGGGCGGCTTTATAAGTAGAGGCATCTTCTGTACCGTCTAGACTAATTTTGATGTGCTGGGAAAGGTAGCACCTTCTATGTGGTCACACTGTAACCATTGATAGGAGCGCAAGCTCTGAAACTTAAGGTTCCACATTTCAGCTCCCTTAGTGAATGACTTCAATTTTCTGATGCTAGTCATATATTTAAAACCAAAGAAGAGCAAATTTTGTAAGAGATGAAAAGAATGGAAACATTAAAATACCTTGTGTCCATGTGTATGTATGTGGGTGTACTTGCCACGCTGTGCATGAAGAGATAAGAGGACAGCTGTTGGGAGTGACCCTTCTCCTTCCCCTATGTGAGTGCCTGGAATTGAACCCAGGTCTTGAGAACTCATAGAGAGCATTATTTTAATTTTTATTTTAATTCTTCTCTCAAACATTGTTAACCAATTGAGCCATCCTGCCTATCTAATAACCAGAGTTTTGAAAACAGAATATCATTTAATTTTACCATATCCTATTTCAATTTACAAGAATATGTTGAAACATAATTGTAATTTGATTATTTTGACTGTCAAATAATTGATGGATATTTTATATGCTTAACATTTTGTCAAGCATACTAAAACAGTTAAATTATCAACGTCTAAAGAGATAGCAAAGTTGAATGCATAATAACAAGCCATCATTCTTATCTATTTCTAAAGGAATGCTAACTCTCACTGCTGGCCTTCCCTAATAGCCATTTTAAATTTTCAAACTGTCAGTTTGAAATAAAGATCACTACTGAGTGTACTCAGAAAATATGTGTGGAAAAGCAGTGTACTATAACTGAAACACTTCTCTTTAAATTAGAGACACTATATTTTTATGGAATTCTTATTTGCTCAAATAGAGCAGTGTAGATTTAGATACAAACTTGTTGCCAAAGAATAGCCTAGTTATTTGACCATAACATATACTTTAAATGCAATAATGAATCATAGTTTTCATTGTGCTGTAGAACCGTGTAATTCAGAAAAATTCCAAACAAGCACAGTGGTGGTTATTAAGTGGATCTGAAATACTGGCTTTGCAACTGCAGGAACATGGCAACATGAATAACTAACTCTGAAAGATGGTATTACAAATAATCATCCATTTTCCTCTACAGTAAACCAAAGGCATATCTCGAAACAGGTGAACTCACATAAGAAAAGAATTTATGTGGAGAACTAATTTTATAAATGTGGATAGATAACTTTTACATGGTTTGTGTTTCCTTTGGAGCCCAATAGTAAATTTCATACACACTGGAATTTATGTGTTATTGAACAAGTTCGAAAGTAATAAAAGACAAAGGAAAATGTTAGCTTTCATTCTGCCTAAAAATCTATCAAAATATATTGCTGAAGAAGGGCAGAATGAATGTCAGAGCCAGGGAGTCAAGGAGTTTGCTCTGAAACTGTCATCTAGCAATGTCAGAAGACACACCTGTAAAATCACACCAACATGACTGCCTAAACATCAACTCAACAAGGACAACGCCAATAAACACGGCAGTGTGGTTAGGGGAAATCACAAAATGCCACAACCGCACACAAAGAACCATAGTCAAGTAAGGAAAGCTGAAAGCACAATTCATCCTCTGCCCAGGAAAGACCACAACAACTGATTATCCAGTACCAAATGGCCACTGCTGAAACCGTATATACAAATAACATACAAACGGAACAATTTAAATTTTATTAAAATATATATATATGTATGTATCTGCATATAGACATATTTAACAATGAAAAGGAGACTATGAGTTTGAGAACCAGCAAGCTGTAGTATATGGGAGGCTTGCGGAAAATATATATATATATATATATGTATGTATCTGCATATAGACATATTTAACAATGAAAAGGAGACTATGAGTTTGAGAACCAGCAAGCTGTAGTATATGGGAGGCTTGCGGAAAAGAAAAGAATAGACAGAAATGCAATTTTATGTATTAAAAATAAAAATAATTTAAGAGATTTAAATTGTATGTGTGTGTAGTAATGAGCAAACAAAGGATTTTTATCTGTTCTCTCTTAATATTGTATCTATGTAAATTCTATGTCTATGCAAATTAATGTGTTGTGGAATGCAATGCACATCTATGGGAAAATAATTGCATGGACTTTGTCAGATAAGTACAAAATATTGTCTTTAGTTAGCCTAAACTCTTCCTTGATCAACTCTTCAGCACGGCCTCTATTTATAAATAGTATAAATAGTACCTGTTTCTTCTATCACTTCTCTCTATCTTATCTAATAAATAAGTTCCGAGTAATGACGAAACTACAACTTGTAAGGCACCTCTGAAACACAATAAAAATAGTATTTTCTAAAATATTCTACAAAAACTTGAAGATAAGTTTAAAATAGAAAAATTTTGTTATGCTTGTTCTTATATTACACCCACATATTGTTCAAAGAGACTGAAAATAACTGCGTATCTGCTAATCAATAAAAATGTTAACACTAAGAAAAAAATCCTCCCTGCTCCTTATCACTTGTTGTTATCTTTGAATGAAATATATTTTGTTTACTCACTGGCAAACAAAATTTTGCTACAAAGTCACTTTTACTCTAGTTATTTCTGTTTTGGGAAACAGCCTCAAAGCTCTAATATTATTCACTAAATGTCTTTTGTAAAAGTTTACACCTGATTATTTATTTCTCTATCTTAAATAGGTAAGCATTATATTCATAATTTCAGAGAGAAATTCTATATTTGTTTGCGGAGTGAGTACAGCCTATGAGGCATAGGCACCATTCATCTTTTAAGCAATATCCTTTTATCTTCTTAATAAAATCTATCTGAAATATTTATATGTCCCTTGTGTTATTTTCTTTAATTCCAGTTTTCTTTCTATTTGCATCCTTATTTTTATATTCTTTTTATTAATTTTATTGAGCTCTACATTTTTCTCTGCTATCCTCCCAACCTCTTTTTGTATTCTTAAAATTCAGCTTGTAAAAGCATAGAGTCAACTCATGTACAGGCTACCCAGTTTTCCCCAGTAATGTTTTACATAATCCTAGCACAGTATCAAAATGAGGGCATCAAAACTAGCACCTCTTACAAAATTTATCCACCTCTCTGATTTATCTGAGTCTTTGTGCTAATGAGCATTCTATGCAAATTCATTTAATCATCATTCACTACATAGTCAAGGCATGGAATGTCTGCATCTTGTCTACCTGGATCCCTTTTCCCCAGGTTGCTTACAGATTTACCCTACAGCTTTAGAGACTCAACCAAATGAATTGATTTAGGAAGCAGTTGATGGTTATGTCTGATGTCCTCAATGTTTCTTGCACAGTTGTTTCAGAAATTTCACATTACATCCTAATGACTCTTAAAAGATATTTCTCCCTGGCTAAGTAGCTCTAAAGCTGGGGGGAGGCGGATACACTTTTGTCAATTTTTGTCGGTGGTGACAGGAATAGAACACAGGGTCTCATGCATTATAGGCAGATGCTGTAAAATAAACTACAAGGCCAGCTGAGAAAGTAATTTTGAGCCATCTTGCATTAATTGTAATTGTCACCTACCCAAGTTATATAAGATAAATGCAACTTGTAAATGAGTAATTTACTGAACCTATATTTTCAAATTTTGATCCCTATGGATTGAATATGCACATTCATTGGGTTCATTTTTTTCATAATTTATTCTAAAAGCCAGAGCAAATATGAACAAAGTGAAGTGATTAAGAATATAATTGCTTCTATCCTTGTCTAGTTTTGTTACTGAAGATGCCCTCACCAGCATAATCACTACACAGAGAGTCATTTTTGAGTCAAGAGAATCACAAATTGCTTAAGTAGCCTTGGTATCTATTAGCCAGTAAACCAGGTAAGGCACAGAGATAGCAACTCCAGAAGTCCTAGTAGTTAAACAAATCTCTAATTAGAAATTTTAGACTCCTAGAGGTGTTCGAGTGCAATTTAGTATAATTTAACTGCAACATCAATTTCCCAGGGTATCTTCAACAAAGATACTACAATCTATTATTATATTAGAGTTTCAAAGAAGTCACATGAAAGGAAATTATAATGTAGTTACAGTTATTTCTATTATCTGCAAACACAAACACTCTGTCACTCGAACTTAGTGTGTTGAATCATCCTATGGTCTTTCTTTTGTGTAAGAGAATGAGTTCATACATGTTACAGTTCTAACTTTTTCTACCATGTTGTAAATATTATACTTAAAAATTTTTAATTATATGACCTTTATCAGAAATGCAAATGTAATTTTAGTATTTAAAGTAAATTAAAAATGCAAATTAATCTAAGTTTCAAGATAATATACCTTAAATCATGTTTAAGCATAAATAAAATTCCATGACTTTGTTTTTCCTATTGTATATTTTTATACAAGAGATTTTTATAGACCAAAACTATCTTGCTCTATTAAGCACTTTTTTTCTGAAAGAAATGCCAGAAATGTAAACTTGGAATGATTTATTTTTTATGTTAAAATATAAAATTTTATTAAATGATTGGAGAAAATATTAGTTGAATAAAATCTGAATCAAATTAAAAGGCCATAGCAGTTAAGAATTATTGTTGGGGTTTCTGTCCTGCCTGGTTCCTGAAGTCGTTAAGTCCCAAAGAAATCACACAGATGTATAAATTAATTATGAACTGATTGTCCCATTAGCTCAGGTTTCTTATTAACTCTTATAACTTATATTAACCCATTATTCTTATCTATGTTAGCCACATGACTCAGTACCTTTTTGGTGGGGCTTGCTTCTTCTGTGGCTGGGCCAGGACTCTAGAGGAATGGGCTACCTTTTTCCCAGAATTCTACTGTTCTCATTGACTCGCATTTACTTCCTGTCTGGTTGTCCCACCTCTACTTCCTGCCTCGCTACTGGCCAATCAGCATTTATTTAAAATATAATTGAAAGAATACAGACAATTGTCCCACACCAAAGAATTTTAACTCTAGGGATTATTTAATTTTTAAGGCAGGCATGAAAGAGTGTAAAGGCAGAGAAGCTTTTGGTTTTATTTTATTAAGCCATTTTATTTTAACATTTGACGCAATAAATATTTGAAAACCTATGGTTAATTTCCCTCCTATGTATAATAGACAAAATTTAGACTCATAATCATAGAAGAAAGTAGTGCTTATTGGACTGTGGAGTGCACTGGGTAGAGCTGGAGATATTTAACTCAAAGAATGAAGTTTCAACCATAATTTGGTAATTTAAGAGATGTGTACTACAATTTGACAAACATAGATAATAGAACACTGTTTCTTGAAAATATTAAGATAATGTTTTTTCTTATAGTAAAACAGCTAATATATGATGTTATACGTAAGTTAATTATCTAAACTTCACAGGTTTTCTATAAGAAATTCAGGATATTTTATCTGGAAAAGAAGTTTATAAATTCAAAAAAATAAAGTAAACAAAGATGCTTATTACCCAGCACCTGACAGCTGGAAATGTAGTTTAAATCTATCTCCCTTCAGTGTGTGACCCAATAGACTCCATCCCTCTGCACACACTTGCATAACACAATCATCAATTTCAAAAAAGAAAAGAAAAGAAAAACTGCTTTACCATTTCCTCTGTTACAGAAAAACCAAAATATGTAATGCAGCTTACTGAAAGGTACTCAGACTTTCCTAGGGCCTGTGCCCTAAATCTCAATATTCTTGATCTTCTCTTAGCTAATAGTCTTTGATCCAAGAAACCCAAAATAAGTTGCTTAGTTAGAACTTCCAAAATTAATCACTTCAATAAATATTGTTATGTTAAAAGAGTCCTGGTAGGATATGAAAAAAAAAACAGCTTTTGGAGATTTATATTGCTGTAGAAAAACTTCATAGTTTAGAGTCTACTCAGCAGAATATTTAATAAAAAAAGTATAAAATGCTTTCTTTTATGCTAATGTTTTCCAGTAAAGCTGTGAAATGTTTATAACTAATATGCATACGTGTCTTACTTGGCTCATCATATGTGCATTTCTAATGAGTGTCTCATTCATTTATGTTTTCTCCAAAGCCTACTTGCTCCCTCTCTACTGATTGTCTCAAGAGGATTGTGTACAATGAAACACGGAGAGAGAATTCCCAATGAAAACAGTGACACTTAGGAAGACACTAGTTGTCATCTAACCAGGAAAAGCAGCAACATTTTTATATATGTGTAATAAAACAGTAGTATATTAATTTATTAAAATATAATTCCAGAGTTGATAGCTTTGACTACCCATTGCATTATGTATTTTTTTCTAAATTCTTTATTTGAGAAGAGAAAGGTTGTATTTTTCTAAGCCCTTCTTTCACTATAGCAAACATCTCCAACTGAAGCACAATTGAGAGGAAGACATAAGCCATATTCATTTAGGACACATAGAAGAATGCATGGGGATCGTTTGAGCAGATGGTTAAGGGACAGCTTGTTGATTTCCACTCTCAGAGACTGACTCAAGAGAGCCGATGAAAGAATCATTTCCATCCGAATCTCACATGATGCTAATGCCGCTGGTCTCAGAGCAGTTTTGAAGAACCGTCACTCTACTAATTTCTGTAATCACTGAGAGAACCCAGTTGTCTACGTTTTCAAAGCTGCTGTGTAAATCTCACAAACCTTTTGAGGTTTACAGTGTGAGGGAAAAAACACTGTTCATACAACATCTTTAAATTCATTTACTGGAGGACTGAATTCAGGTGGTAATGCTAGATAATATGAAGGAAAGTAGCAAGAACTCAAGGATATGCAGTTTTCTGTGTCTAAGTCTGAATTTAATCCAGGCTAGAAAAATCATCATAACAACAGCTATCTTTCAACTAGCCCCTGTTTCCCAATGGAAAAGAGAAACTCTTGGATCTTTCAAAAATCAAAGTTCTAGAATTATTGGACTTGGATATGCTGGGGTCTGATAAAAGTAGTAAGCGAATAAAGAATTTTTAGTAAACTGTTCTTTTTGAAAGTACAGAAAATGAAATAGGAAATATAAAGAGAGATAAATCCACCCTATCCAATATCTTACTAACTGACCTAATTAAATATTGTACTGAGTATAAGCAAGCATTTAACTTTCTTGAGCACTCTGCATTTTTATTGATACTGAAGTTGCCATTTCATATTTTCAAGACTTTGCATAATTTTTTACCATATCAGTGAAAAGTATCATAAAGGGATTGACCAAAATTCACCAATTTAAACAATAAAAATACCAAATTAGACAAAAGAGTGTATTTTTCAACTCAAGTTGACATAACAAAGCTGCAGTTTGGGAGGATTAAACCATTGACAAATACACTCTTTGGCTTGTAAAGTCTTTATATGATATCTGCTAAGCATATGTGCACATGCACACACATGCTCCCACACACCTATCAAGAGATAGAGACAAGACAAGAGAGTTTATAAAGGACTTGATAGTCAACCGTGCTCATCAAATCCCATCTTAAATATAGTCAAACAATCCTCTTACTTTAAAAATATGAAGTCAAGCAATTGCCTTTTCTGAAAGATTCCTCACACCTCACACTGACAGCTTGTTGCTTGCATCCTCAATCTGGAAGGCTACTAGATCACTTGTTTCCAAACATAGACCACCCCCACGTACTTTCTTATCTTATGGACTTCCTTGTCGCAATACTATTGAAAAACACATTGTTCTGTAAAAGTTAGTTAGTTATTATATAACGTTATCAGAACTAGTATTGATGATTTTCATTGATTATATACACCACAGAATTAATATACAGTCAGGTATAAATGCAATTATTTTCTCTTTACATATGCATATATATATACATATATACAGCTAAATTTTTACTTCATGAACAAAGAGAATCAGGAAAGAGGTGGGGGGAAAGTTGTTTGTGATGTTAAGGAATAGAAATATTATGAGGTGAGACACAGCTGATGCTGTGGTTTGTAATGCAAAGGTAATCTAGAGGCCAGGGCACAACTTTTTAAACTATGGTAAATTCCCCTCATGGGGTCATATAATTGATTATTTGACTATGAAAAATAGACACCAGTAAAAGGTCTTTGAAAGTTCAGTGAGCAAGAATTAAGTCAAAACAAAGGCATGATGAGCCTGAGATTTCCTGGCACCTTCATCAGTATTGCTTGGTGTGACCTCCCTGAAGTTTTCTTACTGAACACTGCACACAGGCACATTATACTTTGTATCAGGTCATAAAGGTAGCACCAAGGTTACTGCCTAAAAGACTTTTGCTCAGACTAGAGGTTACTCCTTTATGATGTAGTGTCTTCCCAGCCCTTATATAAAATAACGATCTTGAAATACTTTCTAAGCATCACTCTTTTGCGTCTAAGTATCAGATTCGTGTATCCTAAGAAATATAATGTTTCACTTTAAACACTGTGTTTGATTTGCTGATTTGAGATTCATAAGAAACTTAAAATATGTTTTTAACTTGAGATTACGATGTAATTTTCAACAATTTCTCAAATGACCAAAACATACTTATACCATTTGTACCACACAGTTATGCAATCCGATGTTCTCAGCATTGACAATTATAAAATCAAAATATCAGAAGTCCTGCAGCAGCAAATGTTTAGCCAAAATCTAATTTTATGTGGAAAAAATGAACAAACCCACTTGTCACCACAGTATGTAAATGTGTTGTTATATTTAATAAATGGTAAATAAATGAGTATCAAGAAATTATTTATAACAAATTTTCATCATCGTTTATCATCAATGAATATTTGATTTCAATATAAACCTTTAGCAGCTTACATTGCTGGGGTTCAACTAGTGAAAAAGAGTTCATGAATTTGACGGAGAGATGGGAGAGATACAATAGAGGGACAATTGGGAGCGCAAAGGGAAGGGAAATTTTTCATAATGACATTTTAATCTCAAAAATAAAACAAAAGCAATCAAACAAAATGGGTCACAGTTAGAAATAGTTTCAAAATGTCAGCTTTTTTTCCTCAGTATTATTACATAATAATCCTCAAAATGTATGATAAGACAGCCATTTGAGTTACAACATTAAATTGTTTTTGTTCAAACATCTGGATTGTCTGTCTTTCACCACGTTAAAGATGAGGAAACCAGTTGCAGTTACTGGCAGCTTCCTATTAGGCTGAACTCTGGTTTGTTTTGACCTGGAATTTATTCACAGGTGGTGAGTATGAGATAATCCTGGCATGAGGGCCTCAGGGCTTCACGTTGACTTCCTTAGACTTTCTGTAGTTCACTAATATTGTCATTGTTTAAATGTTATGAGAAAAATAAAATGGACTTGAGTCTAAACTCCATTACCTAATTCATAAGATTGAGAAATGAAGCTGTACACTCATCTGAAAATGTGAGCTTGGTTCAGGGCAGACCAGGCAAAAGAAGAAGACCCACTGCTATCTCTTTCTAGATTTTTGGATATCGTGAAGAACTGAGTTACTCCATTTTCCTTGAGAATGGAAGTTTTGCATCTGACACAAGATTCCCATGTCTCTTGTTGCTCTGAAAAATATATTTGAATTTTTAGTTTATTGGCATAGTACAAGTGCAGGCAAGACCTTTTGCTTAATTATACTAATGTTAAATAATTATGTAGACACAAAATAGTGAGAAAAACTTCTTGGGGAAAGTCTTTTTTATATAAAAGTCTATTTGATTTCTTGACTTTCAAATGTATATAATATAATCACACCCAAAATTCAAAAAAAAATCTGTATTTGCAGGGCTTTAATGTTCTTTAACTTTTTATTTAACAATAGGAAGCTACAACAGTCAATGCTCAAAGAGCGCATCATTCAATTTTGTCTCTATACTTTGGTGTTTGAATTACCAAGTCCTTATTCTTTCCAAGTTGTCAAATGACACCAAATCCCTCTTTAAATTTATCTTTTCTAAAGTTACTGGTAGCAGAAAGATGATTTTATTATTTTATCATCTTCAATCAAATGAAAACTCTCTCCATGTGAATACCATAGATCAGACTTTTCCTTACAATACTTGCTTTGATAGAAAAAATGTTATGATAGGCCTTTTGTAAGTATTTTGAGCTTTGATTGCCTGCTACAGCAGAAAATGGCTATTATAGAAAATTGTGCCGATACATTTCAAAAGGTTTTCGATAAAATTCGGTATGGAAAATATTACCATGGTTCATCATGGAAAGGAGGAGCATTCAAATAATTTAGACAAGATTGAAATATCTTAATCTTCATTTTTATATATGATTAATAATTGACTATGAAAGATTTTTGATTGAGGAGAAGATTGACTATAATAAAATCTTCATTAGTTTCCATAGTTTAGAAAAATAACTAATTTAATCATATCTATTCTAAAGGTATATTTAAAAATATAATAGAATATAGTAAACCTTATTTAATAATATAACAGAAAACAAAATTTTTCTTAGCCTCAGTAGCAAACAGATTAAAAATCAACAAACTTTAAAAATTAATTGCAAACTTTCAGCAGCGAATAGTATTATACAAATACCATTTTATTGCGATTAATGTCAAAAGAGAATGCTTTTTGTTCATAAATATAAAAATGGTAAAAAATTTTATATAAGTTTAATAAGGTACAAATAACTTTCAAATCATAATTCGTGTAGAGATAATAAGTATTAACACAGTGGCTCAGGCAATGTGGGCAGACGGAAATTCAATTGTCTGTTAAAATATGTGTATCTGCAATTTGCGAATGATTGAGAACTCAATGCATCTGATTAAATAAAAGTGTTCCAGAATGACACAAATACAAATGATGAGCTTTCCAGGGATAAAGAATTAAAGAAGTTAGAGCCAATAAATGTCCCATTCAAAGTATTTAAATCAAGGAACTTCTAATAGTACTAGCTATTTCTGAATGACAAAGCAGCTGGTAGCCTCCCACACTAGGCAGAAACAAAAAAAACAAAAGGTGAAGGGATTATATTAAATTTATGTTTTATAGATTGTATTCAAAACAGAAGTATCTTACTAAATTTAAGAATCCGTCTTTCATGCATTTAATCCAAACATTTAGGAAGTAAAAGCAGGAGGATCTCTGTGAGTTTGAAGCTATCCTGGTCTTCAAAGCAAGTTCTAAGATGGCCAGAGCTGTTACACAGAGAAACCATATCTAAAAAAAAAATCAGTCTTTCTTTAATTCCAGGTGTATAATGATGTTAAAAAATACACATATTAAATATATACAGATCCATACATATATCGTTTTAAAGGAAGATCTAAAGATTGACAATGACCAGTGTCAGACAAGAAACCAAGAAAATTGGAAAATGAGAAATACTCCAAAATATAGAGATATTGAGTACAGAAAACAGTAGGAAAATATTGGTTGGACCTGAGCAAATTTCTCGTGAATCACAAATATAAAGGGCATGCCTTTCAAGAAACAAAAAGTATAGAGAACACTAAATAGACTGGGCAAGAAAATAAAGTCTCCTTGGCACTTAAGAATCAAGAAACTAAACATACCAAACAAAGGAAGTATAATAAAAGCTGCAGAAAATAATGATCAAATAATATATAAAGGCAGACATATTAAAATAAAGCATTACTTTGAATTAATGGAGACTCTAAATGCCTAAAAAGATAATCTATAGACTCTAAGATGCCACAGATTGCTTTCTAGACTATAATACCTAGCAAAACTTTCAAAAACAAATATGGAGAAAAAATACATTCAAAATAAAGCCAAATTTAAACAGAGTCTGTCCTCAAATCCAGCCCTACAGAAGATGCTGGAAGGAAATCTTCAATCTGTAGAGCTAACTCCATCCAATAAAGCACAAGAAATAAATAATCTCAGACTAACAATTCAAAGAGGAACACACACACACACACACACACACACACCACAAATACAAATTAACACATATCAGCAAATACTGGACATTGGTAATTCTCAATATCAATGGCCTCAATTCCCAAGTAAAATGACACAAACTAAAAGAATGGATGAAAAAAAAAAACCAGAATTCATCCTTCTGCTGCATCCCAGAAACACATCTCAACAACAAGAATGAATTCACCTGAGAGTAAAAGAAAGGGAAAAGATATCCCAAGCAAGTGAACCTAAGAAGTAAGCTGCTGTAGTCATATTAATATCTGACAAAATAGATACAAGCCAACACTAATCAGAAGAAATAGAGAAGGGTAGTAAATACTCATCATAACAATCAGTCTACCCAGAACACATTGTAATTCTTACCATGCATGCACCAAGCACAACAGCATCAAAGTTCATAAAAGAAATATCACTACAGCTTAAATTACATATAGACTCTCATACACTGATAGTGTGACTTTAATAACATACTTTATCAGTAGACAGAATATTCAGACAAAGAATAAACAAAACTTGCTGGAACTAACTGACGGTATAAACCAAGCGGACCTAACAGATATTTACAGAGTATTCACCTGAACACAAAAGAAGATACCTTCTTCTCAGTAGCTCATAGAACTTTCAACAAAATTTACCACACTGTCAGACACAAAGAAAATCTCAACAAATATAAGAAAATAAAATAGCCCCTTCATTCCAAGCTGATTACCATAAATTAAAGCTGAATATTAGCAATGACAGAAACAAAAGAAAGTTTACAAACTCAGAGAAACTGCACAACTCACTACTGAATAAAAATAGGTCAAGACAAAATCTGAAAGAGAAAATTAAAATGTTCTGATATTGAATGAAATTGTGAACACAACATAGCCAAACTATGCAAGGCAATCAAGGCTGTTCTAAGAAGCAAGTTCAAAGTACTAATTGCCTACATAAAAAAATGAAGAGATCTCATACTAATAACCTAACAACACACTGAAAAACTCTAAAGCATCAAAACACAACAAAAAAAGAAAGAATAAAGAAGGCATAACATCACATTCAAAAGTAGTAGATGGCAAGAAATAATCAAACTCGAGGCTGAAATCAATTACCTAGAAACAAAAAAGCAACAACAACAACAACAAAAGGTAAATAAAAAGAATCAATCAAGCAAAGAATGAGTTCTTGGAGATAAATCAGTAAAATCAGCAAACACTTACCCTAATTAACCAAAGGCAGAAAGACAATTAACAAAATGAGATGAAAATTCAGATATAACAACAAGACACAAAGAAAACAGAGAATTGTAAATTATTTTATGACATGCTTCAAAAACCTGTAGTTCCCCACATTGGAAAACCTAAAATAAATAGATAATTCTAAAAAAAAAATACTATTTAACAAAGTTAAGTTAAATCAAGATCAGGTAAAAAATTTATATAGTCTTAAAATCCATAGTGAGTACAAGTAGTAATTAAAAATCATCCAACCAAAACAGATAGATAGATGATAGATGATAGATAGATAGATAGATAGATAGATAGATAGATAGATGATAGATAGATAGATAGATAGATAGATAGATAGATAGATAGATGATAGATAGATAGATAGATAGATAGATAGATAGATAGATAGATAGATAGATAGATAATAGATACATACATACATATATAGATTAAAAACAAGGCCAAATGGTTTTAGCACAGAATTTACTGACTTTTATTAAAAGTTAATGCCAGTAATCCTCAAATTAGTCCACAAAATATAAACAAAAGAAACATTGTTCAATTCATTTTAGGAGGTCACAGTTATCCTATACCCAAGCCACAGAAAGACCCAGTAAAGAGACCAATTTCCATTATGAACATTAGCGCAAAAATTTCAATAAAATACTTGAATTCAAAACCTAATAATGTAAAGGATTACCCCCTGTAATCAAGTTGACTTCATCCCAGAGATGCAAGGATGATTCAAACACATAAATTGAAATTTTATCTACCATATAAATAATATGACAGACAAAAACAACATAATCATGTCAGATGATACGCAGAAATGGTCTTTGATAAAGTCCAACACACCTTCATGATAAAAGCTCTGGATAGGTTAGGGATACAAGGGACATACATCAAATAATAAAGGCAATATACAGCAATCCCAGAGCCAACATCAACCTAAATAGAAAAAAAAACTCAAAGGAAATCCAATAATATCAGGAAGAAGACAAGGTTGTCTTCTTCACTATATACATCTTCACTACAGTACTTGAGGTATTAGTTAGAGCAAGAAACCCACTGAAAGAGATCAACAGATACATACCAGAAGGGAAGAAGTAAAGATTTCGTTATTTGCAGATGATATGATAATATACATAAGTGATTCTAAAAATTCCACCTGTAAATCCTACAACTAATGAACACTTTCAGCAGGGTAGCAGAATATAAAATAGCTCACAAAAATCAATAGCCACCCGAATACAAATGACAAATAGACAGAAAAAGAAATGAGGGAAAAAGCACATTTCAGAAATGCTTTAAAAATATAAACTCTACTGGGGTAACTTAAACCAGGAAAAAGAATGACATGTATGGCAAAAATCATTAAGACGCTGAGAAAATAAACTGAATAAGATATCAGGAGATGGAAAGATCTCCTACGCTCATGGCCAGGTAGGATTGCTACAGTATGAATGACCATCCTACCAGTAGTAAAGCACAGATTCAATGCAATCCCCATCAAAATTCTAGCTTATGTCTTTACAGATCTTGAAAGGTCAATTGCAACAACATATGGAAAACCCAGGACTACTAAAACATCACTAAACAATCACATAACTTTACAAAGGTCTGGTAATACAAAGCTATGGTATTCACACACATGGTATTCACACACAAAAAAAAATGCATTGATCAATGGACTACAACTGAAAATCCAGACATAAATCCACAAACCTATGGATAACCAGGTTTAATTAAAAAAAAAGCCAGAAATACACACTGGATAAAAGATAGCCTCTTCAGCAAATAGTACTAGTCTCCTGGAAGCCTGCATACAGAAAGATAAGAATAGATACATACATATCAACCTGCACAAAACTCAACTCCACATCCTTGGGTCTACAATGGTGTCCTACATACAAGACACACTAGTGTAATGATAACCCAGCGCTAGGAAATCCGTTACCCTTTTGTGATCTCTTAGGACATTGCACTGATGAAGACAACTCATATTCATACATAAAAACAAAACTAATAAACAAATCTGTATTTAAATAAAAAGAAAAAAAAGACCAAGTATGTAATGCCTTCAGGGTTCCAGATGGTAATTTAAAGTGTAAGTTGGAATGAAAATGGGCACTGTGGTTTATGCCTACTGGAGCGTGCACAGTGAATGTTTGGTATGTGATGATCTATTGAGCATTCATAGTAGTTAACTATTTCTGCCTGATTTGCAAGCTGTACCTTTACATGAGTAAATGGACTTTCAATAAAATTATATTGAGCCATTCAGAACTAAAAGTTGAATTTATCAAAAGAACCTTCTATAATGTAGAAAACTATATCAACTCATCAGAAGGACTTGGGAAAGTTTCTCCCTACATACGAGAAGTCAGGAGAACAGACTGGGAATTCTAAATAATCATTTTAAAATACTAAAATTTTAAACAATGAGGAAAGTAGATCATCAGCACTATTGACACAGCGAATTTGCAAAAAAAACATTATAAATTAAATTTGGACAGATGCTTCAAATCAGGGAACCAATTCAGGGTGAGCAATTGCTGAAGAGGTTAAGCAAGTGGTTTCATGAGTAAGCTGAAGGAAAATGTCAGAGGTCCAATTTTAGATTTGTCAACATCATGGTGTGGGAGTTGTGCTGGGTAGATCAGAGGACTCATGGTCGCAAAGCACAGCAGAATGTCAAACTCCATTTATGCAAAATTTGCGATCTGCTGGAACTCCACTGTTAGATGATCAATTACAAGAAGATAGGGTATAAAATGTCTTCAATTTCAAAATTCTAGTAACTATAGGACTCTTAAGATTTAAAATTTCAAAATATCATGCATATGCATCTATATAAAATAAACATAGTTATTGCTAATTTAAGTCTCTATCTGGATAAGACTGCCATGTAAATTCTCTTTTAGTATTTGCCATTTTTGAAAGACCACTTCCAGTGCATTATAAAGATGGAGAACAAAACAAAAGCAATCAATAGAAATATTTAAAAGAGCTTATAAAATTCAGTGACTAAGTGACCTTGAGAGTACTGAGGCAATCTACTTAGCAGCTATATAGGACAGGCAGCTCAGCTCCTAACTCATATGTAATAATCTAATTCCATGGAAAAATTCTTTATATTTCTACATGCGTTTGCCTGGGATGAAAGTGATGAACTCAAGGAAGGAATAAACATAGTGAAAAACAACCTTTGTGCTTTAGCAAACAATCCTTGTTCTGATTTAAAAATGTCAGGAAGTTGAGGTCATCTTAAATTGTTTGGTGCTCTAATGAAAATGAGTTATCATCGAAAATTATTTAATGTATTATCAGAACTTCGTTTGGTCTGAAAGATTGGCTGTGCCATGCTCGTATTATAGCTATAAAAAGGAAGTAAAATTCCATTCAGTTAATAAGAAACCAGACCAAGAATGTAACAAACATACATTTCTGGGTTCAGAGATATTCTCGAGTTCATTAACTTGGCATCAAGAATATTGTTCCTCTGTGTGTTCCAAACACAAACACAAAAATTAAATGCATTTTTAATCACAAAAATTATGGAAGGTGCTGTTTTATAGTCAAATTTTTATTCTCTCCTAAAGCAAAGATAAGAAAAGGAGGAGACAAACACAGATGAAGCTCATTTCTTCATTAGGTTATTACCTCTCTACGATGTACCAAAGAGGCCTAGGGATGCACTTATGCATATTAAAAGATCAGTGAAGAATAACTGTGTATGAAAGGGAGCAGACATGGTCAGATTTAAACATCACTTTAGGTGTACTGATAATATCAGCGTAATTACGGTGCAGAGAACAATAAATCAGTTTTTGAGAACACTTCCTACAGCATTTTTATAGCATAACATGCACACTGATGAAAAAAACAGTTATATAGAGAGTAAATACATTTTGTACATTAAATTTGTGATATCAGACTGCAGCTTTTTTTCTAGTCTTCTCCCAAGATCTCCATTTGCTGAAGCTACTCTGGTTTTGTTTGAGCCATAACCCTCAAGTATGTCTGTTCTTTTCATGCTTTACGTAATTTGAACCTAATCAAAACACCTGTAAACCAGCATTTCATATCCCCAGTTCAGGAAAGAAGCTGATGGACAGGTTACCTACATCCCATGATATCCACATTTAAAAGCAACATTCAAATATATCTGCTCTGTTCTGTTTTCCAACCCTTCCTGTTTTTAATTTATGGCTTCTAAAAGTACCTTACATAATCACCTCCAGAAATACAAATTTCAATATAGTTTATTTGGTTTATCCTACAAACACTCTTGTCCACACCACTATGTTCACGTCTGTGCAACATGATTTACTTTTTCGTGATCCAAGTGATATATTTTATTTATATATTAACATGGCTGTATTTATAAGTTAGCAGAACTTTTAAGTTATATAATCAGTGGGGATTTTTTTTTTAAACTTAAAATCTCTTCTTCATTTTCTTTCACTTAAATTCAATTTATTTACTTTCTCTTCGGGTTCATATGGCAATAATTATCTGAGTTTGGCTTCCAGAAAGAAAGAAGAGACACTGAATTTTTTATTTTATTTTATTTTTTTATTGAGAAAAGAAAAAAAAGTTTCCGCCTCCTCCCAGCCTCCCATTTCCCTCCCCCTCCTCCCACTCTTCTCCTCCTCCCCCCACCCCTCTCCCCCTCCC
>NW_026067898.1:2605719-2656224 GCF_014885135.2 Alexandromys fortis
GCTATAGGATAGGGTCATTTCAGGTTCCCTATCCTCAGCTTCCCAAGGGACTAACTGGGGACATCGCCTTGGGCTCCTGGGAGCCACTCTAGGTTCAAGTCTCTTGCCAACCCTAAGGTGGCTCCCTTAACTAAGATATGTGCTTCCCTGCTCCCCTATCCAACCTTCCTTTATCCCAATCTTCCTGTTTCCCCAAGTTCCCCCAATCCTCCCCTTCTCACTTTTCTCTCCCCATCCTCCCCTTATCCCCACCCCACTGAATTTGATAAACGAATTAGTCCTCTTACCCCTGGCTGGCGTAGTCATTGGGCTGTGATGAGTGAATTCTTATATTCATCCCTACACACAGCAGTGTGAGAGTTGTAGGTGCAAAGGTGACTCCTTTTGTTCAGATCCACGGCCTTACTTCCACCATTTTCAGTCACATGGCCAGAGAGTAGGCAGCACCAGATTAGCAGCCAGAAGCAAGACCAGGCATACAAACTGCTTAGGGGCAGATACCAGGAAACAGGACCTCTGAATAAACCCACCAGGAAAAACGCCACAGGAATCTCACAGGGTGATATAATTAGCTGAGGAACAGAGCTGTGCAGGACAGTCATATATCAGAATAGGTCAACTGAACCAGGAGGTCATTTAGCTTTCTGTAACAACAGCCAGAATTAACCCTTGCATGGCTCTCAGAGCAATAGTGGGTGACTGGAGCAGCTGATACAGGCACAAAGAACGATGGTGCAAGGTAAAGGTTGCTGGCCACTATGGAGTCAAAGCAGGCTTAGTCCCTCTACAGAAACTCAACTCTTTAAGCCAATAATCGCAAGACACCTGCCAAAGTGGAAGAGCAGGTAAATCCTGCAGGCCTCAGGGTCTCCAATATCTGACGTCATCAGGTGCACAATGGATGTTGTGGTGAAGTAATTTTTTTTTCTAAGCTTCTCTTGGCCTTGGTCATCAAGGCTGCTACAATGACCCGTAGAAGATACTGAACGTCAATCAATGTGATGAATAAGCAAAACAATACAGCTGCTAGCTGGCAGCATGGTGGTGGTGTTCAGTCTGTCAGCATTCCCTCGGGAGAAGTGTGGGTAGTTCCCCAAGCTCTCATCTGAGGTTATAGTCATCCTCTTCTCCTGAGTGGCTTCTCTTTGTATCAGGGAGTGACAGACAGTATAGAGGAGTGATGGAACTCATTAGTGGTACATGTTCTGTAACTTTTTACCTGTTTTTGTAGTGGGATGTTTGATGTAGTTGTCTTTTAATTACTCATTTTCCTGAAAGAAAACCTAATGAACCTAAGGAAATCATCAGACAAAGCTGGATATGGAGTCCCCTCATTGCTTTGTTGGCGTTATGTCTGTCCGGGCATATTACCTTAAGACTCACCCTCAAAAGTCATTCAGCTGTGAGGTTTCAGTACTTTCATGGTTCTAGATGTGTACACGTCAGAACTACTGCCATGTTCATTTGGGCAGCTGATGCATCTCCGGACAGGGGTGTTAGTGTTCAAAAGTAGTAGTGATGAATAGACTCACTAAACAACTTACAAATAGATTACACCTGAATACATCTGGTTTTCAGAGCCAGCACCAAAATAAAGTGACCCAACAGGGCCAGGATATCTTGATACAGGGCCAATGTCTTGATAAACCAAGTGCTAGAACAGCAGTGCTCTTATTGCTGATCATAGGGGTGAAGCCTGTGTAATAGCTTTGTCCCTGGGAAGAGCTGTGTCATGTTGAACTCCCCAGAAGGTCTTTAACTGATAACTCTCTAAACCTGTACCCAAGATTGTTATATTTTATCAGATTATTAGATAGTGGGTGGTTTTACAAACACTGTACTTTTTTGTAAGAATCGGTCAAAATGTGTTGAGCAATTAGTTGAACAGGAAAATGCTCTACAGAGAAGCTCTCTTTTCCAGAATGTTAGATAATATTATAAAACCTGGGTAAAATGTAAATCAACACTATGATTCCTTTGGGTTCAGTTCACTCCCTTCTTGGGAATGTGCTCCTCTCTTCTCAGCAATGGACTACCTACCTTCTACACTGTACTCTATGTGTCTGTCTAAAATTCAATGATAGCAAAGGATGAGACTCCAGGGTTATATGAGAGAAGAGAAAGTTCCTAATGACAGACATCAGAATCATATGGAATCAATTTCCCAGGTGGAAACCGTATTAATTCTACAAATGTTTTACCTGTAAAAAGTAGAAACATTATAATTGAATGTATTTATTGGATGTACTTATAAACCCTAATATTGCAGATATTCGATATTGAAGTAAAGTCAATGAGGGACATCATAAGTCCCACCCTTAGCTCCATGGTCCTCAGCATACAGACAGACCTACTATTCATATAAACTAAACCCCAATGAATTCAAGGACAAGAATCTGATATAGTCAGAGAAGATGCAACGCTTATCTGGAACCCCACTGCTGTGAAAACATTTGGAATGATTTCTTCTTAAGACTCTAGAATTTCAATTTTATTCTCTCAATAAAAAATGTTCTCTAGAATTTTGCATAAAAATGTTCTGTTTCCAGTCAATACATATTTTCACAGACAAACCATTTCTCATCACACTCTCTTGTTATGTTCTGTAAAATGACAAATTACTAGCAAAACTTAGAGAGAATTTGGAAATAAATAATCAGAATTGGTGACTTATTCAAACAATGCTGTGAACCCCCACAAGTTCCAGGTGACAAGAACACCCCCAACTGAAAACTATTCCTAGTCAACATGTTATTGAGTGAGAACTCCACCACACTCAATCAGGCTTGTGTGATCACACACTACTTCATGGAAATTTTCTGAGAAGAGTATGATTGAAAAACAATTATTTGGAAGCTCAAATTATATTTGCACCTGCAAAGCCAAAGTATGAATTTTGCTGTCTTTATCTGTCAAATACCTGGCTTGCTTTGACTTCCAAAGATCCAACAGAAGATTTAGGAAATTGTTATATTATTTTTATCAGTTATGTGGCAACAATTTATTTTTATCCTGCAGTCTCTCTGAAAACTGCTGATAGGTGTAATTTAAAAACAGTATTCTGAAAGAAGGCAGAGATAAATATGAGCACTGATCTTCCTTTTGATTTTGTAGTCTCTGCAATTCTTCTCTTCACAGAGTACACTATTCAAACAAGAATGATATTTGTACTCTTCCAAAGACATGTTTTCTCTTTGACGTGTCTGCCGATGCCTTCTGGACTGTGATTTACAAGTCTTTTCTGAAGACTGAATTTCTCATGTATATAAATCAAGTCTCCATGAATAATGGAATTATTAATCTCCAGAAAAGTATTTTAAGAGCTCCTACATAAAGCATCCAATATATGCTGTAGAATAATAGAATACTCAAATTAGGCACTTTCTCTTCTCATGTAGTCATTTTGATGAAATACTGTACTGGAGAAAAAACACAAAGTAGCAAAATTTTGGTTGTGAGGGCAGAAGAAATGTTAGGAACAGTCAGCTTTCAAAGTATTACACGGGGTCAGAAGTTAATCTGGAACCAAGTGAAGAAATATACATTTAGTCATGGAAGAAAAACATTCAAAGACTTAAAAAAGAGATACACAGGAAATGGGAAAATGTGTATTCTGAGAATTAAGAAGACTGCTAAGAAACCTCTTGCAATAAGGCCATGACAGAAAGTACTGGGTAGAGGTGGACAAAAGCCAGGGATGCCTTTTCAAAGTTGTAAAATCACAGAACTGATTTCATACGTTTCTATAAAAGAATGGCAAGCTGAACTAAGGCATGTTTATAAAAAAATGCCTTTAGCTTGAAAAACATTGAACTAAGAAAATTTTGTGTGAGGTCTTTTATTAATCCGAGGCTGGAGCTATAAATATATGAAAAATTAGGAGAACCAGAAAGGGTGAACTCAATGAAGCCCAGCCCTGTGAGTGTTTAGACCGGAGAGCACCAGCTGAATTTTCTCCTAATAGATTGGGTGAATAGAATTAACAAAAGACAAGGGTTGAAATGAAACCAGCTTTTCTAGGTTTTCCCAGCAAGGAGGAGTGCAACGGTTACCTACAGTGATAAGTGAGGTGTACATCAATTCGGGATAAAATATATTACCTTCACTGTTGCATTTGATCATCTTGACAAAGACAAGCGCAGAAGAAAAAATAGGTACCATGTTAGACCAGGAAATGTAAACTCAGGGCATGTCTGCAACACAGAGAGAGTTGAATATGCTAAGAAATCTTGTTTCAAATAACTGAAAGAAAGAGGAGATTGGAAAAATAAGAAATGGCATAAGAAAGTGAGAGAAGCTAATAAAATAATTTAATAATTGCTTTATAAGTAAGGTAAATATATTTACCTCAATGTGCTATGCTTTCCCTCATAAGATACTTAAGGTGATTATCAAAGTAACTGATCTATTTCACACAGATTTTCACCTTAGGAGCATCAGAGACAAGAAGTTAGGTGACCAACCCTAAATAAGAAGTACCAAGTAATGCCCTCACCTTTGTACCCTTAGAAAATGAGGGAAAACATCCTGAGTCCAGTTGTGCCTCTTCCATTCCCCAACGTCCTTTGCGATGCAGTGTTTGAGAATTTGAGACTTGATAGGAAACACATCTTAAATAAAGGGCCGTTGGACTGTTGTGAAGTCTAATTCTCAACACTGGTGCATTGTACCATGTCTTATAACCCTCACACCCTCAATGGTACTGAACAAACATCAACAATAAATGCCATGTAGAAATTGTCATCCATGGAACACCGGGACTATCAGCTGTTTAACAAAGTTCCTTAAAGCCATGGCAAGAAAACAGATTAGAGTTTTAAAGACTAGCAGGGAACACGGTGCTCTTAATATTGAATTTGTAGGATTTGGCTCACCAGAGTTTTAATCTCAGGCAAACAGCTTGCTGCATCTTAGTTAATACCCTTGGGTAGAAAATAATTTTACTGTTGATTAGTTATGAACATATCTGAGCTTGTACCACCATATAAAGAGACAAAATTTGAACAAGTATTTTATTTTTTCACTTTATTAATCATTTAGTACTGAGGGTAGGTATTTTCATAGACAGATTCTTATAAAATTTAATTCCTTAAAAAAAGCTAAAATGTCCCTTAAGCATACATTTATTTAAGTGATAATTAAAAAAGCAATATGTCCTTTAAAATTTTTGTTAGATACTCAAGGTTGAATTTCAGTCTTACCTCCAGAGTATACACTTACCATATCCTTGTCAATGGTGTTTATAAAATAATCATAAAATAGAAATAAAAAATTAATTAATATCTCCAAATTGATCTTATTTTAGCTTATTTCTCTCTGTTGTACAGGTTTTGTTAGGTTCTTAGTGGTTTTCACCTGCTAATAATATTATAGACTGTCTTATTTTAATATTCATCCATATGCCTACCCTCAGCTATTGCTTATTACCTCTAAAAGAATATAAAGCAAAATACTTCACAGTTTTTTTTCTAAACATCTACTCAGTTTGTTAAGATTGTCATCAGGCCTGTACCACTTTTAATAAAATGACAGAAAATATTAGTGTTTATATTGATTTAAGGAGCCACACATGATTTAAAAACAAAAAAGAACCACTTGTCTACCTTGTTTGCAGATAGGGAGAACATCTATTTATATAATACATGTATATATTAAAAGATGACATGAATGTAAAATTTTAATTAAGAGAGTAAAGTGGCACATGGAGGGGCTTAGAAGTAGAAAAAGGAAAGGGAAATGGTGTAATTATATTATAATCTCAAAAAATGTGGGGCTGGAGAGATGGCTCAGTGGCTAAGAGCACCGGCTGCTCTTCCAGAGGTTCTGAGTTCAATTCCCAGCAACCACATGGTGGCTCATAACCATCTGTAATGAGATCTGGCACCCTCTGGCGTGTGGACATACATGGAGGTAGAATGTTGCATACATAATAAATAAATAAATCTTTAAAAAAATGTGAAATATTTAAAAATTTCTGCTTCTTTTCTAAGACAACAAATAGAAAACCTAGTACTCAAAATGTCACCAAGCCTGGCTTTTACACCATTATTAAACAGATCATATGACATCATATGTAGCTTTCCGAAGGTCAATCCCGAGATGACGAGACACAGGCAACCGGTGGCTGGTGAGAGAGGGGAATCATTTTCCTCCAGGGAAAAGGCCCTTACGTCTTATCTATTTCCCAGTGGCCATAAAAGCAACACTAAATCAAGTCAGTATGCTGTGTAATATATATTTATGTGTATGTGTATATAATAATAATTGTAGAAGTCATGAGTTTGAGAGAGGATGGAAAATGGAGTTGAAGAAGGAGACAAAGGAGTGGAAATCCAAATACAGTTTCATATATGAAATTATCAAAAAATGTTATAATTAATAGATAATAAAGGTATTCTCATAATATCATTAAGAAACTAAGAAAAAGGGTTTCAAATACAACAGATCATGTCTATTCATATGTGTTAAATGCTATGCATCTTTATATTGTCATCCTTACTGCATTCAATGAAGATTCTGTCATCTCAACTTTTAATATTTTCCCAATATATTCTAATTTTAATCTCCCTCACAATATTTGGTAGGCATCTATGATCTTTTGTGTTCAAATAACATCACTATTAAAATTTATGAGTATATAATCTAATAAATGTGAACAATGTGATTTTAAGGCATAACATAATATCTCTATTGTGTGTCATGGCTTTATAACATATAAATATATTGTTATCTTTATTACATTTTTATAGAGGTTCTATTTTCTCTAAATGTTTAACTTTACTCCCAATACATTCCATTTTTAAAAAGTCTCCCTCACAAGGTTTTAGCATGTGTCTATGATCCCTTGTTACAGACATAATAAATTAATCAAATTTTTATTCCTGTTCAGTGTATTAGTCAATGTTTTTTTAAAAAATCACATAACTTATGAATATATATATATATGAATTTATTGGGATAACTTACAGTCCACAGTCTAACAATAGTTAGTTATGAGGTCTAGATTAAAGTCATGTGTCATCCAACCTCATGTGTCATCTGGATCATAGGTTTGTTCTCCATTTTTGGATTATAGATCCTTTCAGATATAGTCAAGTTAACAACCAGGAATAGGCATTACACTAAGTTAGCTATTGTTTTTTACCGTTAAGTAGGAATAAAATACCACATTAGGACAAAACTTTTAACTGTGGAGTTCTTCCTTTTGCCCCTTCAGATGTATTGCACATCTTCTTTGAACCTTCTGCATGAGGCTAGAGAATATAATATTTGAGTCCTGTTTATTCTCATTTTAATGAGGTCTAGACAAAATGAGTCTCATACACACACAATGAAGTGTCAATGATATTTTAATGGTTTCTTTTGACTGTCACTAGACAAGATCTAAAATTATTCATTAGACAAGCTTCTGAACACACTGATAAGCATATTTGTTGATTAGATTAATTGCTTTATATTACTTTTGAGAATTTCATATTATATCTTTATATTACATTCAGTTACCCTCCTCAACTCTGCTCTTTTCTATTGAATTTTCTTTATACCCTCATGTCCAATTTGTGCTGTGCCTGTACTCCTGGACGGACTTCTACTGCTGACAGATTGGAACAGGAAGCCTCACTCTCAGTGTCTGATACAATTTTTCGCCAGTGTCCAGTTATAAAGAAGTCTAAGAGAAAAGCATTTTGCTGTGTGCTTTCACATCTTGCTGATTGAGTCTGTTTACCCTATTACTACAGAGGTTTCTGCCTTCATTCACTAATATCATAACCTAGAATCTTCTCCTTTCTAACATGAACTGAAGACCAGTAGTTCTCAAGTAAACTGAGACAGCTGACTGAGGTGTCTATCTCTTGAGCAGAGCGAGCAGGTGCAGGGATCTCTGACTCTCCAACATAAAACGGTCATAATTATACTACCAAGACCTTACAGTGTAAGCCATAAATAAATCTTCTTTTAATGTACATTCATGCAGCAATTTCTGTTCCACTATGAACTATGAATAATACAGATTTTTCCCCCAACACATTAGTTAAAACCAAACCCCATTACAAATCCCTTAAAGGCTGATATATGTGTCAGTGGTTGTTTGCTACCAGAAAAATGATGTTCACCAGAAAAAACTCTGTAATTGAGCGCTGAAGGTCACATTTTCTCACCCCAGAACTACTTTCAAACACAACTATGTATATCTAGTAAAGGAAGTAATTTTGAAGAGGGCTTCTTGACTAATATTCCAAGGGAATCCTGAGAGAATGTACAGTCTTTCTCTTGCTCAATTTCAAAACTTTATATAATTTTTAAAGAGAAAGGTCTGGAAAGAGATTGGAAGAAGACAAAGTCCAGTTAATTCATCTACTCTGCTCCTTCTGTGTGTCACCTGGGACAGGCTCTGCCATTGCTAACATACTTTAGCCTAGAGGTGACTTACTCTACACACGGTCTTCTCAATCCAGAGTCCTGAAATTTCTGCCCTGCCTTATCAGGCATGGGAATATGGTGGCACTTACTCTCTCTTTCAGGTTCCTTTGAAGCTACACTTTGTGGTTCTTATTCAAGAATTCCATTTAGAGGCTTCAATTTTCTACTAAGATTGTAAATAAAACAAAGTCAGTACTTCCCAGGAGGAGTAGAAATTTCATATAACAATGTGGTAGTAATAGTATACTTATACCAAAAGTTAAATAAACAAATCAAGTTAAATTTTAAAAAATAATAAATAATAAATATGTAACTGAAAATAAATGAGAGCTAAAATAATAAATATGCATGTTATTTTGAAAAACATAAAGCTAACAAAGAAGAAAGTATTTGGGGATTCTATTGAATGACATGTGGATATAGTAAGAAACCCAGGTTCATATCGTATGAAGGAAAAAATATTCTACCCTCTCAAAAACCTTGTTAAAAAATAATATAATAAATTACCTCATGCTATGGTCCACTGTAGCGAGGATCTGCAAGAGTCTCGGAGGGGTTAAAGGAATTTATTTCGATGTATAATAGGGGTAGGTATTTGAAGTGTTTGAAGATTATCTACGCAGAGTACATATCTGTGCATAGAGAGAACCTAACTAACATAACTATAAGTATGACAAATATGGGTGACTATTTAGCTGCAATAATTCTCTCTCTCTCTCTTTGGTTTGTTTGAGACAGGGTTTCTCTGTAGTTTTGGAGCCTGTCCTGGAACTAGCTCTTGTAGACCAGGCTGGTCTTGAACTCACAGAGATCCACCTGCCTCTGCCTCCCAAGTGCCGGGATTAAAGGCATGTACCACCACCGCCCGGCTTATCTGTAGTTCTTAATACCTATATAGCTTAAAGAATAAAGCTTCACATCATAAAAATAAGCAATCTTTAAACAGATGTGCAGCGTAAGAATAATGACCTTGAAATTGTAACAATATATAAAAATATCTTAATCAGAGGTAGAAATGTATAGTGCAATATGGCAAAAAATCCTTAATTTGTATCAGTATACAAAATATCTCAAGCAGAAGTAGAAACACATACACTATGACAAAAATAATTATACTTTTGTATACAAAAATGTTGTAAACAAAAATAGGAGCCTACACAATATAACAAATATAATTTTGAATTTATATCAGTATACAAATTATTTTGGACAGGATCACAATATTTTACAATCCACTTCTAAAAGCCCAGAATGCTGCAAAATATACGTTTCAGTGGATTCTACAGAACAGGTGCCGACAAAATCTCTATAGATCATTGCTCAATCATTTAAGCCCAATAAATAGCATCTGGGCTCAGTGAGAAACTTTGTCCTAGAAATATAAGGTGCGTAGTAGCTGAGAAAGACGACACATGATGTCAAACTCTGGCTTATAAACATACATTTGCACAATCAAGTGTTCACAAACAAATAAAACTGTATTGAAAAATTAATGAACAAGTTACAATTTTCCCAATACTCAAAGATTATTTTACAGTTAACACACTTGTTATTTTATGTTTCCCACTTAATTCACTTTTGTTCCACATCAATTAATGTGCCGCCTAGGGTCTGAAAGCCACATGTTTAAAACGAAGCATTCCCAAGAGTACCTTAATCCATTACAACAAAGATTTGTTTCGCTGTTTGTATATTTTCAGTTGTTCAAATTTTATGCATCTGTTCTAAAGCCAACACGTTTTCTTAACCTGATAGTAAAAATCTGCATTAAACACAGAACATACTTAGAAAAATATTCATATTTTTATGAAAGTTTTAGAAATGTATCATTGTCATCTGATAGAAGCAGTTACGTTGCTTACCTTGAGAAGTCTCTGTAAAGGAGTTTATCAGATTTTTTTTAAGTATTTTGTCTTTGGAGATAAGGAGGTAATTCAGAAGATAAAGTGACTTCCGCACAATCTTAAGAAGCTGAGTTCCATCCTTAGTACCCACCTACAACCAAAACACAAAGAACCAATGACAACTCGAAAAGTTCCAGTGGGTAGGGTGAGTAATGCCTGCCATCCTAGGCTTGGTAGGCAGGTGTGGGTGCAGCCCCGGGGTGATCTGGCTGGCCAGTCTTCACACACGTGTCGGCTCCACGTTCAGTGGAAGATCACGTCCGAACGCACAAAATGGGGAGTGTGTTAGAGGAAGACAACCTCTAACACACCTGCATGCACACGACTACACAAAAACATACACATGATATACACACACATGCATCACACACACATCATACATACATACACACATATCACACGCATCATACAAATAAAAAGTAATTCAAAAATATTCATTCTGTCAAAAACTTGCACACCAGAGGTCAAATTTAGAAATGTTGTCAAAACTGTAATATTAATTTTACTCTGAAAGAAGAACAAATAGCTTAAAAATTGTGGCATTCTTTCTGGGTAGGTTTCTATGAGGGTAGAACACTTGTCTCATAAACTAGAGGATCTGAGTTCTAATTTCCAGGACCTTTTTCTTAGGCTTTGGTCACATGGATTTGTGTATTTGTGTATTCCTTGGGGACTGAAAGTCACTCGGTATACAAGGACTAGGAGGTAATCTCATACAAATGCGGATTTGTTTGGATTTTCTGACATTATGGTCAGTCATGCAGTCTGGTTTCTTGGCTATGTAATCCTCTATGGGATATAAATTTCCCATTAAGTTATTTTCTCTGTGACTGAAGAGCATCTGCAAAGAACAGATAATTTAGAAATTGCTCTAGAGTCTCCTGGTGAATGCAAACCTATCTTATAGCTTGGAATCTAAGGATTTTTATGAATTATTTGTCTAGAAAGTGTACTGGATATAAAGTATAGTACACTCATGTTCAAAAGTACCTTGTTCCACTACAAGTTACCAATAATGGAAGACTACAGGCATCAAATATTAATATTAGCTGTAAAGGGTTTAATTGACAAAATAAGAACACACTGTGTATTAAACACAATCACTGTTTTATGTTTTTCTCCAAATACAAAAAAACCTTACAAATTTCATACCCTTGTTTTTGTACTTGCTGTCATATGCTCTGTGCTGAATTAACTATGCAAGAACTATTTGTATTTTTTCTCATCCAATTGTCATACTTCCGCTCAAAACCAGTTTACCACATAATCCCAAATCTCTAAAATGCCAAAATAACCTTAACTACCATAGAAATACAGGTTTTTAAAAGTTTTGATATAAAAAAAAACTTGTAAAAAGCATACTGGTTCTTTTCATAGAAAGTTACCCCACTGTTTCTCTGTGATAAGAAAGAATAAAGTTGCATTTACTTTCTAAGGACTTCTAACAGGAATGTAGGTGAATAAAGAAAACAGCAACACTACTACTGCTGATTTCTCTGTTGGGTTAGTTTAGTAATATGATTTACGGATGCTCTCTTGTTTATTTCTCTGTGGTTGTAGAAATGAGCAAAGTGCCGCATAATAGATTTATTCATGGTCCTTCAACTACTTGAAAGGGTTTAGGTTTTCGCTGAGAATGTAAATAAATACTACTGATCTCATAGAGCACAGTATTATCTAGTCAGAAACTAAAAAACAAAAACCTTCTCTCTATGCTGTTCATTATTTTACTTAGATGAATAGCAAAGGCGTTAGAAGATACAAGTTTCTAATGAGATATATCAGTGAGCTCATAGCTTCTGAGAAGTCATTTCACAGGCCAGAGTCAAGTTGGTTATTATCTTTCAACCTATGTTGGCAGTAAAATTACTTTATTTCACTTTTTTTTAGATATGTTACCTGGTTTTACTGATTTCAGTGGACTTAATGTTTATGCTTAAATTCATGTCCTGATTCCTTAATACCAACATTAATTGGAGTCTTGGACTCCTGACTGAGATTGGTGTCCTGACGAATGGAGAGCAGAGAACTGGCCAGTTCTTTCACTGCTATATGAGCTACAATAATTAAATAGTCAACCTGGAGAGGTTTTTCACCAGAGCCCAATCATTCAGGTACACTGATCTTAGACTCCCAGCCTCCAAACTATGAGAAAAAATATCCATGTCATTTATAAGCAATCCACATGATGGTATTACATTACAGCAGGTCAAGGTTAATTAAGATGGATCTAATTGTCCAAGTATGAAAGGAATATTAACTATTTGTTTGCAAACATTTTTGTCCTTATAAATGTGTGGTTCAACTCTTTCTTTTGTAGTATGGACAATTGTATTCTATTAGTCGTCCATAAATTTCTTTAATATTGAGACTCTGGTTTACAAAATAAAGTGAGCTTTTCATAGACTGTTCAACACACAGTCTGAATCCAAAATAACGCTCAAACATTTTTAGAGATCTCTCCCCACTACTAGGATAAAGACATATGAGAGCCAGGAAATAAACATGATATTGACCTGGAACCAACTTAAATCTTCAGCAACACCTGGTGATTACTTCACTGTTCCCTGAATTAATAGTTGGGGTTGTTGCAATCCTGGAATCTTAAAGACTTTGGATGCCTGGCATACAGGGAGATAATCCTACTATTCTAGTAGAATAAGCCACGGAGAAAACCTGGAAAAGCAGATTCTGACTGAAGAGCCACTCTTAAGGACATAAAAGAAATAGTGGTCATCACCTCCACTGTGCTACCAATGAAAGGAGATGAGATACAGTTTATAGTCACAATAAACAGAATATTATTTAGAGCTTTGACAGGCTTCTGAGCTAATTCTTCTCTCTTCATTTCCTTTTAATGAAAATGCTTTTTTCTCATACAACATGGCCATATACTGTTTCACTTCCCCCATGCCTCTCAGTTGCTCTCCAACTCACCTCCAGATCAGCCCCTCTCTGTCCTTTACTAATAAACAAACACACTTCCAAAGGAAAATAATAAAAATAAACAAAAAACCCTAACACCTCAAAATAGGACAAAAAATATAATAAAAATCACCCCCCACAAATACACACGACACAAATATAAGATATGGGCCCACTCCTTCACACACTCAGAAACAAACACAGAAAACTGGAAACTACTATAAATATACAAAATACCTGTAGGTTAAAAATATGGGAAATATATAGGCAAAATAAAATAATACAAAAATCCCTGACATAATATCATGAGACAAGAAACCTCCAAAGATGTCAATGAGTTGGTTTTCTGTTTGCCTCTACTACTGGGCATTTGGCCTACCCTTATCCAATGAGTCCCTTTTGGAGAAAACATCTTGTTCATTTGTAGGCTGTTATCAATTGGAGATATTATCATGGTTAGGGATGGGGGCATTTGCCCACTACCCATTTTAGTACTAGAATCTCATTTGCTGCCTACCTGTGCAAGTCCTGTGCATGAGGCCTCAGTCTGTGCTTTGATTTTTTTTTTGATTTTACAAATCCTTAATTATTTTTGATGTCCTTCATTCCTTTGATTCTCATACTCTTCTGCCTCTTCTTCTGAATGGTTTCCTGAGCCCTGAGCATTAGATGGAGACATCCATCACATTAGGGCTGAGTGTTCCAAGGTCCCTCACTCTCTGCATAATGTCTGGCTTTTGGTGTCTGTGTTTGTTCCCTTGTACTGCAGGAGAAAGCTTCTCTGATGATGGCTGAGCAAGGCACTGAACTATGGTATAGCAGAATACCATTAGGAGTCAATTTATTGCTACATGTTTTTTAGTAGAATGGAAGATTTAGTTTTTCCTAGGTCCCTGGCTTATCTAGTCTCAGGTTCTTATTCACACAAGCAGTGTACTGTGTTGGTTTGATCTCATGAAGAGTGCCTTAAGTCAAACAAGATATAGTTTGATTACTCCAAAAATTTTATTAATAGCTATTATTCCATGAACTAAGTATAACACATTTTCTTTATCTATTCATCTCTTGGGGGGCATCTAGGTTGTTTCCAATTTCTGAATATTATGAATAGAGCAGCAATGAACATGGTAGAGCAAGTTTCTCTGTGGTAGGATTTTGTGTCCATTTGGTCTACAGGTAGATAGTTTCCATTTCCCTGGGGAAATGCCACACTGATTTCCACAGTTTCTGAATAAATTTACATTCCCATCAGCAATAATGGGATGAGTGTTTTCCTTACTTCACAACCTCTCAAGTATGAGCTGTCTTTTGTTTTATTGATCTTAGCCGTTCTGACCACTGTAAGACAAAACAGGTCTATAGTACAACTGGAAATTAGCGATGGTGATGACTCCCACAATTCTGTAATTCAGGATTGGTTTAGCTACTCTATTTCCTTGTTGTTTTGCTTTATTATATGATTCCATGTGAAGCTTAAAATTATTCTTTCAAAATCTGTGAAGAGTTGTGCTGAAATTTTTGATGGGGATTACATTGAATCTATAGACTAATATTTGATAAGATAGCAATTAAATTATGATATAATTTTTATTGGCCTACTTGCTTCTCTAGTGGTTTGGCTGCTTGGGTCCCCGTGAATGCCCACTGGACTTGGGGGCCAGGGATAACCAGATGAGTGGGGAGAAAGGCTGGAAGAGAAGATCGGGGTGATCTGAGAGAATGAGGGGAGAGAGAAGGCATAGGCAGCAGCAGGTGGTCTACCACAGATCCGGAAATGCGACTGAAGGGAAGGGGAGGGGGAGAGATGAAGATTTGCACTGACTGTACCTGCATCCCTGGCTGGTCTGGTCTGGCTTACCAGTCCCATGGAGAGTCTGCTGGAATTGGGAACTGGGATGGTTAGTGTGGGGAATGAAGGCTGGAGAGAGAGATCTATGTGATCCACTGAAAACGATGACAGGTGACTTGTGGCAGTTGTTCTGCTGTAGGTCTGGGGATGAGACTGGGAGATTGTATTTGGGGAAACGTGGGGAGAAGGGATTTGCAGTTGGCCTACATGCTTTCACTGGTAATTCTTCTTTTTGTCATCATATAGCTCCGGCAGTTGTAAGATACGTCTTTACCACTGAAATCATGCTGGTCAGTTGGATGAGAAAATGGATGTGTTGGAAAAATTGCTAGAAGTTGAAGATGTTCTAGGATGATTAAGGAAACAGCTACTAAGGTCAAGAGTTACTGGGGATATTAACAGAATAAGTGAAAATAAGTTATACATATATGTAAAGCCTTAGTAATGTAATACCTGCTGTGGTTATATTCATAGCAGAGCCCACTAAAGGAATAATTAAGTTAAATTATATCCTAAGGTAAGGCCCTGATCCAACAGGATGATTGCTTTTGTTACATTATCAGGCCACATACGGTGATGCTTTATATGAGGTGGAATTGCATTTATAATCCCAGAATCTTACTCCTACATCTCTCTTTTTTTTATGTAGTGGAGGTTCCACATTTTAATTATGTTGCTCTCCTCATCAAATGTTTAAAAGATTTCCAAGGTGTGGTGCTTCATTGTGGAATGTTAGCATAGTTAAATATTTAGTTGAGCACTTTTGTGTCTTATGTAAGGCTCACAGGATCTGCACACACTCTGCTGTCTGCAGAACCTAAATAGGCATACTTGGGGGGGTTACATCTGCTTACTGGTGGTGGTCAGGAGGACATAGCAGTTGTTCTGCGTTTGAGTAGCATCAGTAAGATGGATTATTCTCTAGGACACAGCAGTGAGGGCTTTAAGAGTTTTATGTGCTGAGTGTTCCCTGTAGGAAGGAAACACGAATCACACAGTGGAGCAGCAGTGATTGTGCTTATCATTACGAGCAGTGACCTACTTGGGGAATTTATGTTTCTGCTGTTTTCACTGTGGCCTTTGCATGCTCTGTGACTCTGGGTCTTAAAGGGGAAGCACTTCCATTAGGACAATTATCAAGTGCCCTGTTCCATGAGAAGCCACATTGCTTCTCTAGGCACAGAATCCTCCTGCCAAGAGGCCAACAATAAGAGAACAGATCTATGTCCTCGAGCGCCGTTAGCCACCAGCTGATGTCCGTGATAATGCACCTTATTACTTGTTATGATTTTTTTTACTGTACTTCAGAAAAAATGTTTTAAATTAGGAAAGATTTATTTTCTCATGAGTTCAGTCCACAGTCATCTGGTTGCATTGCTGTATATAGGAAGCAAGATAAATATCTTTGGGGTGTGTATGGCAGACAGAAGGCAGAGCTGGAGAGAGACAGAATGAGAGAGAGTGACAAGATACGCATTGAAGACACAGCCCAGTGAAGCCTCATCCAGCAAGGCTCCAGCTCTCCCCCTTTCACTGAGATGCTCTTCAGTTTAAATGCATCATTGTTTTAATACGTTGGTAAAGGTAGAGTCCTCATTTTACAACCAGCTCCTCAAATACGTGCCTCTGTCCACTGCTTTAATGAGGGAACAAAGCCTTAAATCTGTGAATCTTTCTCTTGGGTGCCACTTAATATTTATATCATAGCTTTACCATGTTGAGACTCAGAAAATAAACCAAACTCTTCTTAGAAATGTTTAACCCATGGACAGAAAAGCCTCGAGGAAAAATGAATTTGGGCAGAAAAGGATATCAAACCTGAACACACATTAGTACTTTAGCATATAGAACATTTGCTGGAATATAATACAGGATACACAGGAGCAGACACTGGAATGTAATGTAAGAAAACAGGTAATGAATTGAACTCTAGGAGAAAATTTGTATGTACTGCATATAGTTGGGAAACAAGGCCAGATTGGATAAGCATTCTTGTAACTCCAGCTGAGCCATCACCAAACACAAGTGTCCCAGTGATACGGGACAGGAGTGCCCATCAGATCTCCGGGAGTCGTGACTCTAATCTTTTCTTAGAAGGGACAATCCAGGTTATTTTCTAAGAATATTCCTTGTTCTTTCCTAAATGAGGCTGCTTTGGCAGCTGTCCAGAATCTCAGGGCAGCTCTAATAAAAAATCCAAGTGTGCATTCAAGGTTCGGGTGTGACCAGCCCCACCCAGCAGAGGTCTCCAGGCCAGTGAGGACTTTCAAGTCCTAAACAAATTCATGTAAACTTAGATCTTCTGAGATTATAAAAATCTAGAATAGAAATTAGTAAAGGGAAATAAATATTATCATAAAATTTATGCAGTGATGCTATATCCCCAAATGGTAAAAACGACAGCACAATGTTTTATTTTGTGGTTGTCAGTGGTTCATAAAATGTAAGGAAAAAATGCCACAGAATTAGAAAATTAGAAATATAAAGAAGGGTGACATTCCTTGCTGATTTTTTTTTCTGGATACATACTAAAATTACTACATGCCTATATGTTTTCCTTACTTTTTTTTATTCGGCTTTTATTGATTAGTTGCAGAGTCAGTGATTGAACCCAGCACTGTGTGCTGAGTACACATATATGTAACACGGAGATATATAGCACATATTTACTGCCTATTAAAGAATAAGTACTTAAATACTTAGGGTATTACAGTGGAGGAGTGAACTACAAGCCGTCCAAAACACTCTATGGATGATGACTAAGAGCTAGTACTAATCATCTTCTTGCTCACCAGTTTTAGACACAGTACAACGTACATATTCAACTCCTGTGTCCTTTTCTGTCTCTCTCTAACAATCTGAAATAGAACCTAAAATAAACTGTGTTATTTTGGACTTCTTCTGTCAATCCTTTCTGTCTTCTCACCCTTCTTTCTTCCTGGACTCTGATAGGTGATCAATATTTCATCTTCACTGTGAAGCTTTTTATTTCTTTCTCCATCATGGGTAGCAGAGCACCAAGAGTAAATGGGCTCTTTCGCTTATTTTGTTAATGTAGGTTCTGTAGGGTTTCTGTATGTCTCTCACTGTGTAGTTTAGATTTGAATTGACCCCTCGGACAACCTTGAGGAATTTGGCTCCCAGGTGTGGCAATGCTGGTGGTTGATTGAGTTTTTTGCGGAAGAAGATGGAGAGGTTTAAGTGGGGCAAAGACAGACTTGGTCCAGTTCCTGTTTGTTGTTGGGTTTCATTGGCTCCTGGCATTTGCTAATGGACATCTCTGTTTGAATTTTAAGAGACAATCTGAAATAATCTATTGTACTGTAACATTGGTGACATGTTTGGTTATAGCTTCTGACAATATTAAGAGACACAGTGACACGGGGAACTCATTGATCTTCACATTCCTAAAAATCATTCAGCCCCTACTTCTGCAAAGGTCCCTGAGCCTTCTATTCCAGAGCATCCTAGATGCATTCTGTAATCTTGAGAGCTTTCTGAAGGTGCGATAAAAAGTGTGTTCTACTGGACTCTATGCCTTACCTTCACCTCTTAGAAGAACAACTATTTACATATATTATATACTGGTTCTATTAAAAATGTTTTGTTTTGTTTTCCTTTTGGTTTGTTTGTTTGTTTTTGTCTTTACATCCCAACCAAAGTCCCTCTCCCTCCTATCCTCCCAGTTTCTCTCCCACACCTCCCTCTCATGCCTTCTCCTCCTCAGTTTCTATTCAAATTGGGGCCAGACTTCCATGGATAACAGCCATGGTATATCAAGTTGCAGTGAGACTAGGCTCCTCCTCTCCTATTAAGATTGGATGAGGCAATCAAGCAAGAGGAATGGATTCTAAAAGCAGGCAAAAGAGTCAGAGACAGCCATTGCTCTCAGTGTTGGGAGTCTCACAAGTAGAACATGATACACAGTTGTAACCTATATGCAGAGGGCCCAGGTTGATCCCATGCAGGCTCCCTGGTTATCTGTTCTCAGTCTCTGAAAGCCTTTATGAGCCCGGATTAGTTGTTTCTCTGGGTTTTCTTGTGACGTTCTTGACTCCACTGGCTCCTCCAATCCTTCTCCCCCTGTTGTTCAGGGTTCCTCTGAGCTCTGCCTAATGTTTGGCTGTGGGTCTGCATATGTTTTAATCAGCTTTTATTTCTTTATTTTTGTAGTGTGATACAGATGAGAAGAGTGGTGTTAAAGAAAATTCAAGTGCGTTAGTCTTCAGGTCTCTAAAACAAGGAGATTAATGAAACTATGAATAAATAAATATCTAAACACAGAAGTAAAAAGTATTGGGCAGATACCCAAAGGAACAGTAATGCAAAAAAATTTTCACACTCAGAAATAACAATATTAAGTAAAGAGGTTTTTACAAGGGAGAACACATGATTTTTGAAAAATGCCTTGTTAATTTTAAACCATATTCTAGAGGAAATTAAACAGAAGACAGGTTCAGAATCTATTATCAAAATGGAAGAGCCAGAAAACAGTATCAGAAACAAATAGGAATTTTGGTTGGACATGTCAAATGATTTTGGCATGTCTGAATTTTGTATGGTATTACCACTCAGGTGTGGGATTTTCTTCTTGTGGCAGCGGAGGGTGTTGAAATGATGTTAGATTTTGGAACAGTTTAGATTTAGGCTGTTTAAGTTAAGGATGAGATCTGGATCATCACGACTACCACAGCCACAGCTATTCATCGTAGGCTGGACAAACAGACAATTTCTTCAGTGCTCTTTACATTCACAAACCGTTATTTCTTTAGATAGTAGGAATCAAAAGGTCATAAATAAATGCATTTTTGAGGAGTCACTGACCCACGGGAAATGTCAAGGTGTCATTTGCTGGAAAAGGGTGGCATTGGTATTTTGTGGCTGTGGTTATTTTTCATTCTAGGAAATAAGATGTTGCTTCTTCCGAAGTAGTGGGTGTGACTTCCATGCACATCCTTAATGGAAGCAAGGCAGGAAGTCAGTGTCATTAACGCAGGAGTCAAATGGGTGCTTTTAATCCCAAAGAAGAGAAGAAAGACCACCCAACCAAATCATCATGGTCAAATCAATTAAAGCAAGCTTTTTTTATTCCTGTACATGGGCTACCTCCCTCTAAGGTGCTGTTTGAGGGGTCAGTGAAAAGACAAGGTTTATATAGCTCAGTGGTAGGGAGTTTGCAAATGGGGGATTTGGCAGGCAAAGTAAGCAGGGTTACAGGAGCATAACGTAAACGTAACAAGCACATTCTGACCTCCTGAAACAAAGACATGATTGCAATGTAGTCATAGCAGCATGTAGTAATAACTAGGGAACCACAAAAAGCCTTTTGAAACCAAGGTAGGGTTGTAAGATGGTTATTAACTTTTTGAAACAAAAAAACATGATTGCCATTCCTAGAACAGGCAGTACAGACCCATGTGTAGTGAAGTTTTCAGGTGGGGATAGCCCAGTTCTTGAGAATCAGTTTTAATCATAAATAGAATGAACATAGTTTGTCTCTACTATAAAGATGGATTTTCAACCTAAGAAGGAGGGAGACTGGCTTTTCTAGTGGGAAAGGAGTTGAGTATGAGGTAAGGAAAGAAAGTTTCAGGAAACCTTGGTAGCTATACCTCTGGTTGTCAGAATGCCTCTTTGAATAGCTTTGAATTTTATGTGGGTTGTCACTTCAAGAATGAAGGTACCAGAGTACAAGTCCAATCATTCCACCAACACAAGGCCTGCATCCTCCAAAGATTCTGGCTTCATTAAAGCATATATATATATATATATATAATGTTCTGTTTCTTTTTTTANATCTCCAGATGAAGGTTCTATGGTGATATGCAAGATATTCATCAGTATGGCTATAGGATAGGGTCATTTCAGGCTCTCTGTCCTCAGCTGCCCCAGGAACTAACTGGGGACCTCGCCCTGGGCACCTGGGAGCACCAAATCTCTTGTCTACCTTTAGAAGGTATTGCTAGAGGATCATGGGAAGAAACAGCTTATGATATCTACGAAGACTCAGACCATCATGACTTATTAAGAAGAAATTACCAACTCTCCTGTGAATATGATGCAAATCTCCTAAATATCACTGAAAACATCTTTAGAATTTACCCTGCAATACAGAAGCCCTTCTCTACACCATTTGATGCTTCTTACTTTAACATAGAAATCTAGTTTTGACTTGCTTCACTAAATAAATTTATACTTAAACTGTGTCTCTCAACTGGATTCTTTATTTCTAGGAAATAAGAACCATGAGCCCAGTCATAATATCAGTGCTGTTCATTTGTGTAAAAGAATTGATCATACAGGTGAGATTATTTTGATAGTAAATTTGAAAGAGTCCCACCTCCAGATGACCAGCTCTGGATGCTTAATGAAAACCTGTGCTTATAACCAGTAAAGCCACAAAGATCTGTTATAATAATTTGCTTTTGTGATAGTGTTATCAAACTTGGGGTCCCAGTCTGCACCTAAAAAGGTCAACCTCAGTCACCCATTCTTGAGAAGATAATTAAAATTGGTAAGTTAATAGAAAAAAATCAACAAAAATAATTAGCTATATTTAAAAAAAAAACAAGCATATAAAGGAGTTGTATTCAGTGTGGTCACACTGGAAAGAGGGACAAAGTGATAAAGTGTCTGCCATCCACCCTTCCTTCAGGGTCCTAGCGTGAATTTCACATTTTAATCACTGGCCACACGTATGTACATTTAAACAGTCCCCAAGGTGTGATCCAATCAAGCACTGATCTTGCTTGTCTCTGTGAGATTGCAAATCTCATTTCCAGAGAGAAATGTTCTTGTCCTGAGTATCCAAACTTTTCTTTGCCTGGTAAGAGATTCCTGGGAAAATGCTAATACTCTATTAGTGAACATTGTTTAAATAATCTGATATCTAAAGCATCTCATTTCTACCATCCTGAAAACAAAATAAAGCATCTCATTTCTCCTAGGCCACTTACAGCCTAGCCTTACAGTAGATGGCAATAAATCCGCTAATCTTTGTAGTAATACAGTATCTTTTTTTTTTCTTGTTTTTCGAGACAGGGTTTCTCTGTGGTTTTGGAGCCTGTCCTGGAACTAGCTCTGTAGACCAGGCTGGTCTTGAACTCACAGAGATCCACCTGCCTCTGCCACCAGAGTGCTGGGATTAAAGGCGTGCGCCACCACCACCCGGCTGTAATACAGTATCTTGATGCCTGAAGGTGGCATATCCATAGAAAGCGAACCCTGCATTGTGATTCAGAAGAGGGTTTCCAGGTGGGCAGGTCAGCCTATTGGAACGTGATGTTACAGTCTCCGTCAGGGAAAGTGGTCAAACTGAGACTCAAAGTTCTATTTCAACTTCAGTTTGGTCCCTTATTTTTTTTTTTTTCTTTCTGGAATGCTTTGCTAATGAAATGTTCTTAATTCTCTCTACCTGCAATTCTCTCTACCAACAAGCCTGGGGCCAGCTATTTTTGTAGATTAGTTCCTGATCCACAGGAAATTAATGCACGTTCTGGGTGAAAGCAGACCCTGGCCTTCATTTTTAAGGTCTTTCTCTGCTAATGGAAAGGTTTGCTCTCTCCTGCTGAGAGGCCTTACTCCCTAATTCCTTGCTGATCTTCAGGCTCCTATTTGGAATCATTTCAGTGAGATTGCCGGGAGAAGCAGTTTGCTTTCCTTGAGAGACTGCCACACAGGACTCCCAGGCTCTACCTGAATCACAACCTCTTGCTAACCTGAACTTCCCTGGCTTGCTCTGTTCTCAGCTTTTGTTCCTCCTAGTCCTACCTGCTTCCCAGGCTGGCCCTCACCTTTTGCTAAGACATGACTTTTTTTTTAAGACTGTGTTTTTAAATACTCCCCACTGCTGCCTGCAAGAGCTGTGCAGACATGATCTACTGCAGATTCTGTGAGCTGATGAATAAACAAGAAGAAAACAACACAGGAAGTAACAGAAAGGCTCAGAATGGACTTCGCTCAAGATGCGGCGTGAAGAGACCACACGGGAAACGAAAAAGGAGAATAAATATTGCCATTACTTGGGTTTACTTGTATTATTGGGATTTTTTTCACTGTTTTATTTATTCATGTCCCTTATCAGACTTGCTACCCAGTGCTGCACAGTCTCCCTTCTGAACTCCCAAAGGGCACAGGTGGCGTACCTGCCACCTCTGCAGAAAGGCCATAATTAGAGAATTCCCAAGCCCTTTCATTACGAGCTCATCTGCTATTCTGTCTTGAGTTTTCCTGCCTCTGAAGAAATGTCTTCAAACCTCCCTTCTCTGCATGTGCAGTGTCCCCTTTAACTGATCTCTCCGTTGATTTCAACTGAACTACAGACATTAAGGAAAGAAACAGTGTCAACACCAAAGGGAGAATAATTCTTTACATAATCACCAGAGATCCATCTGGGCATGACTCTCTTGCCGAGTCTGCTGCCCTTTCTGTCAAGGGAAGTGGCTAAAATTCCTCATTATCTAAATTTCACAGCTGCATATGCTCTTTCTAAAGGGGCCAAAGTGTTGTTGTCCTCTTTCCCAACTTTAGTATAGTCAAACTCTGTGTAACAGGACTCTTTAAACCTGTTTTTCCTTACTTTGTGGTTTCTGTAAGGTCCTCAGGTTCACTTTTACATGTTTGTTTCACTTTAATTAACTGATATAATTAAGTGTCTTAAATAAATCAGGGCAAGATGTGTGCAGTTCACATTCAGCTGTACAAAGGATTTCACTGGGGCTGCATTTTCATCCCCATTAATAGTACCGAGTTCCTTTGTACTTGAACAGCTGGATCTTGTTCCATGATGGCTAGCAAACACCTACTGACATTTCTTACTCTCTTGCAGCAGACCAACTCCTGATGGAGGTAGATCAGTTGTCCTGGCTCCCATCAGAGCCAAGACTGCAGGCTCCAGGATAAGCTCTCTGGGTTTTAGTTTGGGTTTTGGTTCCAGCTGTATGTCTTTGCAAAGTCCTTACCTTGCTCCTTTCTCCTAATGAGCTTAAGACATGGGTATGTGAAGTGGATGGAGGAGAATAAGAGAGGAAAGTCTGCCATGGTCAACAATTTCATAAGCACAATTCAATGGTAAGTCTTTTTGAAATCAGCACACTAGTAAAATGAAGGAACTGTGTATCCTTATCGTGATAGGAATATGTATTTGTCCTAAAAATAGGAACAGTTTTCCTCTCCCAGAACTCAACAAGATACGTTTAATTCTTTACAGCTGGCTATGACTGATAAAAATACATTGAATGAGAATGCAATGTGAGCGTCATAGTGGAAGAACTCTGGACATAGCTTCTGAGAGCAAAGGAACCAAAGCCATCAGCTATCAAAAGTGCAAGCAGAGGTCATCTGAGTTCTCACCCTGTCAACATCACCTTGATCCTGACAGGTGATGCTTATCTGTTGGTTGAAGTCTTGGCTCATCCTCTGGTGTTCCAGTAGCATAGTAAAGCAATCTTGAATATTTCTTAAACTCTTGTTATGCTGGTCTAAGATCCTCATCATGGGGCTTGCTACCCCAAGGTATGACAAGCCCAGCTGTGTGGTTCTGTGTTGGGAGAAAGTGACGACACCTGGTGATAAGCAATACAGAGTTTTTTAAGAGTAGTAATTTTTCTCCAAATGGCACAAGGTCCATCTGTGATCATGGACAGGGATATGACTGACTGTGCCAAAATTTCACTTCCTAAGATGTCTCTTAAAACACTTCTTTGCACTTATTGAATATCCTGTGTTTGACTTAAGTTTGGTTTGTACTGGATTCTAAGACTACGTGAATATGTAACCATATCTATACAAATACAGTCGATAAACAGTAGCTTTATGATTAACCATCCTAGTTCCCGTGGGGGGGGTATTGCTGGAGTCAACACTTAACCTATGTCAAGGATAAGGCCAAGGACCCTTTGCAAACATTGAAACTGAACATTCCATTGTCTAGTGTCATTGTCAAGTAGAGAAGCCATATGAACAGATGAACTTGCTTTATACACAGAACAAAATACAGTTAGGCTAATGTAAACCATGTTTGCAGTAGGTCTCCCAAATGCCTAATGACAAGTTGTTTGGGGTTATATTTTATTTTGTTTGTGTTTGTGTTTTGTATTTAATGACTTTGATTCTCTACCACCAATACACACTTCCCCCTTTGGGCTCTGCAAACCATAATTGCTAATTGGGTACATAGGGAAAGAATCAATTTAAACTAACTGGGTCATAAAGCACATACAGGTTTCTAAACCAAGGGAGCAACAGCTTAAAATCGCACTCTAAGGATACGACTAAATCACAGGTACATTAAAGTGGTGCAAATGGCTTCAAGAAATCAGCAGACTTAGCGCAGTTGGTACCACACAGAACAAACATTTGGTACACTTATGCTGATCCACCTACTGATATCAGCTAATGACAGAGAAGGGACAGTGAGCATTAATAGCTTGATCCTGGGGTCAATTTATTTCAATTAAAAGTGTTATTTGTCCAAAGCATGATTTTATTTAAGGACCGCATTATTGTTTTAGAGGTACAGTTATTCTTGCTAGCAAGACAAGCAGCAAAAGTATATAGATTTCAGGCCTCATAGACCTGAAGTAGATGAACGTGTTCAGTTTCAGAAAATAGAACTTCTAAGTTTTCAAGAATGTTCTATGTCATTGATTTGCTTTCAAACACTAGGTCTTAGAGCTTGGTTCTCTATCAGCTCACATGAAGAAATAGAAATTTAGTCATACCCAGCCCTGCCAAAAGACAAATTACGGCAGCACTTTTAGAAACAAGCATTGGCATCTACAAGTTCACCTTCCGTGTGAGCTGCCCTACTCAGGAGCCTGGCAGATAAGTTTGCTGCTATGAGAGGCAGCTTTGGGGTCTTCTGAGCATTTGTGTGAAAACAGACTAACTGCTACTCTAGATCCATGGAGTTGGACTCTTTTCCATGAAGTACCCGGATGACACGGAAACAGATTTAAGTAAGAGAGGATCTTGTAGCAAACTTGATCCAAAGACTTATTGGGATTGATTAAAATACTGTGAAGCAGCAACTTACCTAAAGGTAACTCTCTAAAATTCTGATGACTCAGTCAACTACTTAGGATGCTGATCCTGAACGGTATTTTAAAATATTATAAAAGGCCAACTACCCACTAATATGAAAATACTGTGCTAGTTTATAAGGGATTTTATTTATACTGCAAGAGGATCTGACATTGCCTAATCCCCGGAGACTATCGTAGTAAACAGCACTGGCGTGTACACTATTGGTTATTTCTAAGACACTAAAACTCTAGATTTTAAACATGATGACACTTCCCATATCCCAAGATTGTAAAGTTATAATAGAACTCTTAGATTTCATCGAGTTACCTAAGGCAATGGTCACTGATTCATGTGGTAACTCATGACTGAAAAATCCATTTAACCACAAGAAAAAAATTAAGGTGACAGGCATATTGATTAATGAAAAGTTGGCTGTGTGAAAGATTGATTAGAGAAAGCTGTGTTGTTGTGATCATCCCCTTCTGATAAAGCCTTGTTAAAATGAATGACAAAATAGCTTGCAAGCTTTAGACAATATTACTAGAAGAATTGTCATCTGATAATAATATGATGATTCACAAACCAAAGGACAATACACAAATGTACCCATATATATGAACACAGTCATTTAGAAAAAAAATCTGTTATTACAGGGTAAATAAACCTAAACAAAGCTTTTGAGAATCATTTCTATAAAAAGCAATTACTAAAAAAACTAATTTCTTAATTTTTGTGTTTCTCAGCATATCTCCTTTATTTGCAAAAGAATTTGTTGCCCAGGACAGATAGCCAGCTTCTCCATGGGTCCCTTCTACTTTATATTCTGAACTAAATTTATTGTGAAATCTTATGTTCTAAATTTTTGTACTGAACACAAATTTAACATGGAACAAATACAAATCATTTTAACATAATCACATTCTGTGTGTGTGTGTGTGTGTGTGCATGTGTGTGTGTGTAAAGAAGATGATGGATTTATGTGAGAAACAACAGGACACTTCTTCGACAAGCTTTAGCTCTTGGGATTGTAATAGCCTCTGTTTTTCCTTCAGTCAAAAGCAGTATGCTATCTCAGACATTTATATTCTGATATAAACGCAGTAACTGGAGACCTGATGTTTTACATGTTCATAGTGGTGCATAAGAAAAGAGAAGATAGTAAAGAGGTTAAATTTAATAGGAGATCTGTATCTGCTATATCCAGAACTTTCTTAGCTGCATCTCTTTATATCTTTCTTCATGCTTTTCTTTAATAGAACAAACCGTAAGGGAAACCCGTTTGGGCCTTAGCTAACCTATTGAAATACACACCCGACGTAGTTCATTTCAAGAACGTGTCTCCCACTGTCCCCTCTCCTCCAAATTCAGCAGCGCGAAAGCTGTCTACCCTATAACTTTATAGTTAAGCAGATAACAGATGACGTATACTCACTGGGCCTATTACTGGATATTGAAGGCAGAATTAATAGCCATAAAAAATGACTTCTCCTTTGAAATTTTAAATGCTGGTTTGTATGTGCTTTACTACCTTTCTCATAACTGACTAAATGCTTTGGAATTGGTAAGCTTGCTAGAAGATGAACTGAATTGGTTGTAAATTTGCAAACTTTATTGCAACCTCGTCACTGTCTTTAGTAACACCTGGCAAGGTAACTATGATGACCACATCATCAAAGAGAAAACAACGTTATAAAAGACTGCTCTCTTAATCACAAACAAGTATCACTTCTATTTACTTGGTTTTCAAAAGACGAGATAGAGGGAACCTTTTCATATTATTATATTTTTAAAACAACCTTAGTTTACATATCAATCCCAGTTCCTTCTTCCTCCGGTCCTCTGGTCTTATGCATGTTCTCCAAGAGTCAGTCCAGAGTAGGTGTGCTCCCTCTAGCTTGGGTCAGCTGTTTCCCCATCATGGTCTTGGCCCTTTTGCTCATAATATCGCTCCTCCCTCTATGACTGACTCCAGGAGTTTAGCCCATTGCTTAGCTTTGGATCTTTGTACCTGCTTACTGGTTGATGGATGAAGGTTCTCTGATAAAAATTAATGTACTAAATTAAATCAAATATACTTGATTGAATAAATCTTGAAATCGTAGGATACATCCTTATTGTAGACAAGGAAATTATCTTTTCCTACTTCCTTGCCATACCTCGTCTTAAACATTGGGTAGAATGTGAAGAAGCCATACAAATTTACTCATAGGTTATTAAGTAGCATATGATGCTTATTCAGGACTTCAGTTATATTGCTGAAATAATAAAAATTCTTCTGTAAGATGCTATTGTTATAGCTATTGTTGAGAAAAAGTGTGCTAATCTAAAAAGAAACTGTTGAATATATTTATTAAAGTGAGTAGGTTTAGTAGGTTGCAAATCTAGGATTTTAATTTATGCAACATTATTCTAAGGTCAGATATTAGTCATTGTCAGAGCTGCCTCTACCACTCATAACTAAGAAATGTTAGCTTCAATTCATATTTTCTCAATAAGTCAAGAAGTCACATTTAGCTAAAATTCTCTTCTATTTTATTTGAGGAGAAAAGCTGAAATCAGAAGATGAGAAAATCATATTATGTGGAAAGCTAGCCTCAATAACTTCTTCCTTTATCAGGTATCAAGTTAAGCCTGACACGGTGTCTGATTTTCTGTGGAGTCCGGTAAAGAGGATTTTCCTTTCATACCTAATGCCGATGACCTGCTTTGTTGCCTCTCTTTTTTTTCCTCCCTAACACCTTGGTAGCCATGCAGAGAGAAGTCATACTAAAGATTAGCGTTACATTCTCAACCTTAACCTCAGTTCCAAAAAAAAAGATAGTCTTAGCAAGGAATGAAAAAATAGGGAAGTAACTCTAAGTTTTGGAGCCTCTCTACTATATTCCACTAAGAAGTATTATCAGTTTTAAAAAGAAAAATACAGATTAAAAATAAAACTAAAGTCAATGTAATCAGGAACTGCAAAAAAATAAGATCTAGCATTTTCTTTTTTTATGGATTTTTATTGAGCTCTACATTTTTCTCTGCTCCCATCCCTGCTTCTCCCCTCCACTTTCAACCATCCCCCAGGTCCCCATGTACCCAATTTACTCAGGAGATTTGCCTTTTTCTACTATTTTCAAAGCCTTGAATAAAAGTGAAGATAAATGATATTAGACAGTATATAGCTTTCTATGAAACTACTTTACTTTTAACATCTGTCAAAATACATACTAAATTCTTTAACAAGTATGAAAATTTCTATCAGTATGTATTGTGCACAAAAATTAATTATCATTTAAAGGATAGGTAAATGTAAAATAAATGCTCGAGGGGTCTGTGTAGGCAGAGGTTATCACGCCACAGGTAGATAGTTTTCATAAGAAAAATGATGGAGAATTGATGAACTTTATGAAAATAAAATAACCCAATAGTTTCTGAACACAACACAAAGATATCCAACCAACATGGTAAATAGAGCGTCTCTTTCCCACCTGATACTCATTAAAAATGTTCTCAAGTTCTCATCCCCCTCCCCTTCTCACCTCCTCTTCCTCTTCCACCTTTCCTCCTCCCACAATCCTCATGCTCCCAATATTGACAGGCGGTCATATCTATTTCCCCTTTACAGGTGAATTTATGTATGTTTTTCTTAGAGTTCATCTTGTTACTTCTTTAGGATCATGGACTACAGGCTTGTCATCCTTTGCTCACAGGTATATCCACTTATGAGTGAGCACAAACCATGTTCGTCTTTCCGGGTTTGGGTTTCCTCACTCAGGATGCAGAGGCGGAGACCCCCGGCAGAGCACTGGGCTGAGCTCCCAAACTCCAGTTGAAGAGTATGGGGAGTGAGAATATGAGGAAAAAGGTCAAGATCATGATGGGGACACCCACTGAAACAGTTTATCTGAGTTAATAGAAGCTCACCAACTCCAGCTGGACTGGGAAGGAACCAGAAAATGACCAAACTAGACTCTCTGAACGTGGATGGCAATTGTGTGGCTGTGGCAGAATATGGGGCCACCAGGATTTATCCCTATTGCTTGTACTGGCTTTTTGATAACCCATTATTGTTGGATGGATACTTTGCTCAGCTTAGCTATAGTAGGTGAGGCCTTGGGCATTCCCCAAAGCAATGTGCCTTATCATCTCTGAAAAGTGGATGGGAGGTGGGGTGAAGGGGTAAGTGGAGGAAATGGGAGGAGAACAGGGAATTGGGATTGGTATGTAAAACAAAAAGTGATAGTTTTTTTTTCATTTTTCTTTTTTTAAAAAATAAAATAAATGATAAAAAACTTCAAAAGGCAAATGTGAATCCAAATGGATATTTTCAGAATAAAATTTGCAAGGTATAACTTTAAAATATAAGTTTTAGATGAGATAATCAGCTAAGCATTGAAGAGAGTTTTAATGAATCGGGAGAAATCAAAAAAAGTATTCATATTGAAGAGCAAAGGCAGTTATAATACAGTATGGAAAGAGCACACGTTATATGTATTATTAAGCAGAAAGAGAATAGGCGTGACTTTAGAGAGGTTTTCAGAAACGAAAATGAAGGAAAGAAGCAAAGACTTTGTGAAAATATTTAGCGAAAACTTATAAATTGACCTGAAAATCATTCATCTCAAATGGCAAGGGGGAAAATGTGCATTTCAGACAGAGTAAATGAAAAGGAATGAACAGTAAAGTTATCATCACAGATTTAAATTCTTAAACTAAAGCCAAGTGTTAGCAAATATACTTACAATTAAATGCATTTTTTTCAGGAGTAAAGCACAAAGCAAAACTGACATTCTAACATAAATTTTTGAAACTAAAATACAATTTTTAAATTTTGAAGTGAAATTTGAGATTTTTAAAAATGGTTATTCCCAAGGAAAGTTTTAGCAAAGAGAGGCAAGAAATGTGAAGAAGATATGGTGAAGATAGTGGAAGAAAATAGTGCCAGCCACAAGTAATAAAAGCATTAATTTAATTGTAGCAAGCTCAAAGAAACTAATTCTAGACTCAAAAAGAAAAAAAAAAACCTAAAGGTGTAATATTAAAATAAATGAAAAATGATGTCTGGCTAAAATACTTCTTTTGGGGTGTCAGGTTTACAGAAAATAAAAATATTTGAACTGATAAAAAAAAAAAGAAAGAAAGAAAGAAAGAAAGAAAGAAAGAAAGGAAGGAAGGAAGGAAGGAAGGAAGGAAGGAAGGAAGGAAGGAAGGAAGGAAGAAAGAAAGAAAGGAAGGAAGGAAGGAAACGGAACAGGAGAAAACAGAAAGTGGTAAACAAAGCTAAAATTGTACATGATCCTAGAGCCAATCATGAAGCAGTGTAAGTTTAATTACTGTAGTCTACTATAAAGTGTATACAATCATAAACTCAGTAACAGCAATGAAGTAATAAGAAAAGGAGATGGAGCTAGTGATTAAGCATATTTGAATAATCCTTCTATTGTACATGGCCTAATTTAATAATATATTCTGTGTGTTTTATGGTTTGTTGGTTAACATTCCACCATCAATATTTTTTTTATCTTGTGATTCATCTGTTCTTAGGAATTTGCTCTTGCCCCTGGTAGGCATTCCCCCATTTACCCAGGGCATCAGTCTGGCCCAGCTGGGCAGGTGCTTTGCCACTTACCCAAGTTTCCAGACATTGGAATGTGCACTCTGATTCATTTCCACTTCAAATTATATAAAATGATAAATTTTGTTTTTCATTGTTTAGTCTTCAGTATGAACCTGTCTACATCCTCATACTTACTTATGTAAATTCTTTTTGAGAGGTTATTACTCAAACAGCAAGGATTCTTGCAAATAGAGAAAGGGGACAACTAGGCAGTTCACTTCATAGGTTTGTTGGTGCATTCAAGCAATGAGCACTCTTTTTAGAACATTGTATAGTATCCCTTCTAGAAAGCTCACCCTTTTCTGTAAGTCTCCACCTTAACAACAAGAAAGTCAAAGCCATTGACACCAGCACTGGGTTTCTTTTGTCCATTATTCTGAACTTTTCATGTTCCATGTGTCTCTGTAATTAGAATTCTCTCTTGTTTTTTACTGGATTGTTTTTCTATGCAACCATTTAGCATTAGCAGTCTGCTTCATTATAAACTAATCAATTAAATGATTTTTCCACAAATTTTCTCAGAAAATAAATGTCACAAGCTCTTAGTCTCTAAACAGTGTGCCTTTGTGGATTCAATAATTATTGTAAAACACAACCAGGGGTATTTCTGTAACCCAGGTTCAATAAAGCCATGGCTCACAGCTGTTTTCCTAAGAGGACATTCTAGATCATCATATGATAAACATGATACAGTTGGAGAACGGGAAATAAGTAGTTTTACAGGGATTTTAATAAAACAAATTTTCCATGACTGAAATATTAAAGTACAAATATATATATTCATACATATACAAAATCTATTCTCACTATAAAATCTTAGAGACAAATATCTTAATCATATTATTTCTTTTTCAGTTTATTTCATAATAGTTTATTTTCACTTTATTATTTTTCTAATAGATAGATCTATTGCTTTGAAATCATTAACAATCAGAATGTCTCTTACATGTATTTCCTTTACTCTATCAAAAATTTTTAATCTCATACATATTTAATGTAAATTTAATTAGAAGATAATTATAGCTTTATGAAGATAGATTTGGGTGTACTTATTAAAAGTACTCTGAGTTTATTGAGAAAGATTATAATGTAGTTTTTTGATTTTTCTGCTAAAAAGCCTACGTAGTTACACCGTAAAAACAAAATAAAAAACAAACTTTACTCATATTTATTATCTCTAATCATAATTACTGATGTCTGTTAAAATATTGAGTGAAAATTATATATGGAATAACATTTATACCACATATAGAAACTGAGTTATATCTATTTTATTCTTAAGCAAGGAGTAGCATGTTATTTTATATTTTGAAATAACACAGATGTAGTTTTACATTATTTTGTATTGTACTTATTCAATGCTCTTTCATACTTGAGTGAAATCTGCTCTATGAAAATTGACCAAAAATTGGCACCCAATTTACTAAACTTGATATTCCCTGTTCTATCTTCCAAATATTCATAAAACATAAAAGTTTTATTTTCTTCATCTGGACATCCATGTGTAACACCATCTGGAAACTACTTTGCTATTTGTAAAAATAGTTATATTTTTCAAAGATAAGTAAATATTTAATAATATCATTATATCACTTGTAATAGACTTAATTATGATTGAGAAACAATGAATAAACAAAGATCGTGGGCTGTTCAACAGATGTACTTAAAATTATTGAAGTAACTAAAGTCAGCGGCACAGACTTGGAATCTACATAAAAACAAAACTACATAAAAATAAATGTTAAGATATCTAAATACTTTCAGCATGGGCTTAAGGAACAAAAAACTGTTCAAATTATTAGGCTTCCAATCAAAAAAGTATCTTACATGACAGTAAGATTCTTACATCTCCCCATGGCGCACAGGCTGTTCCAGAGGAAGATGAAGTTGGACTTGATGGGTTTTAAAAAAAAAAAAAAGATTCATAAGACTTTATCTGTGCAGCCTTTAACATTTCTAGGAAACACAGTCTTACAGTAAAGTCTCTATCACAATTTTTTACCTCTTTTTCAGCAATGTTACCTTAGCCTTAAATACCAGAGTCGTTCTATAGATGTATCCATTAGGACTGCGATACACAATTTTGTATTTAGGTGGGACTGAAGTATAATAGAAAATGCTGACTGGATGGGGAAAGACCATAGGCCTCAACCCTACTCAAGGAACTTGAGGGAACTCAGGAATGCTGAGAGCAGGAGATACAGTCTTTGCCAGGGGAAAGCACGCTGATTGACTTTCCAGTACCAAACGGTGAGCACTGAAAGCATATGTACAACTAACACACAGATGGAACAGACACACAACACATATATTAATCATATATAAGTGTATATATATATATATATATATATATATATATACCCATACATGCACTATTATTAGTGTAATGATAGATCATGAATTGAAGGAGAGCAAGGCAGGGTATATGACAGGGCTTAGGAGAAGAAAAGGGAGGGTCAGAAATGATATAATTCTAATTAATCACAGTACTAAAATAAAAATAGCAAAATATACATGAAGCTGATGGAACGATATGGTGGGATGGCTGTGGAAGGAGTTGGTGTAGAAACAGTAGGGATGTAATCAGTCAAAACACATTTTATACATGTATAAAATTCTCAGGTATGTCTAACAAATTATATCATAAAATGATGCAGTGGAAATTGAAGCAAGTTTTAATCCTTTGGCAGATGGTAGTGATTTGTATAATACTTAAGCTCCAGGAAACTGGTTTGATATCTGTAACTGTCTTAATATTCACAATTTTCTTACTACGTTATATTTAGTTTAGATTTGCATGGGTTGAGATCTAATTCCACGATTGCTAGGAATTAATATTATATTGTAACTTATATTAATTTAAATATGATGACTTGTTGTTTATGGAAAAATCACTGATGGGCCTAAAATAATATTAATACATGGCAAAACAACTGAATCAATTAATTGTTTGATTTTTATTTTGGCTACCTTAAAAATCCAGTTGTTTATGTTATACACTCATGCTTATAAGTTTAAATATTTGAATAATAGTTCTAATATTTTCCTGTTTAGAGTTAAGTATTTTATGAAGTAAGCAGGGAAAAATGTAGCGCTCAATAAAAATCAATTAAAAAAAGAAAAAAAATGAAATGTGCCATGTATCTAAAGTAAATAGCATATCCCACCAAGTAATAACATCGTGAAAGCTGTTATATTATATCATCATGAAAGATTATTTGCTTTATTCTTTCTCTACAAAACAGTTAATATTTTTTAAGATAATGTAAACAGTAACCAAAGTGTAATTAGTGACAATCTAGTCTTTTTCTTAAGGTATTTATGGAAATTGATATCAATTATATTTAAGTGATATGTGTCACTAGAGAATATTTATACTTAAAATGTAAACCTATTTGTTTTTCAAAAATGCATACCAATATTTGAAACCATGTTTGTTGAATGGTGAATAGAAAAGCTAGTGATTGTTTTAAAATGATTTTGTATCCTGAAAGTTTGATAACATTTTTGATAATTTCTAGAGGTGTTCTGGTTGAATCTTTTGGGACTTCCAATATCCTCACTTGAAAATAAGAATACTTTTACTTCTTTCCATATTCTTTTTTTTTTTCAAGTCCAGAATGCAAAAGCAAGGTTTACTCAGCACATTCTCCAGCCAGGCTGGGGGTCGACCACTACTCGATGCGGTGCGGTAGGGAAGAACCCCCTCATCATGTGGGGTTGACATTATATAGGCAAAAACCGCAAGCCAGGTTTACTCAGGATCAAGGGGATTAGTTTTGCTGAGTACAGGCTATGGACTACTTCTGTATATTCTCTTTCTCTTTTAAGCAGCTACCTCTGCTTCTGTGCATCCCCCCAACCTCCCCCCTGAGTAGTTTTTTCTGCTCCCTTTAATTCCTTTGCATGAATTATGCTCCAGCTAGTCATTTACACACGATGTTGAAAAGGAATGGGGATAGTGAACATGCCTATCTCATTCCTGAATTCAGTGGCTTGGTTCAAGCTTTCCTACACTGAGGATCATGTCGGCTGGGGTTTTCTCATACATAGCTTTAAAAATGCTGTGTTATGGTTTTTTTTTTTAATTTGTTTTGTTTTGTTTTGGTTTTGGTTTTTCGAGACAGGGTTTCTCTGTAGCTTTGGAGCCTGTCCTGGAACTAGCTCTTGTAGATCAGGCTGGCCTAGAACTCACAGAGATCCACCTGCCTCTGCCTCCCGAGTGCTGGGATTAAAAGCATGTGCCACCACCGCCCGGCTTGTGTTATGTTCTTGCAGTTCTTCTTTTCCTAGTAAAATTGTTATGAAGATATACTGGATTTTGTCAAAGGCTTTTTCTCCATCTATTGAGACTCTCGTGTGATTTTTGTCCATTTCTATGATATTTTTGAACCACCACCATACACTTCAATTTAAATCCTCCTTAAACAAGGTGAATAATCTTTAAATGTGCCTGTATTCAATTTGCTAGTGTTACATTGAGAATTTTTACATCAATGTTTGAAGCACGACTAATAAAAGCTCAGGGTCAGAAATTGGGGTTCATCTAAAGATCTGAAAAGCAAAACAGCCAACCACTGGTTCTTCCCTCAACCTCAGTCTCAGATGGGGATCCTGCCTCCCAGAATCTCAGAATGAGATTGTGCTGAGAGCTGTTTCCTCCCGTTTTATAATCCTCTCTAGGGCAGAGATTAGAAGTGTGCACCACCATGATTAAAGGCATGCACCATCCAATTTCTATGGCAACTATTGTGGCTACTGGGATTGAGGGTGTGTATCATTGTGGTTACTGGGATTAAAGGTGTGTGTTACCATAACCTGGTCTGTAAAACTAAGCAGTGGGACTGTTTTCTCAGATCTTTAGACGGTCTTTATTTACTAAAATACAGTTGAAATGCCACTACAAATGTTCATCAGGGATATTGACCCATAATTTTCCTTCTTGTTATGTCTTTACCTGGGTTGGACATTAAAGTAATTCAAATTTTTAGAAGGATTTAGGAAATGCTCCTTCTGTTTCTACGCTTGGAATAATTTAAGAATTATTGGTTGTGAATCTCCTTTGGGAGTCTGGTAGAATTCTGTTGTGAGTTCATCTAGTCCTGGACTTTTTTTTTAGTAGAAAGACTTTTTATTGCTCCTTTAATCTCCTCATTTGTTATGGATCTGCTTAATTGTTGATCTCTTCTTGTTTTAACTTTGGTACTTTGGATGAATCTGGAATTTCATCTTTTTTTTTTCTTTTTTAAGATTTTATAACTTAATTGACTGTTGGAGGTTGGTTGACCACAGAGAAGTTGAAGGTTTAGCGGAAGGGGTACAAATAATGTCAAAAAGGGGACTTATGTATGAAATTCTAAAGAAATCAAAGGCCCTGAAGGGAGAAAATATACAACTTTCTTGATGAAAAATACTAGAATTCTCCTGAAATCTATTTTTCCTCTCATTGAAACTCCAGTGGAGTTCAAATAAGTTTCATACTATAAAAAAGCAGTGTTTAAACAGTTCACACAGCTAAAATCCTCAGATCCCGAGCAGTTTAAAAACATAAATGTGCTCATGTTACCTTTTTATCTTTTTTTAAAAAGACAGATGAATAAAAATGTGCAGGCCCATACCTTCACATGGAAACATGAAAACTGGAGTTAGTACTCCCTGGATATACAATATTAAACTACTTATATATAAACATGCATGGATGCACATGCATATGAATGTGTAAATATTTTAAGTGCCTTTTATATATGCAAATGTGGAATAATTTTACAAAATTCAATTCTGTAAGCACAATCAATAATCCATTAATAATAAAGGATATTAGTTTCCTGACGACAATTCTCCACAGGGATAGGAAAGCTGACAGCTTCACTGTTACAATTACCAGAAACTAATTTCATGGGTCTTTATTAATGATATTGAATTTTCTTATATATTAAATCCACTTCTCCATGCATTGTTATTCTTGTGTTTATCACTCATATTATTGACCTTGGCCTTATTTAGGGAACCTATTTAAAAAGGTTTTCCCTTCCTTACTGGATGATAAATCAGATTTAAATAAGATAAAAATTTAAAGGTTAAATTATACCTTTGCTGTTACAAAGTACTTTCTTTTAGTCTCCCAACCTTATGTCTATAATTAATTTATTTTAATTATTTTAATTTTTGAGAATCAGGCAGCATTGTTTTGTTTTCCAGCCATCATTTTGAACAGATGAGCCCTGAAGCACCAGCGTTCACATCAAATGAAACAAAATCATGTTAACAGCAACAATTATTTATGTCATGATTATTATTTTCAAACAGAGAAACTGGCACTTTCTGAACATTGCCTTTCACAATCCTTGCCATACCCTTCCGAATAGAAGAAATGTTTACTTCTATATTATCGATGGAGAAAGCTGCAGTTTAAAATTCTGAGTATTTTTGCTAACATGTAGATTGCAGACAAACCAAATAACAAAACTCAGACCTTCACCTGTTTCTTTCCAGGCTGAGAGACGGTCTTGCTACTGATTTTGTTTTCCTACCTGAACAGCGTGTGTGGCTTGGCAGAGAATAATTATTATTTAAGTAATAAGAAACAACGGGAAGACAATGAAGAAGATTCAAGGGCGACGTGAGCAACTAATAAAGAAAAATAAGCCAAAATAAATAATAATAGTGAATCAAACCCTGATATTTACCTTCTTACATTTATTAAGAATATTTTTTCTCTCCAACTATAAAAATTACTTGTTATTTTGTTTGCATTGTTTGTGGTTCACCAGGTAGCTCATGTGAGGGATAAAGATAAAATTGCTTTAATGAGTCACCACACATGATTTGACTTTAATAGTTCTTTGTTTACCTTTGTATTTTGCAGTCTGATTGATAGTGCTAAAGGGGGTTTCAAAATGTTCTGATCCACCAGTTCTAGAGCAGGAATGCCTGCTCATTTGCTATCATATCTCAAAAGCCAATAATAAGTCTATAAAATTTATATTTGAAGAGAAAATGTTTCAGCTTAAGAATACAATTGAAAGCTCATTACCAACATCTTTACATGCTCACCTTCACATGCGGGCAACCAACCGCTGTGAGGAGAAAATCACACCCAGCACTTTTTCTCTCATGGGTTAGACAGATGTGTGAGACTATTTCATAGTGTGCAAAAAAAATAGGTATTTTTAATTTCAGCTTTCTCAAATGTTCTCTGACATCATTAAGTTATTTAGTTTCCATGTTTCATTTGTGATATTAATAGCAGAGTAAACAACACACTACATTATTCTAAAAATATATTAGAGGCCCAGGAAATGGCTTGGCAAGTTAAGGCATCTGCAGCAAAGCCAGATGATCTGCATTTTCATCTCTGGAGTCCACATGGTCAAAGGAGAGTGCTCACTTCAAAAAGTTGTTCAATATCTTACACCACCACTCCCTGGGCCAGGCAATGGCACACACAGATACTCACATACACACACAAAAATGTAAGTTAAAAATGTTCTCTACATGTGTCCAAACATTCTCAAAGGAAAATTACAAAGAGTAGCATTTTCTTTTGTGTGTGCTTGTGAGTGTGTTAGCAAGGGTGTAGGAACAGATGTGCACATGTATTTGGGAATCAGGACACACTTAGGTATCTTCTTTATTTACTCTCCACCTCAAGTTTGATGCACCCTCACTGATGGCAGAGCTCACTAATTTGGGTAGCCTGACTGCCAGCATGTCCTAGAGATCTTTCACTTTCTACCCTTTCATTCTGAAATTACAGGAACTTACTGCATCAACCCAACTTTTACACGATTACTGGTTCTGGAACTTGGTCCCTAGTGCAGCAAACACTTGAGTAACATAGTGACCTCTTCATTCCCTAAACAGTGCCTTCTACAGCTGTTGTTCTTGTGTTTTGGGTGTACATAGAATTTTGAATCAGTATAGGGTATTGAATTTTAAATCAACACTGTGAAAGACCCTGTGGGTTGGGGAGTGTTGTTGTCTGTGCCATGTCTGAGAAACCTCTTTCATGTAACACTTCACATTATTATAAGAGATAACAGCATCAGGTATCATTTAACGTTCTCACAAAGAGTCAGGAAAAAAGGTACTAAATATGAATGTCCTTTTTTCTGCGGTCAGAATGGCTAAGATCAAAAACACCAATGATAGCTTATGCTGGAGAGCATGTGGAGTAAAGGGAACACTCATCCATTGCTAATGGAAATGCAAACTTGTACAACCACTTTGGAAATCAGTATGGCAGTATCTCAGAAAATTGAGAATCAATATACCTCAGGATCCAGCAATACCAATTATGGAAATATAATACCCAAAAGATGCTCAATCATACTACAAGGATATTCGTTCAACTATGTTCATTGTAGCATTATCTGTAATAGCCAGAACCTAGAAACAACCTAGATATCCCTCAACCGAAGAATGGATAAAGAAAATGTACATCTAATTACACATTAGAGTACTACTCAGTGGTAAAAAAAAATAATAACATCTTGAACTTTGCATGCAAATGGATGAAACTGAAAAACATTATTGTGAGTGAGGTAACCCAGACCCAAAAAGATGAATATATTATGTACTCAGTTATAAGTGGATACTAGCTATAAACAAAGGATATTGTGCCTATATTCATGATACTAGAGAATCTAAGTAATAAGGTGAACCCTAAGAAAAACATATAAAGATCCTCCTGGAAAGTCGAAATAATAGACAAGATTGCCTGACAAAATTAGGGGCAAGGGGGAGGGGGAAAGAGCGAGGGTGGAGGGGGAAGAGATGGGAGAAGGGAAGAGGTGAGGAGAAGGTTAGGGAATTGGACAATTGAAATGGAGAAAAGACAAAGATGAGAGCAAGGAAAGAGATATCTTGATTGAGGGAGCCATTATGGGGTTAGGGAGAAATGTACAGGAACCATTATCAGTTTTAGTTACTTAATTCCCTTCCTGGTCCAATTTGTTTTAAGCAAGTAGATTTATCTAAATAAATAAAATGATCTTTAGCAGACTCTGTCAGTCTCTAGTTCTTTCTTGTATGTTTCAAATTACCTTCAACATTTGATTAACCTTCTTGTAGGTCTAGAGTCTTAATAGAAAATGGGGGTGGGGAGATTAAGTTTTAATATGCAATATATCAAATTCAATACAGTATTTCAAAATTCCCTATGGGAAGTCCAGAGAAGTATAGTATGGGAAGATGAGATCCAGAGAGATTAAGAAATAAATAAGTAATCCTTACAAACTTCCACCAACCAAAAACTACTAAGGAACAGGCCTGTGTTCTTTGTTTAGGTTCCCTCGCTTATCCCAATCTCATTCATAATACAGTATTTGAAAAATATGTTAATTTTGAATATATCCTACCTAGATAAACAAATAAAAAAACTTTTTTTAATTTTAATTATCTATAATCAACAAGAACCAGCATTGAAAGAACAGGTAGATTTCTCCCTGTTTGAGAAGTTTTACTTGCAAGATATAACAAATTAGATAAGCCTAACTTGAAATTCCATCAACAAAATAATTTTGCATCAGTTTTATCTTTAAGAAAATTAGTACTGCGGTTTTCTTTCACTTCTACAAAGTGTGGGAGTATTCTAAAGAATCAAATGAACCCAAGAGCCTACTCAACTGAATTTTTGAAAAGCTCCCTTCTCCTATTCATTCTAGACAAGTTTTGATCATTGGACAAATTGAATATTTTTCGTTAGTTCACTTTTACATTATTTATCTAAGAACTGACATTCGTCTGATCTGCTTGTACTTTTCCTTCAATTATCAAACACACATCTCTCTATCTGCTTATTCTCTACTTTGTTCTATCTTGGAGCAAAGTTAAGACCAACATGGAATTTCCTTAATTTACTATTATGACCCAAATCTATTATAATTCTTCTAAGAGGACCACAACTACTGTGAGAAGACTTATCACATTTATTTAAGTTTATTAAAATTATTTAAATAATTTTCATTATTAAATTATTTTCCTAATTTGGACTGGGGATGTGGTGCAAAGACACAGCATTTGTCTCATATGTGGGGTGCTACAGGTCAATCGCCATCAACTCAGAGTCCACCCTTTACATTTAGTCTTACTTTTATATCTTACATTTTTATGTCAAAATGGGACAAGAGTGCAGTCTATTTCCTTCTAACACAGAATAGCTCAGACCTCCTCTTTCCCTACTATTGTAGCTTTACTAGTTTATGCATAGCTCCAAACCTAAAGGAGAGGTGAAGTTATTCAGTTGGAGAGGCAGGAGTTTGACAGGATGTCATGACGTGGTGGAGAAGAAAGATCTCAGAACCCACAGATTTGTGTTCCAGATCAGTATATGGACCAGATCGTTCCAGAAACTACCAAGCTCCTAGAAATCACACCATCATTAATGTTCCAGAATAAACTTTATTTATGTGACCAGTTGAAATAACTATTAATATAGGAAAGAGTTCAGACAGATTCCAATACATGATCGTCATTGGTGAAGACCTGAAAATTTAAGGACTTGAACAAATTTCTCCATGTGTACTAAAAGCAGCTGACAAATGCTGGACACTTTGGAGAATTGATGTCCTAAACAATCATTGACTCACTCACTTCTTACATAGCTGTGTAGCTGTATTTTTCAGATTCAAGCTTCCTCGTGGAGGTGAGTAATATCGCAGTGACAGTCACTATTCAAAACACCAGGAGCTTCTAGGACTCACAAGTTTACGTGAGCAGACAACAGTTGCTGACAAATGGGACTCATAAGCAGTGTAGCTGCCTGCAGACACTCTAGGACTTCAGCAATTCAGCTTTACCGAATCCACATCCCTGCTATGGTGAACTTTTGAGTGACAGAGCTGACCAAGCCATCCAGTGCCTGAAAAGATCTCCCACTTGTTCCCCTATAAATAAGCCCAATAAATTCACTGCATCATTTCCTTGATCTGTCACTGCCTTTTCTATCTGCAGTGAGCAAAACCAGGCTCCCCAAGAACAATAAAAGACCACTGAACATACTCTCATCCGTGTGACTCTTAGGGAACCAGTTATAAAAACAAAAATGCCGGAGCTGGGTGATGAAGTGCTGTCTTTCAGAAGACCGAGGTTTAATGTAGTACATTTAATGTACATTTTAAGGGAGTGCATTTTAAAAAAATATTATTTTTTAGTCATCAGCAGTTTTAAAAGATAAACATTGTCAAAGCTTAGAGAAATCAACATGGAAAGCACATACACAGGTTAAAATAAAGTGTATAAAATCAAACTATGGCTCCTCAAAGTCAGAGATTATACAGAATAACATCATGAGACCCTTTAAAGATCACAGTGCCACAATAATTCTAGTGTGAAAACAGAAGGACCATGAAATGGTCATTTTATGGACATATTAGAATAAGTGAAAGATGACTATTATCTCACAACAAAGAAAATAAGTTTCCCGAGAGAGAAAGAGCAGCCTGGGTGAGTCACACTCCACCAGGTCTTCAGCTCCACACATATCCTTCCTCGGCCCTATCACACACCCTTACCCTCATGCTCATAATTCTGTAATGAATTTTCCCGGGATCAAGTCTCTCTGTGGCTGAGAGGAAAGCTTTCATTCTCGTCCACGTCCGTGCACAGGTGTTCCCATGTCTGCAGCTGCTCAATTCACATCACGTGTGCTGGAGGCATTCTAGCGTTGGGACACGGAAGTGTGGGTAGCACTCAAGGTGAAGCTCTAACAAACGCTGCCCATGGACAAAGTGCTGTTAAAAATGAAATCTAGGTCCAATTAGACTAAGTAGGAGAAGCTAATTTCCTCCCTGAAAAGAGATATATTATTTTAATTCTGCAAACAATGAGTATTTAGTATCTGCCAACCGAGAATCTCAGAATTGCAATTTCATATGAAGAATATTGGAAACTAACCTATTTTATTTTATAATTAAAATGGCTATCACTTGTACTTCTATCAAGCTAAGAGAGTGTTAAATTTTATATTTTATGTCAAAGGTTTTATAATTAAAACGTGGCATTCTTCATTTATATCATTAATTTGATATCATTAATTTGAATTTTTCAATTGAAGAGTGATATTGTGCATCCATTCATATTCTTGTCTTTGCCATTTCTCTGTGTAGGTATTGTATATGTACATACAATTTTTGATCAGTTATCTACATAAAATGTTTAACTATTTTCTCTTTACTTTTGAGTTTCCTATTTGTTGAGTTTACGAATTCATGCTGTGAGATAGAAGTTAGTCAGCAATGTAATTATTAGGCATTTTTCTAGCATGTGGCACTACTTTTATATTATCTGTTTATATGAAGCAATTTTTTTCATCAAATAAATGATTTAAAGAGAGAAAAATTGTAATTCTTCATTGGACCATGATTTTAGTGTTATTGTTATGCCTAAGAAATTGTTGCTCACTCACGACTTTTCGCCTATTTTTTTCTGTGAGCTGTTTTATAACTTAATATTTTCTAATAGTGATTGGACTTTTGATAGCAATGGGACCTCTCTTGGGCAATGAAAGTTTGATCAAAGAGTTTATTGTCTCATGATCAAGAAAAGTAAGGACATAGACAATGCTATAGAGGAATAAACAAAACAATAGCACTCTTATTAAGGAGTGTGAGAAAGAGTGAGAAGTTAAGTAAATGTGAGAGGCACTGCTGAAAACCATAGGTCTCAATGAGAGGGAAAGTGCTAAGCTCGTTGACCAGGGACTTTCCATGGGACTTTGGTAGAAACTGGAAAAAGATCATATACAACTTCTACATAAACTGATGAATTCTCTGTGCTTATCATAACAGAAGCAATGGGGAGTTCACTCACTCCATGTTTCCCCCTCTGAGCTAACCAAAACGTGATCACAGCCTGATCTATAAGTTAAAGTGGTAGTAAGTCCTTGAGGATTCCCTTTTCCTTTGTTGACTTATTAGTTAATTACCAACTTTGGCTTATTTTACTGCTCACCAACTATTAGCTGTTGACTTTGGCCTTCTAACTCGGGCAGCCATTTCTAGTTCCTTAGTATGGCAGATGGTGTTGGTTGTCAATGAAACAGTTCTCTTTGCTTTCCCGTTTACATGACCAGCTTACACTTTGATCATGTGTATCCCTTTACTTCCTACAGAGTGTTAAATCCTACTTCAGTATGGTCCACTTTTTAAAGTATACTTATAATAAAATATATGGCAACGGTTTGCTAAAATTTCAAATTTCTAATTCAGGAAGCTATAATAAAATACTATAACCTAAATAACACACACACACACACACACACATATATATATACACATATATATTGATTGATTGTATATTTCTTAGGGCTAGATACCAGCAGATGAAGCATGCGGTAATTATTATTTCTCAAAAATGCCACATTCCTAGTTTGATGAAAGAGACAACACCATTTTGTATGTGCAGCTTTATATAAGCACTAATAGTAAATATCAGGAATCTACTTCCATAATCCAATCCTCATCAGCATGATAGGATCTAAGATCATGGAAGTGATAATCCTCTGAGTATCCCTTCATTTATCCAGAATAAGTTAATTGTGGCTTTAAAACTCATCCTAAATATGGAGATTACCTTTCCATTGGTGATAAAGTGGACCAAATGAAAAAGAGAATGTGAAAAGAACACAAGCATTCATTTTCCTCTGCTTCTTGACTATAGATAATGGGGCGACTGGCCTCAATTTCATATTGCCAGAACTTCACCATGATGGACTGGGTCTTGATCTATAAATCAAAACAAGCCCTTGCTTGACTTGCCTTTGCCAGAGATTTCATCAATTGTGATGCAGTAACAAATACACCTCCCAAAGCCTCATTTTTTAATAGTTAGATAAATATCATAACATAGAAAATACATATCAATGCCAAGATGTGAACTGACAGAGAAGGTCATCTATGAGAGACTGTATAAACAAGGCATGCAGCAAGATTCTCTTTAGAAATGAGTGGTAGTTACTAAGAATGATGTTTCGTTTTGGATAGTTGCCTACCACCAGGGAATCTATCAAAATTCACTTTCTAAAAGCAAAGGAAAAAACTAGAGACTATTTAAGAACTGTGATTCCAAGAGATAAATATAATAGTACAGTAAAACTGTGGCATTTAAAGAGTTTTTTCTTACCTCAATGATGGTGCATTATCAAATAGATTTAATAGTGTTCATTTGAAGATAATTTACAAAAGAAAACCAGTGATAATACTTCAAAACAATATTGCCACCTCTATAATTTATGTTGTCATTTGGATTAGTTTATTGTTTTATACAGTGAACAAGACTTTGTTTAACTTTGCCAAATTGACTTAAATTACTAGCGCAATCAACATCTTTATATTGTTGCAGAATATCCCTAATTATTGCATTGTATCAACACTTAATCATACAATCACTGAAAACTAGTAAGGAAGAAAACATTATCAGAACTTTAAGCACCAGACAGAGAAAATGGGAATAAAAGTGCTCATAGGCTTGGAAATTATATTCCATTGTGTTTCATAACCAATTGTGTGTCGCATAAAAAGAAAAACACTTCTGTACCACTGTCGATTGTATCTGTCTAGTCTGTTTCAAATCTTGGTACTACAAGGCCATAGGAAGAATATAGCATCCAATATGTTGAATTTTCTGACTCTTTAATTCATTTTCCTTCTAAGATAATTTTCTGTATATTATGACATTTAATATATTTTTATTAAAAGCTTCTCAATGTTAAAATAATTTAATTTAAGCTCTAGAAAAGCATGGATCTTGGACAACATGGTTAAGTTTTATGACACACTTATTTATTTTAATAGTAATTTTTTGTTTCCTCTGAAATTAGGTCTTTCTCAATTTTCTGCTTTCTTTTCTTTTATGTTCAGCAATCTTCATGGCTTAATAATTAAAAAACTGTAAAATGTAAGTATATATCAACATAATAAATGATAGCCAAATTGCATGTTCATAATGTATAATTTTCATAGAAATTGTGTTGTTGAAAAATAACCATAGATATTGTAATATTCCATTTATGTAAATCTTTTCTAAACTGACTTAAATTGCAAATGTAATCAAGAACTTTGCAGTGTTACAGTCTATCCCTAATTATTGCCTTTGTATCAACACTTAATCATACAGTAGCTACAAGTTCCTAAGGCAGAAAACATTTAAATGAATGCTTCATTTCACAAACATGAAAACACATAACAGAGGAAATGTGAATAATAATGCTTAAAGATTTGCATTTTGTTAATTTTATTTTTACAAAGAGGTGAAAGTAATCCACAGTGAGAGAAAATAATAAAAATAACCAACAATATAATTATTTGACTTTATGAGATATTGTTTGGAAAGCTATTGGAATGCTGAAAGGGTTTTTTATTATTATTACACTTAATTTGGTGAATATATTTGCCAATCCCATTTAACTACATGTATTTTTAACAATACAAGCAAAATTTATCACAAATTCACAGTGGGTACATGATGTGTTTAAAAACTAGATAAGAAACATGGAAGCTGAATAGTATTCTATTGTGGATATGTATCAGGTTTTGCTTACTCATTTACCAGTTGATGAACATAGAGAATGTTTCCAGATTCTCAGTGTTATGCATGAACATGGATGGGTGGGATGTCTCTGCTGTAGAATATAGAACGAAACATCAAGGAACATGGAGGAATGGGTGTCTGTAGTAGGATATAGGGTGAAGCATCAATGAATGTGGATAAGCAGAGGTATCTGTAGTAGGATACACAGTTTAAGGGAATATATCCAGGAGTGAAATAACTGGTTCATATGACAGACTTATTTCTAGATTTTAAGGAACTTCCATACTTATACCTGGAGAGTTTGTACCAGTTAACACTCACACATACTCTGAATAAATATTTCTCTTTCCCTACACCCATGCCACCATTTGCTGTTTCGATCTCTGTTATTCTAAATGGGGTAAATGAAATCCCTAATTTGTTTTCACTGATAGTTAACCATATTATACATTAATTTTTCATATTTCTCATAAATTTGAATTCTTCTGAGATTCTGTTTAGTTCATTATTGTAATTTTTAATTAGGTTATTTGTTTTCTTATGGTTTAATGGTGTGGTTTGCTCATTTTTTTAATACCATCTATAATCTAGGTAATGAATATCTGTCATATGAATAGTTTGTAAAGTATTGTTTTGCCTTTGTTTGATTTTTGCTTCTCTAGAAGCCATCTCTTAACTCAAAGGATGCTTTGCTGGAGTGCATAGAAGCATTTTTGCTTCACGAGTTTCTATTTTCCCATAATTGGGCTCAATGACAGGATCCTGCTAGAGTCATTCCTGTGGATGTGAGTTGTGGAATTTCATTCACCTGTAAAGAAGAATGTAATTGTGATGTGTAAGGTAAGTGATACCGCCCCCCACACACACACACCACTGGCTATTGCTACTGATCTTGATTACCATCTAAAGCTTGTTGATAAAACCCCACTCCTGGAGACACCATGAGAAGGGAACTGGAGATAACAATTCAGAGTGAGGTAACTCACACTGTAAGGCAAGCAAGAGATGTTGTATTTGAAACAAGATACTGTGATTACACTGGATTACTCAGAGAAATTACAAAAACAGTAAGAGTCATGAAGTGGTGTTCAAGGAAACACGTAAGAATATAAGTAGCATAAATGAGGAAAAGAAAATAGTGGAACGAGAAGGGGGAAGTGGGATAGGAGGTTGGAGGAAAGCCAACTATATGCAAACTCTGAAGAGGTCCAGCTAGCTAAGTTGGTAGAGCATGAGACTCTTAATCTCAGAGTCATGGGTTTGGACCCCACATTGAGCACCAATTTGTTGTAAGGAGACTTCTTGTTTCTTCAGGCCACCCAGAACCAAAATAACACACTGACTCTTACATATTAAATTAACCCATTTTTATTAATCTGTGTATTGCCACGTGGCTGTGGCTTACCGGGTAAAATTCCATCTGGCTCTGGTGTTGTTACATGGCTTCTCTCTGACTCTGCCTCCTTTTTCCCAACATTCTGTTTAGTTTTCCACACCTGGCTCTGTTCCCCTAGTTCTGCTATAGGTCCAAAGCAGTTCCTTTATTAACCAATGATGTTCACAGAAAACAGAGGTCTTCTTATACTCATGGCCCAGCAGGACTTTTCCAGAACAAACTCCAAAAGTCTTTACCTCACCAAAAATACAAACACAAACAAACAGCACCTCCCTAAAAAAAAAAAAAAAAAAANTCACCAGCATGCACAGGGTAATGTTATCTGCAGGATTCAGTTTCTATATTAACTTCCGAACTGGTTAAGACCAGTCTCGGCAGCACTACTGAAAATTCAATATTTTGATCAAAATTCCCTGAGCCATTTTTTTTAGGTCAGTCAATCAAGAAGCAGTAGTTTTAATGAGCACCCACAGGGCACATAACTTTTACCCTGCCTTTTTTCTTGGTGTTCCTACAATAGTTTTTATCAACTTTTATGAGGTAACATATTTTCAAGTGCCTCCTAATAGATTTAATGATTCAGTTAAAGTGAATTGATTATTATTTTGCACTATATTTATAATAATAACAATAACCAAAAAACACAATTTTTCAACAAAAGCAAAATAATCAAGAGGAAAAATTAGTAGCCTGTTTTTTCTCTCATATTCCAGGAAACAGTAGAGGATGGATTATGTCTCCTAGTGAAATACGTAGTTATCAAGTGTCAATTAGTTTCTCAGTACTGGTGTGTAAATTAAAATAAACAAGACAACAAAGTTCTGCTTTGCTTTATGAAATGATTTCTAATAGAAATAATTTAGAATTATAATTGTTTTACTTATATAATAGAATAAAACTGGTACCCTGTTGACAGAGGCTGTTCACTCATTACTGCCACTCTGACCTAAGTGATCACACAGAAACTGTATTATTTGTTATACTGTTATAGCTTAAGCATATATCTAGTTAGCTCTTACATTTTAAGTCAACCCATTTCTATTAATCTGTTATTTACCATGAGGTTATGGCCTACCAGCAAGGTTCTGATGTATCTTACCTCTGGCAGAAGCTGCATGGCATCTCACTGACTCTGCCTACTCTCCCTATATATCTTTTTCAGCTAGGAATTATGGGTTAATTTAAGATGCAAGAGTTAATCAGTAAGAATTGTTGTAGGCGTCTGTGTATTTCTTTGGGACTGAAAGGATGCAGGACCTAACAAAACCAAAACCTCTGTTAACAATATCCATGTATATAATTCCAGAATAAGAAATAGTTTGTAGAGCGTTATTTTGTGTCCTCATATTTTTTTTTCTTCTACTAAGAGTTAGGACAGCATCTTAATTTATATTTCATTGTGCTGAATAATGTTATGCTTCATTTTTAAGCATCACAGAGTTTAGTGAGTTATTTTTCTTGATGCTGAAATTTACAGTATCTTCATATATAGAATATCTCAAATAGTTAGAGAGTTCAGGCCATAGACACATAGCCCGGTACTACTTGACAGAACATTATGTTGGAAGACAAGAGCTCAGTGCATGACAGGAAGGAATCCGACAGAAGTGAACAATGCATATGAAGTAAACTACAAAAACTCCCCCTCCAAGGAAGCTATAATTCTGCTCTTCTCCATTTCCAATAAGGCGACCGTCTCATTACACCACAGTAGAATTAGTCCACTCACTAGGTCAAGTTCTTTCGCTCTGTCTGCAATCACACACACACACACACACACACACACACACACACACACACAGGAGAGAGAGAGAGAGAGAGAGAGAGAGAGAGAGAGAGAGAGAGAGAGAGAGAG
>NW_026067898.1:2656608-2665777 GCF_014885135.2 Alexandromys fortis
AATTTTATATAAAAATCTCATTTTAAAATATTTTGTCAGAAATTTTTAAGACTTGTCTTAAAATATAGATCTTAGAGTATTTGAATTTATGAGGACAAAAATGTAATGTGCCTGCAGAACTTTCAGGACATCTAAAAAAGAAAATAAATAAAGAAATAACTGTTATATATTGGCATTTCAGGAACTCTTCTGGTGTTCTCTGTGATTCCTGACATTGGTCTCTGTGAAGATGTTCACTCTATGCTAGTTTCTCAATATGGAGAAATAAAAGTGCTTTGAGTTCTCTTTGCTATTCATAAACAGATCTATTAAAGTTTTCCCAATGAGGACCCTATGCTCTTCTCCTGGGCAGCAATAATCCTTCCACTATTTATTGGAAATTGCCCATAGTAAAGTTTCTTACAGTTAAGAAAGCTATGCCATATACAATTATATTTCCTAAAAACAACTCAAACTTGTTCTACATTTGAATGTAGAACTACTTTGTGTGATTGTTTTTACAGAGAGAAGAACTTGCTTTCTATTTAAAAATAGAAAACATGGACATTAGAGTAATAATTCTTATACATTTTGCAGAAGCTCTCCACTTTGGGGTAAAGAAAAGAAGACTGGAAGGCAGTATTTTAAATGATAATTTGAAAAATAGCATCATAACATTATAATTTTTCCATTTATTAGTAGTTATATTTTCTTATTTGATTTATCCATTTATTTTCTTAAAAACTGAAGAAATTCTAAATAATAAGAAAAATAAAGCTGTCTCTCTTTGAAATAAAGTTTGAAATTATGAACGCTTAATTGAAATATACTAATTATATTTCATATATTCTCAGTGATGAAAAGAGAAAAATCAAGGCATTATTTTGCTATCATACATAACCATGTCTTGTCATTATCCAGTTCCAAATACACAGGCATTAGACATATATATTTTTGAAAATCTAAAAAAAAGCATAATTTATTTTGCTCATTGTCATCTGTAATTTTATATAGCAAATGATAAATTGAAGATTGTTCTTTCCTGAATGGAAATTAATCACATCTCATGTTGTCTTGTAAGGTTTCATATGAAACAGAATAACTTTCAGTACATTTGTAATAGAAGTATAAAACACCCAGCAGAATATTCTGGAGACAGACAAGGGTCTTGCAGAGAAGGGTTAATTCCATTTTCCAATTCTACCTTCAGCGACATCCTCTATTGCAGGAAAAGCTATAGAGTTCCAAGCACAGTTTCAGTTTTCCAAACCACTCTTCAAAGGGTTTCATTTTTATGTCAAAGAGCATTTGTTTCTTCTTGAAAATGCTCTATGGGAGGTTTGGTCATTTATCTTGTGTGGATTCATGCTTCAAGAAATACAGAACTGTATGCCAAATGCAGGTCTTCGAAGGGAGATAAGTATATCATGACTCTTTGCTTCAAGACATAGTAAGGAACATGAAAAACACTGTAAGCTTCAGTCTCAGTTGACATATTGACCAACTAGACAGTGATGATTAAATAGTAAAGTTATCAATACAGATGCCAGGAAAACAAGAGAGAGAGAGAAAAGGAGAGAGAAAGAAAATAAAAGAGCTTATAGAAGACTCTTCCCTGCAGGAATTTTTTTTGGTGCTTAATCTGACACCAATGTAATGGAGTACAATCTATTTTTAACAGTGTAGAGACAGTTTTGTTTTTCACTGTTTTATAGTTGCCTTACAGGTTCATAAAAAATTATAAATTATATTTGGTATAACACCAAAGACATACAGCTTTGAGAGTTGCTTCTTGATCACTCATTTTATGTTTTCTCCTTCTGATGAGGCCAGTTAACATATGAAAATTGCCAACACACTAAAAGGCAGATCACTTAAAATATGCACCTGCGCTTTTAACCATAAACACATGAAATATATTTAATCCTCTCTAATAGTATAATAGTATTTATGCAACACTCAGGTAAGATCATACCAATAGTATTAACAGAGCATTTTCAAAATATGAACTACAGAAATCAAATTACTTTATTCTTAAATCTCATGAACAAAATTTAAAATTAAGATTTGAAAATATAAAAAAAAGATTTGAAAATATAATTTTACTTACAACTACACTGAAGTGTAAAATGTTTTTAAAACACAAACCCTGCCTGCTGTAGGACCAGATACTCACACAATGCCCTTGGTAGCAGCCTGGTCCAGACATCGCCATGGTCCCCAGGAGGCAAGCAGACCTCACTCCTCAGTCTACTCCTCCTTATCATCACCATGGACACGGGGCAAGCTGGCCTCCCATATCTGCCCGATCCTCTCCATCCACCTCTCTTCCTTTACGTGTCTTTCCACGGTGTATGAAACATTCAACTTCCCTAATTCTCCCACTTCTGTGCCGCTTCTTTCCTTAAAATGAGGGTCCCACACTTTCCTGGGCCCAAAGACCTGAGCTGGTTTTCTTCTCCCCTGCTTGGACGGCCCCAGCAGGCTAGGCCCCATCTGAGTGAATGTACATTAGGAGGGTATTAAAATGTAAAATATTTAAACTTAGATAAACTTCTAGACTTTTTGTAATATAGTTGCTAAGATAAATAATAATCTAAAGCAAGTCAAATACCACAAATGTTTTATACAAATGACAAATGTTGAAATATAGAACATTAAAACAACATAACCAGGCCCCTCCCAAAGGAATGAGAGTCCTGAGTTACTTATGAGAAAAATGTTATTTTTCCTGTTTGCCAGCATTTTAGAACCCCTGAAGTTCTGAAGGTGCAGTCTTACCTGGAGGATTATGGTACGTTTATTGATCAATTCTGGAATCACAAATTCCTGAGGAGAAATAAAAGAGCATTGTTTAACACCTCATTTGACTAACAATAATTACACGTGCCATGTATATAAAATTCGGTGTTTTCTACTGATGTGTTTATAACGGCAAAAACTAGCTGTTGAAACCAATAGTACTTTAAAATTCAAAATAAATACAATTTAATCAAGATTAAAAGTACAAGAGAGGTACTTAATGTTTTCTAGCAGTGCTCTGTGAACTGCTGTGCAGCTTGCACTGATGCGTTCTGGATTTGCATGACCGTGTTGTGACAAGGACCCTGCAGGCACAGATGAACACAGTCCCCTGAAACTCTGCCCACCGCATGAGCCCTGTGCAGCTCTCTGACTTACGTACTGCTTTGTAGATGTCACTTATCTCTGCAAACTAGTTCATGTCTGTCACTCCTATTCTCAGATAGCCTAGAACATACTTCGGTAGTTCAAGCCTTGTGTCATTCTCTTATTTATCCACATTTTATTCTGAATCTGCCTAAATCCAGTCCGTGGAGAAACTCACCTTCCAGTGAATCTCTCATGACTAAAAACCATCATCAAACTCCTCGGGCAGAAGAAATTTTGAACCACAGACTCAACCATTTTTCTTTGTGTTAGAAAACATCACTTTCAAATTGAGTTTCCATGAAAATGAAAAAAATATTACCATGAATATATTTTTCAGAATTGAAAATTATTAGAATTCAGTCACTATGAAAAAAACTGTAAGGCAGACCTTGAAAATTCAAATGTATCTAATGTAAGCAATACATTATCACATGCTTTTAGCAGTAGAGATTACAAACGCCAATTTTGAATACAAGTGACTTAAATGTCCCATTCATCTTATACTCAAAATATTGTCTTTAATTAAAATTCTTTTGTTCTCTTCCTGGTGCTTTCCAAATTTGCTCCTGTGCTAGGGGAACATGAGATGTCATGACACACATGGTCTTTTTCATAAGTGTTTCCATCTAGAGTGTTTTATTCGCTGTGGTATTTCTTAAACATTACGGATAATAAAAAGAGGTTAAAAAATATGCCCTTTCATTTGTCATTGTTTGGCTTTTGCATTGTGAAGGCGAGTTTAACCTTTTACTACCTAGACAGAAACTGTATAAAAGTATGTGAACTGTATAATAACTTTGCTATGAGTGAGCTCCTTATGCCTCTAGGTAAGTATTCTGACATTCGGTATTTAAAGCTTTAAATTTGTGCTCTTGTAAAGGTCAAATAGAAAAGAAAAAAACCAAGGCATTAAGTTCAGTGGGAGAAAGAGTTTGAAATCTGTTGAAAATCTTTTTTTTTATTAAAGAAACATGGTTTCTAGAAAAGAAAGAAGCATGTAAAAAAAATAAAAGTGGTAGTGGAGAGGACATACTGAAGAGATAGATGCCCCAGTACTTAAAAGTGCTTGCTTCTTTTCCAGGATGCCTGAGTTTGGCTCCCAGCCACCATGTCAGGCCACCCAGAAATGCCTGTAGCTCACACTCCAAAATGCGCAACACCCCTTCTGAGTCTATTAGTATGTGCATGCATGTAGTGCTTGTGCACGCATGTGCACACACACACGAGCACATACACACACATTCGTGAGAAAAGGAATGTTCATTGTTTGCGAAGATAATAAAAGTGTATTTCAAGAAAAATGAATTCATAAGGAGCTTCTGTACTATACAAGCTGTGGTGGTTTGAAAGAAAAATGGCCCCCAAAGACTCAAAGGGTGTGGCACACTTAAGAGGTGTGACTTTGTTGGAGAAAGTGAATCACAAGGAGTGGGCTTTGAGGTCTTTGATGCTCAAGTCAGGCCCAGTGTGGCATTCTCTTCCTGTTGTCTGCCACCCAGATGTAGAAGTCTCAGCTACCTCTGCAGCACCACGTCTGCCTGCCTGCTGCCCTGCTTCCTGCCATGGTGACAATGGACTAAACCTCTGAACTGTAAGCCAAACCCAGCTAAATGTTTTCCTTTATAACAGTTCCAATGGTCATGGTGTCTCTTCATAGCAATAGAAACCCTAAGACATAAGCTTATAGTAAAATGTGGATTGCAGAGGGATGAATTAAAAACCCTTAAAATTCCTTCCACCGTTGCTAGGTTCACAGCTGCATTCACTTCCCAATTTAATCCAAATAATATAAGCACATTCACCATGAATCTGTAGTTTGGTTGTTATAAAGGAAAAGACAATATACTAGACAACATCCAGTAGTACATTTCAAGATGATTTCCCTACTAATTATAAACTATTATAAACTACCAAAATTCCAAAGCCATCAAGAGAAACAATAGAGGATCATTGTCAGGTTATGTACGAATATCTGCTGTTGGTCGTTCACGGAAAATCTCTATTAAGGAGCCTATTCTTTTTCCAAAATACATGATAATTTTTTACGAATATTTAAAGAAATAGCTTTGTCTCTAATTTTTAATCTCTAATTTATTTTATATCTAATAAATTCCATTCATTTATAGGCTTAACAGTGGTGTTTATCTGAAAATGTCAATCATAGCGGAATCACGTTTTCTAGAAGACTATATGGAAGACTCCATATTCGTCATGAAAGAATAGGCTTTTGTACCCTACTATAAACGTGTTTTATATAATGATAGTTCTCACCTATCTGATGGTCAGCACATATAGGCAAAAATTAAAACTTACCAAGAATGTGGAATTAAATTCTACTAAGATAGCATCAGATTACACAGCATCTGTACTCTCACAGTTTGCCACTTGCACAGATTACCATTAAAAAAAAGTTATTTTTCAATACAAAATTTCTAGCATTATTTTAATAAATCATTTATCTTTCAGTTGAGATGGAAATAGAAACCCATTTGTTTTTGTTTTTGTTTTTTTTTTAGTTTTTGAAAATTAAAGCGAGCCTATATAGCAAGAAAGAGTGAGAGAAAGGGCTGGGGGAGCAAAGCAAAGAAATAATAATAAAGTTAGAGTGTTTATTATGACCCTAAGAAGGTAAGAGTAAAATATTAAAGCTTAAGGCATTCTGTAGAGCAGGCTATGTTCTGTAAATATTATAGTTTTTCCATCTGAAAATTTGATTTCTAGTTACTCATTATGCCCCCATTTAAGCTTCAAGCATTTTCTCTATGTATAACATCTCTCAATGAGAGGAATTTAAACATCAGTGTTATTTCCAACAGAAAAGTGCATCAAATATGAAGAGTAGAGATCAGCCTGATCTCAGAATTCTAGACAGCAAAACTCAGCCAAAAATGATGAGGATGGATGTGTTACAGTAAAACAAACCTAGTAATTATATTATATTATATACATTTATGAAGAAGATGACTTGCCTTTAAGAGGCATAACAGAATTGTTTTAATTGAAAATAGTTTCCCTTTTAATTTGTATGTATATGCAGCTTTATGTATGTAAGTCTTATGTGAAGATGTCCTAGTAGGCCAGAAGTGGCAGATCTCCTGAAATTAATGTTATAGGCAGCTGGGGGCTCCCCCATTGTGGGCAATGGAACCAAATATTTATCCTATGCCAGAGCAGCAAGACAACTGATGATATTTTTCTCTAACCCAGAATACTATACTTTATAAATAAAGAAAAATTAAATAATATGGAAGAATGGACATTATTGATTGAATGATACAGCTTATTGTATGCATACATGTGAGCTAAGGTACAGCAACACTTGCTTCAATATTTCTTTGACTGGTATGGGAGGTCCTTCCATCCATGTGTTACCTTTACTGGTTAATGGATAAAGAAAACTGTCTTGGCCTCAGCTAGTTGGGGAAAATTAAACTGAATCCTGGGAGAAAGAAGGTAAAATCAGAGAGAAGCCAAGGAGTCAGCACCAGAGACAGATGTGCTGAAACTTTGCTGGTAGGCCACGGCCTCATGGTGATGCACAGAATAATGGAGATGGGTTAAGTTAAGATGTAAGAGTTAGTTAATAGTAAACTAGAGCTAATAGGCCAAGCAGTGATTTAATTAATACAGTTTCTATGAGATTATTTCAAGTCTGGGCAGCTGGGAATGAACAAGTGGCCTCCTACAACAATTGACTTCACATAACAAACATCATTTATCGCCACATTATGGTACAGATGTCAGCATCATCTCTGCTCTTGGCGGACCCTCAGAAAACAATGGTGATGAAAGACTTTCTTTCTAAAAGGCTGTCCTCTCTGCTGGAGCTCATAGTGGAGTTTAAAATTTTTCCTTTCACATTGTCTTTTGTTTTGCAAAGTCATGTGTTTACACAAATTTGAATGCAGAATATTCTTCCCAGTTTCACATTTTGAAGCATCATTCCACTGTAATTTTATTTGATGTTAAGAATTTCAGTAGGTAATCATATTAAATGTGATAATCATGAATGGTCCTCAGGTCAGAATATCATTGTTTTCAGATTTAGCTACAGCTGTCAGCTTGAAACACTTGGGAAGAGGAGACCATAACAGAGAAATCACCTCCAATAGAGTCCTTTAATAAGTAGTGGAGCATTTCCTTGATTGGTAGTTGATATGGGAAGGCTCAGCCCACCATGGGCAGTACTTTCCATAGTCAAGGCACCTGTATGCAATAGTATGATGTCTGTTCGTGGCTGACAAATTGGCTACATCTGCAATTAGCGAACAAGTTAATCAGATGGGCTCACAGGTGGTAATTAGAACATTTTCATTTCACAGACCCGCCCTATATCTGGGTCACCCCTCCTGCTGTCGGGCTATGTAAAAGACATTAAAGAAAGGAGCTTTTGTTTTCACCTGCTTGCCCTTGCTCTCACTGACAAGAGCATCTATTATCACACCGAGGCTCTTTGTCACTGGCATTGGAGCCGATTTCTTTAGGATTACAGCAGATACTGGAGACCAGCTGAGACTTCTGGCATTGTGGGCTGAACAGCTATTGGATTCTTGGGCATTCAGTTGGGAGACAGCCACTGATGGACGGGCTGGACCATAGCCTGTAACCCACATTAATACATCTCTCTATAATACATCACTTGACTCATACAGAAAGGTAGCTGAATGGGAGCCAGAAACAAGGTGGTAAGCAGGCATTCTTATGTGGTCTCTGCTTCAATTCCTATGTCCATATTCCAGCCAGGAATTTGTATCATGGCTTCCTTTCATGATGGACAGTAATATATAAAATGGCATTAAGCCCTTCTTGTCCCAAGCTGGATTTGGCCAATGATTTACCACTGCAATAAAGACAAACAAGCTAAGGCATGTCTTGTAAAAGAAATTGATGATTGGGCTGTTTGGATGGCTAAAGAATAAAGGTGCTTACCATTGAGCCAAATAAACTTAGCCCAGTATCCACAGGCAGAAGGAGAGAACTAACTCTTACAAGTTGTCCTCTGACCTCCACGTGGTACAAGTGCATGTGAAAACAGACACATGTGCTTCACACACACACACACACACACACACACACACACACACACACACACAGTATATAAAACAGAGATGAAAAAGAAAGAGAAGAAGATGAGGGGGAAGAAGAAAAGAAGGAAAGGAAGGAGAGGGAAAGAAAGGCGATGGGGAAGAGAAGGAAGAAAGGGAAGGAATGGGAGAGGAGAAAGAAAGAAACAAGCAAAGGAAAGAATGATCCACTCATTCCCTTAATACACAACCATCAAGAAGCACAAAGCATGGACACAAGGAGAAGGCAGCTGTCGGAGAGCCACAAAATATACACCTCACACTGGAATTCTACTCTCCAGCTTCCATCCTTCTGGACCTCACAAACTATTTAAATTAGCTTTGATTTTTTTTTTATTTTTTTGCTGTTGTTACTTGGTTTTGTTCAGCTTTTGCCCCTATTTTTGTGGAAACCCAGAAGATTGAAAATAGGATTAGAACTATAGTAATATCACATTTAGAAAGTGTAAAACCATAAATTATTTATGAACAGCTCTGCTGTACATCATAATTATAAATATTTAAAATATAACATCCAAAATATGAATGATAAAATCTGGCAGAAATACAGAAATATGGAAGCAGAGCAAAACTGCTATTTTGCTCAATTTATTAGTAAAAATGAGTATACAAAATAGAAAAAATTAACTTACAACATCAATTCTAAATAATTTATCTATCACTTAATTTGGGACAATTCTCTTTGGTATGTATCCTCTCAAGTGATTTAAATTTTATTTCAAAAATGTATTTCCCCTTTAGGTTTTTTGTGATAAAAATAAAATTTCAAAATTGATTTTGCAAGCAACATTTTTGTAATCTCACTTTGAATACTTTTTAATTTTTTTCTATGGGTTAAAATCATACTCTATAATATTATAATTAATGCTGCAGGAGATCTTTAAATTTAACATGTAATTAATAATTGCAATGTCCAAGATGTTAAGCTATTTGTA
>NW_026067898.1:2665982-2684589 GCF_014885135.2 Alexandromys fortis
AATAAATAAATAAGGATAAAAAATAAAAAGTACTTTTTAAAAAATAATTTTAATATTAAGGTTTACAACATTGGTAAGAAATGTCTGCAAATTACTATAATTTTACTAAGTTATAAAAATGATTGCTTGCTTATAGTAGATGTCGAGTTCATCATAAGGCAAATTATAGGGTGTATAATAGAAAATAAGGGAGTATTTCCTTTCTGTGGTCTCTTACACAGGACTTTGTTCTTTTTAAACAATTTGAACAGGTTGTTAAGAAGAATGAGCATGAAGACTGAGTCATGGAATCAAGGAATCTACAGCGTCTTGCTGGGTTTTGTTTGTTTGATTCTGCTTGCTGCAAATGGTTCTTTGAAGTTCCTTGGCCCTTATTTCCATGATTCCTAAGCTACACCACAGAGGCACTGACGCAGTATGCCCATCTATGAAATGGTGCAGTGAGAAAAATATGAAATGTATTTGTGGGAAGAAAGACAAGAAACTGCAATCAGAATCTCAGGATTACTGGGATACTTTGAATACACAGTCACCAATTAAAAAAAAAAACATATTCTGTGACATCAGTTCGGTTACTCAAATTTCAGTACACTGTCCCAAGGTTTTATTTAATGAATTTTATAAATACAAGTTACAATTGTCAATACCAGGAGTCTTTGTCAATAGATGACATTAAAGTCTGTTTAAATTATTTAAGATTCATGCCATTTAATGTTCACGTAGTAATGCAGCCCTCTTATATAAGTCAAAATCACATTTTGTTGAACAAAACAACTCTCTAAAGTTTACTATAACATTTCCTGGCCAGGCTTTTAAATAAATTACCAAAGTGCCTTCTTTGTTCTTTTTTTAACTGTTGACCTGTTAGACTCAAAAATATTTCTAGAAATCCTTTTAAAATCAGAGTAGGTTAAAGAAAAAAATGCCACTGAACCAGTAGCTGAACATTGTTAAAATATATTATTTTCAATGGAACAAATACATATATAATAATCTGAGTAACTAAAGACTTTGGGTCAAGTTAACTTCAATAAGTAAAAGAACAATGTCATTTTACTGAGAATAAAAATGTGAAAATTGTGAATAGAATTTACCTTTTTTCTTTAAAAAGACTAGCATTATTTTTGGTAACCCATGATTCATATGCATTGCCATACAATTTGTTCTCATAGCTAAGAGAGAAAACAGTTTGTAGAGTCCCATTTTCTGAAATCAATCACGTTATGTAACTTCAGATGCAGGTTTCTTTTAAAATAAGCCTCCCTGTTTAAAAGCTGTGGATAAATTGGGCAGAATAATTTTTACTTTTGTATCAAGGAAAGCAGGAACTAATGTTAATCTGATAAAGACATTTCAGCCATTACTAATCCTAGGTCTTTTATGAACAGATGGTGCTTGGGGAAACCATCTTACCACCTAAGATTTAGAGCAGATACACTTGCATTCAGGATGCTTTTCTGTAGGGCAACTAGGGATGCCACCTTAGCTGACTTACTTAACTTCTTGGAGCCTAAGTTCCTTTATTTTCATAAAGTTATAAAAATTATTGGGAAGCACCTAGAACAGTTTTTTTTTGCATTTATGAAGCAATCAGTGAACGTGGATAATATGATTATCTTTATTATCCAGGCAGTAAAACAATTCCATTCTCTTATGTTTGACAAAGTTTTAACCCTAATAGAGGCAACCATAAATATATTACATAAAATGCTATTATATCTGACTATCATGCTGAATTTTACATTTTGTGATTTGAGTTTTTAAACATATTAAAAATGATAAGCTTAGATTAATGGAAAATATTCACACCTTTGTATAGTAGTAATTCCAGGTTAAAGAGCCCAAAAGAAGACATAACTTCAGTTTATCCAACCATGTAAGACTATTTCTTGCATATTGGCTTCTAAATACAGTCTCTTCTCTGATATCCGTCACTGATTTAATCCAGTATTGCCTCATTTCTCTTTTGAATGCCTCAACTATGTCTAACAAAAATCACTGGAGATGGACAAAATGTCAAGTTCTTTGTCTAAACTTAAAAAGAATAAATTCTAGTTCAATTCCCAATAAACTTCCCGTTTGCATATAAATAGTCTAACCATAGATTAAACCCCCTGCATTAATGCTGGTCACTTTGTAGTTTAATCTCCACCCAGAATTATCCATATATCTCTGATTATATAATTGCAAGAATTCTCTACTCTGTACCTATGAACATTTCTAGGTTCTTCCTACTAACTACTTCTGAAAACGTAAGAACCACGTGATCAAATGTTTCACACCAGGAATCGACTTCTCAGTAACAGTTTTCTCTAGTCATCTTTCTGTCAGTGTGATCATATACATGGCAAGCATACAGAAGAAAGTGTGATTATTTATAATAATAACCAACCTGACAGTACGAAAACCACGTTCAAGGCAAATCTCTGCAGCAATTTGTGAAAGAATTTTAAATTATGTTGATTGACGTGAAAGGGTTCACTTACATGTGAGTAATACCATTCCATCAGCTGGAGTTCCAGATCATGTAAAAATTACAAACCTGTGCTGAGAGATGTCTTGGTGACTAAGAATGGGTGCTGTTCTTCTAGAGAACATAAAGTTGGTTTCCAACATCCATGTCAACAGCCTACAACTTCATTGCAAAGTGTCTTCTCCTGCTTATGGCCTCTGAAAGCAGCTAATGGCTACAATTAAGACTATGTCTTCTGTTCTGTTCTACTGCTGTGTGTGAAGAGACACCTCGACCACAGCAACTCTTTCAAAGAAAAGCATTTAAAATTGGGACTTGCTAAAATTTCAGAGGTTTAAGTTCATTGTTATTACTACAAAGATCATGGTGGTGCACAAACAGACATCATGATACCCAGAGAACTTGATAATTCTACATCTTGATACGTAAAGAGCAGGAATAGAAAGACACCGAGCCTGGTTTGAGCGTCTGAAACCCCAAACTCACCTGCAGTGACATACTTCCTCCAGCAAGGCCACATCTACTGCGGCAAAGCCATACTTTCTAACACTGCCACAGACTGCTCTCCAAGTTCTCAGATCATTTTTTGTCCTTTAACTGTTTAGAAGATTACCATGCTGTGATACATGCCATACTATTGTGATATTCATTATACTATTATGATACATATCATACTAGGAAATACAGTTTAAGAACAAATCAAATAAGGGATGCAATCGCAGAAAAGGGTACAAGAACTTTAAATATATATTGCACATTCAATGAGAACAATTTGAAAGATAGCCTTATTGTATGACTTGAAGCCTATGACATCCTAGAAAAGGCAAAAGAAGAAAGTAAAATATCAATATTTGCTGCGTTTGGGGGAGTACTGCAGGGAATAGATAAATACATAGACATCAGGGTGGATATTATGACAGTGAAACTAAGATATTTTGTGTAATAAACCATGATGGATACATAATACAATGTTTCTGTAAACCTTTAGCATTATACAATTCAGAGTGAAACTTAAGTTCTGGGGATGGAAACATTCAGTTGGGCATGTTTTTTCCCATGATAAAGAGACATGGTTTTGCTCTCCAGGACTGCATATAAAACCAGACATGTATGTGGTAAACATCTCAGTAATCCATAGGTAGAAATAAGAAAATCCAAAGCTCAATGTCAGCATTTGCTATGCAGGGAGTTCGAACGCAGCTTGAGATAAAAAATCTGCTTCCTAAACAAATAAGGGGCATGCCTGGGAAATGGCGCCGTGCTTAAGACTGCTTGCTGCTCTTCCATAGAACCCAAGTTCAGTTTCCAGTGCTCACATCCAGTTGCTCACAATAGTCTTCGACTCTAGCTGATCTTTGTGGGCACTTGTCCTCATGGACGTATACCTACACTCACTTATAAATACCAACACAAAATTAAAAATACCAAAAATGGATCATAATCAACAGCGAACTTTAATGTAATCTACAGACTTTGGCAAACACTAGTTTATTAACACTGGGTCAATTTTCCAATTCTATAACAGAAAAACCAGTTATTCGTGGGGGAAGCTGTTGGCAGGGAACCAATATGATGCTTTCAATTCACTTTCTTTCCTAACCCCCAATCTATTAAAAAGAAAAATGTATTACTACCAAATTAAAGTCTAAATATTAAATGTTATAAGAGATGAGTTTGTTAGGAGTGGTAAAGATCATTGCTGTTTTTCTTCTAACAGACGTATTTCTGAGTTGTACGAACAAGGTTATTGAGAAGGGTTGCGGTTTTAAATAACTAATCTAATTTTGAACTTTCCAAGCATTTTCATAAGTACACACATATGAAAACAAGCATAAAAGGCAAGTATGGCGAGTATCCAACTTTGCACAGAGAAGAGAAGCCACGTTACAATGTCTTGTCGTTGCCCCTTGGATGTTGCCAATTTGTGTGCTAATAAAAGTTTTCTAAAGGGCTTGATCTTAGAGAAATGTATTTTTTCATTCACTATTATAAAGAAGAGTGATTGTCACAGGCTAAGGATGCTCATACTCTTCTTTATCCTCAAAGTGTGGCTGTTTCGGGAAGGTGCACAAACTTGTGCAGGCTAATTCTCACTTCTCTCAAATGACAGTCCACTGTGCTCACCTGGAACTTGCCATGTGGACTGTAAAAGGCTATCTGGAGAATCCTTTCTACAGTTTCCTCTCATTTACTCTCTCCTGGCTTCAGAGAGCATAGTGCACACATGGCGAGACGGCTTTTAGAAATCACAAATGAAAGCTTACAGCGTAATTCACATTTTAAAAACACTTCATCCCAGAGTGCTTTTGTCTGGCCCTGAAAGAATATCAGCATCTTTCCAAGTATATCATCTCCTGGTTTCCTAATCAAAACAACCCTGGCATGGAAGACAGTGGGAGCTATTTAAAACAATGAATATCACTGCCGTGCATTTTAGTTGAATCATTCGCTAGATGCAGAAAACAAAACAAACCAAAAAAAAAAAAAAAAGGTAATTTCAGTGAAATCTGAACTCAGGTAACAGCCACATACATCTTTATATTCCACACATTTTGTTAATCACTGACTGAACAACATCGTGCCTGGAGCCAACTGACAGGAATTTTAACCTGATTAAATGTCCCAGTACGACTTAATACCTTTAAATGGAATTTTTATGGCCTGTTCTGCACGCGTATTATTAATACAGTGCCATCAAGGAAACCACAGACACGCATAATAGCTCATCAATTTGTAACTAAGCACTTCTGACCTTGAAAAATCAGCTGTCTTTCAGATTAATGTCGTTACATTTTTAGGCAGGAAAGAGCACCATAAAATTGTCATGCTTATTTTTGTAACGTGTCGGAATGAGAATTAGGAGTAGGGGCCCTGCTGATGGCTTCTTATTGATACTGCCAGAAACCTCTGACATTTGAATTAGAAACTCAGACCTCATCCTAATAAAAATCCACTTAAACATTTCATTTCCAGCTTAAAGGATGCATACAATACACTGCTGATGAGATGGGGGTAAAGTATAAAATATAATCCCCACTGAAGAGCACATTTCTTAGAAAGTAGAAAGAAAGAAAAACCCCTTAAGTTCCTTCTCTTTTCACATGTATGTTTGTGGGTACACAGTAACAGTGGGAAGACGAAAAGGGACCAAGGGTCTATCGTCAATGTTCAAGATGAGTAAGAAATGAAAAAGGATGGAAAATGGTCATAGCAGCAAATTGAAAAATCATGGCAAATTATCTTTAATTCATAAAAGAGACAATCTGGAGTTAACTGTGCAATATTGAATAGATTTTGGTGATTTTTTCCCCAAGAGTAATATTTTTACACCTACTGCAAATTCATTCTTTTCAGCAGCTACAAAATGAAACTGTGAAACCCACCATTTAAAGCTTAGAATATCTATGAAATTCATTTCTGTTTCACCATAAGGAACTATTTATATCTTCATTAAATTGCAGAGTTACAATTAGTAAAGATTGTGAAAAAAATTAACAACAGTGGAAAAAAATATTCAGGAAAGTTCAAGGCCAGCGCTAAAATAGGCAAAGACGTTGGACAGACCTGCCTATCAGAAAGAATGACAGATCAATGCAGAAATTCCTGTCGGTTTGTCGTGTCTTCAACTCTTCTGACATTGTAAACATAGTTTTACCTATGTAGCATAGCGTTATCTCTGCAGTCACTCATAAACATTTATCTTTTTCTAAGAACCACAAAATATGCCTTGACCCACTCAGGAAGAAGACTAGAAACTGACTGCTTCTTCATTTAAAAAAGGCATATTTTGATATTACTAAAGAAAAAAGATGATTCTCAAAATCTGATTTGTGTTGGCGCTCTCTCAGAACCTGCCTGAAAGGAAGCTACCATTACAAAAGTAAAAAGCTAGCACGTCATGGTGACGGAGAGAAGGGCTGCATCCTCCTGAAGGCAGAGGTCCTTCATTCTTGCTGAACAGGGAACGGACAGGGCAGCCCTTCCTGAGGAACTGCTAGTACCGAGAAAGAGCTTGCAGAAGGAAGCACAGCAGTTAAGTGGAAAAGTTCTATGTTGTCTTTGACATTCCCATGACTACAGATGGGCAATAAAGGAAGCTTCCTGAACACCACAGGACACAGTAGGGAAGGATCTGATGGTGACAGTGCTGACCTGGCTCTCAGGTTAGGGCTCTGTCAGGAGAAATGCATAAATTTATTCTTAGCCACATCAGAAGAAGTTGTAAACAAAGACAGAATTATAAACTATATGATTCTTCCCATTTCAATGGACTTTGCTCAGATGTCTTAGTGAAAAGTTAATCCAAATTAACAGAAAGACTCTCACAATTTACACACTAAATATTTTACTGATTTATAGAAACATGTAACCCAAACCCAACAACTACACAAATCTTTAAAAGTGCAATAAGATAGAGAATCCAAAAACATGGTAAACAACATGCATTTTGTTTGTGTATTGTGTGTATTCAGTATGTTGATTTTATTAAGTTTTGTCATTTTCCACAAAGTACCTCTGTTTTCTAGCCTAAGAATACATTGAAAAAATACAAGGAAGTTAGAAGGCAAATAAGCAATAATCTTAATATAGTTACTATTTTCAAAAATAGCAGAGCCATTTGAATGAAGGATATACAAGAATGTTTGATAGAAAGAACTCATATTCCTTATTTACAATACTCGATTAGTCATCTTTTTGGTACCAGAATAACATGGCTGATGTAAATTAACTAGACATGACCAAAGTTTTACCATTTTGAGCCCTAATACTTTGAGCATATAGTAGAATAATATAAAACAGTAGAGCTGCCTAGAAAAGGAGACATGGGACCCTATGGCTACGTGTAAGAGACAGCAGACCACAGGTGTCCTCCATTAGCTTAGGAAGTCAAAGCACCTCTTTCCACAAGATCCCACTGTCAGAGATTTCTTCACCTATCATTATTGCTACTCAGTGGGAAAGCACCCTCACCCACACCAGAAGACTCGTAGTTTTTAACCACAGCAAACATCATATGTTGTACTAAGTCTGATCAATTCATAACCTCTAAGACTCAAATTTGGTTTTCATTGTTCTAAACTCAACAATGATTCAGAATTTATATATAAGTGCAATTATATAGGAATTTAATTTCTCCTTACTTGTTGTGGCTAATTTCTTTTGTTTGCTTTTTGAGCCAGGATTTCTGTTTATAGTACTGGAGATCCTGGAACTCACTTTGTAGATCATGCTGGACTCTAATCCAGAGATCTCCCTGCCTCTGCCTCACACGTGCTAGGATTAAAATGTACCATAATGCCTCAATTGCAGTGAAATTTTTATAAGGATATTATAGCAAAGCTAGAGAGATTGCTAGGTTTGTTATGAGCGGATACCAATCTCAGAAAAGACTCAGGGTTGGTTGTCAGAACACAATTCTGGTAGTTCACTAAGGACTGTCATTCCAACTCCAGGGAGATGGGATCCCTCTGCCCTCTGTGGACACCTGCATTCAGAAGCACATACCCACCTTAACTCCATCCACCACACAGAATTTAACAAATAATAATAATTAAAAATATTTTGGATAGTTGTGATTATTATTGATCTTTATTTGGTTTTGGGGGAAGTGGTTAACAGCTATATTTTTTCTTTTATAGTTTATTGTTTTTAGTTGAGTTATACATTTTTTCTCACTCCCCTTCCTCCCTCCCCCCTTGCCTCACATGCTCCCAATTTACTCAAGAAACCTTGCCTTTTATCTTCTTCTTAGGCAGATTAGGGTCTTCGTTGTTGTCTGGGATATCTGGCGTTATGGACTGTAGGCTGGTTATTTTAATAAAGAGAGTTTTTCTGTTTTGACCATCCTGGATTCTGGAAATTAGGCAAAAGTCACCCTTTTGTTTGTCTGACTCCCATGTTCATGCCTGCCATAGATCCTCATATTTATTGAGACATGTCTCTCTCAGAAACTAAAATTTGTATTTTTGTGCAGGGAGATGGTTCACTGGGTAAAAACACTTACTCTACAAAAATTTGATCATTGGAACAGGGTAGAAGGACTCAGCAAACTCCTGAAAGAGGTCTGCTAACCACATATGCACCACTGACGTATAGGGACCACACTAATCTACAATCATAAGTGCACACTCACACACATATTAGCATAGTCATAATAATTAATACAGTTAAACTAGCAGAGAAAATATGTTTAGAACTTGTGTGTAGGCTCCACAAAATTAATGCTGTTAGCTTTGCAAAGCTACTTTTGCTTCATCACCCACTCTGCTGCATCTCAACATTGATCTGAGAATATCACAGAAAGACTCTTTGTCAGGATCTTTGTTTATATTTATTTTATTGAGTGTTCCTCATCTCCTTAATATAGCACATAAATTGGATATCATTTTCTTGATATTTTAAAAAATTCTTAAATGCCCTTCCAAGTAACTGGTTTTCTAGATATTAAATGTTAACTTCATTTTCTGACCTTTGGGCAATAATTAATTATTGATTTTTATGATTTCATACCTGAGACAGGTTGTCTTATTTTGAAAAGTGTTAAACAAGTAGAAAACTTATTTAAATAATTGAGAAACTTATTTTCACTATAAAATTAATTCAATATGCATCATGGGTAGCTACCGTCTGTGGCAGATCAATGTCGTTCTCTTCCTGGCATCCCCATTATTTAACATGTCTCCCTTTTCATTCTTATTGAATCAGGTAAGAATCTCTAGGACACTGCCCAACGAACTCCGGAAACAGTTCAGGGACTTTGAATCAGGGTAAAAATACTACTAATCCATTTTTGTGCCTATTTTCCAATTCAATTTAAGGGTCAAATATATTTTACATAGTAGGAGACTAAGCTGGGTTTGTAAACCTAGCTGCGTATTTTATTACACTGACAGCCTCTTTCCCACACCTAATTATTGTGATGAACTTTTCATGGTGCTCATTCTTACCATGCTTTCCTTAAATGGATCAGTTTCTTCCCTCATTTAAAGTCATAGTAGACAAAGTTGCAAAGTTAGAGTTATGGTGACCTGATAACACCATGAAAAATAAAAGTACTCTATCAACAAGCTGAAAGCAGCTTTACAGCAATATAGTGACGTTTTATAGAAATCAAATGTGCAAGTTATTATACTCACACTTACATTTAAAATTTAGTTGAATGATTGACTGTGAGTTTCAGTGTGGAAGACTTGGTTTTTCATATAAAGAAATTTTTAACTTTATTTATAAGGTGATTAATAATTTTCACTCATTTGCAACTTTTCTTATCTTTGAGGACAAGATATTGCACTGGTGATGTAGACTTAAAGGAAATACTCAACTTGTGACTAAACAGAGCTTTGCCCTTCTTGCTCTCTCAGTGTTTTCTGTATAAGTCTGAGCTTTGTATTACAATTTCCCATGGGTTGATTAAATCTCCTCCTTCTTTCTCCTGTACTTAGAGTATACATGACTCCAAAACATCCTGGAGGAGATAGTTGAAGTCTGAAGATCTATTATGTTGTAATTGACTGGGAGATGTGTTTTTGGTGCTATTGTGGTGAGAAGCCCACATTTTCTACATCCTCAGCTGCAGAAACAATGACAGTTAGTGGCTCCACTATGAATCTCAGTAACCTCATTCAGGATTTTATTTTCCCCATGGGCATCTTACCCTCATTGCCTGCTTGATGCAAGAATAAAAATTAGATTCCTTTGCATCAACAGGGGGCATCTCTGGCAGGCCTTCATAGCTTAAGAGTACCCAGTAGACTTGCAGCATCTTTTGGTCAGCTGAGCCCTTTATAACTGCATCACTGCTGTCTTCTTTTCGGTCCTTGTCATTACTTCTATTTCTCTTGGATTTTTGTTGCAGAAATCACACTGAAATATTTTCTATTAACACATCTTAAATCCCAGGGATCCTGTCTTGGAAAACACTGTATAAAACAGTGTCGGTGTTTTAAAAATAACATTAGAAATTATTGAACTCATAGTTCTCTTTCTATTGCATTGCTTTACAACTCTCTAACTTGAGTAACATGAAAAACAGTCCTTAGCCTTCTCTTAGGAAAGGAATCATCCATTTCTTAAAGACAGCTGATGAAGGAATTTGTACAGATCCTCTTGAGTGAATGAAAAAAGAATTCATCTGTTTGTCTCAATGATATCACCAAATGGTTTTTCATTCTGGGGCTGAACAAGAGGAGAGAATGGTCTGTGCACATCTATCCCCGTTCTCAAATGCACAGTCATATGAGTGATGAGTCTATTAGTTCCCAGATTCATTAAGGTCAAGTCAGGTTACGATGCAGGAAGAGAATATAATGGAAAACCATGCTGCAAGAGCAATATTAATGATTCATTAGGTGACATTCTACCCTCTGGATGTTCATGAAATAATCTAAATCCAAAGTGTCATAGCACCAACACCAAAAGCATGACACAGTAATATAGAAGAAAGGTTATGCCAAGACAAGACTTGACAACGGAAACTTCAGAGTAGGTTGTTATGTGTGCTTTCTGGTGGTGTTGAAGACTGAACACACAGTTTTGAAAATTCAAAGAAGAAACAAAACATTTGCTCTGTGCCTAGCTGCCAAAATCAACCTGAAATTCCTACTTTTGCTTCCCGTTTATAGTCCTAAGGCCTCTTCTAGTGATTATGTTTAATGTGAAGAAATGTTTCCTTTTACCTTGTTAGCTGACTTCCCGTTAGTTAATATGTAATGGGTTATTATCCTAGTAGGAAGAGTTAGAAATAATAACAAGACTTTTCATATAATGCTGATAGTGTGTCAGGTCCATCCCACTCTTGAACTCAGACAGGATCACCAATGATTGTCATGGGAGTAGAAGCTCAGAGTTCCTATCAGGGTAGCTTCAGTAAAACAGATAGTATATGTCAGAACTAGTATTTTATAACAATTGTTCTCATGATTTTATTAGTTCTGGAACCAATTTTATGCTTTGCAATTAAAAACTGGAAAGGAAAATATATAAAAGGCATAATTTATGAGATCAAAATATTCTAAGCTAATTCTAAACTTCTAAAGAAGGCAAAATTTAAACAGTTCATGTTACAGATAAACAAGGTATGCATGCATAGTTTGGTCAGTGTTTTGATCTTAATATTAGAAAACCCAAAGGGTGAAATGTGAATAAGGAAAATGAAATAGAAAAAAAGTACTGTAATAATTATAAATGCTTTTAGTGCCCAACATTTAGAAAAATACAAGGCATTAGGCACACTGGAGTAAATGGGCTTACTGAGTGACAGTGTGGGAGGTCAAATGGTGGTAATAACAGTCAGGTTTTTAAAGGCTTTTCATGCCACATGGCCTGATCTAACCTTATGGGAAAAAAAAACTATGATTTTTCAAGAGTACTAGTTCTGAAGTTGCCAAGTATCTATCCCTGCAGAAATTTCATGTCAAAAATTCAGACTTTAGGTCCGGATGCTGTAGTATCTACAAAACCTGAATGCTTACAGGTTAAAATGATCGTGTACCATCTTTTTCTACCAGAAGTCAGAGCAAACAGATGACACTTGTTTTCTAAGAAGAATCAAATGATGTGGGAGTGTCATATCAATCTGTTGATTTCATTGGCTGAGCAATAAAAGAAACTGCTTGGCTGGCCCTGATAGGTTAAAGCATAGATGGGAGGAGTAAACAGAATAGGATGCTGGGCAGAAGAGGAAGTGAGGTCAGACTCTGCGCTGCTTCCAGAGGGACCAGACAGCCGCCATGCTCTGCTCTCCCAGGCAGCTGCAACCCACGATGGACTTAGGCTAGAATCTTCCCAGTAAGCGCACCTTGGGGTGCTTACACACATCATTAGAAATGGACTAGTCCAGGTGCGAGAATTAGCCTGTAAGGGCTAGAGTTCATGGGCCAAGCAGTTCTTAAATGAACACAGTTTGTGTGTTGTTATTTCGGGCATGAGCTAGCCAAGCGGCCGGGGTGTTGGGGACGCAGCCCCGCCACCGCTTCATATTTCAACAATCAAATACAGGTGGTGTTCATTAGAAACCCAAAAAGGGTTGAGGGGTCCAAAGAAGAATAGAGAAAAACCTCAGAGATTGGTTATGACAACCATGAAGACATGAAACCATGAGGAATTAGAAGACATAAATTCCAAATCTGAAGAAATAACCAGAGGAAATAGCAGGCCCTCTAAAGTGGTTTCACATGGGAGGACGTCAAGAAAAAGTTCTGCATCTTGGTGTTGGACCATTGATCTGTCCACAACTGGTTCCAGTACTGCCAGAGGAGGGGCAGAGTTTTGGAAAGATGTCCAGGAATATTTATGGAGATGAAGCAGAGCTCTGCTGTGCATTTTCTGAAAGTGCTTAAGATCTGGAAATCAATGTCTGCTTACTGCTTCTGCAAGGTAATTCAGAAGGGAAGGGATCATGACCCATCTAAAGTAAGGCTGCTGAATTTCTATGAAGAGGAGTTGTTCTCCACTCGTCTGACTTATCACCTCATGCGTGTATCCTCTAATGCACAACTTAACCCAGAGCCAGTTATCATGAAGTCTGGGTGCTCTCACCTGGATTTGCAGGACTCCAAACCTCATAAAAAGGATGGTGCTGGATGAGAACAGAGTCTGAATGCAAATTAGCAGATGTGAATGCACAGTAGAGAATGACAGCTAGAACATGGTGTTTATCACTTAGTTGGTGTATTTCTGCTCCAAAGGAACCACACAGGACCACAGTAATCACAACCAGTGGGTAAAAGGAGAGGATAGCCAGTCCTAGTGGCTGGGAGCAAATACACTACTACTACTAAGGCAGTGTCTGCTCTTTTTACCTAAGATAAACAAAGCCTATAAATACAACGTGTGTGTGTGCACTTTTGTGTGTGTGTGTGTGGTGTGTGCGTGTCCATCCCATCAACAGACCATTCACAAATGGAGGCTATTGTTGGTCAAAATTGTGGCACTGAGCAAAGACATTTCAAGTGGCTCTGTGTTTGTTTGAAACTGATTTAGAGAGCAAAGCAAAGCTGTGACTTCTTCCTTTGTGATTTGTATCCTCCTGATCTCTTTTTGTTATCTTATTGCTCTAGTTAGAACTTTGAGTTCTATATTGAAAAGATATGGAGAGAGTGTGATGACTTGTCATGTTCCTGATTTTAGCGGAATTGCTTTGAGTTTCTCTCCATTTAACCTGATGTTGGATGTTGATTTGCTATAAATTGCCTTCATTATGTACAGGTATATTCCTTGTATCCCTGATCTCTCCAAGCCCTTTAACATGAAGGTTGTGTTGGACTTTTTTGAAGGATTCTCTTGGGTCTAATGAGATGATCATGTGGGCTTTTTATTTTTTTCACTTTGTTTTTATGGTGGATTACATTGATAGATTTTGGTATGTTGAACCATCCACGCATCTCTGGGATGGAGCCGACTTGATTATGGTGGATGATGTTTCTGATGTGGTTTTGAATTCAGTTTGCCAGTATTTTATTGAGTATTTTTGCATCAATGATCATGAGGGAGATTGGTCTGTAATTCTCTTTCTATTACATCTTTGTGTGATTTGTTTATCAGAGTAACTGCAGTCTCATAAAAGGAGTTTGGCAATGTTCCTTCTGTTTCTATTGCGTGGAACAATTTGGGGAGGATTGGTATTAGCTATTGTTTGAAATTCTGGTAAATTTCTGCAATGAAATCATCTGGCCTTGGGCTTTACCTGGTTGGGAGACTTTTTATTAACTTCTTTAATTTCCTTAGAAGTTATAAGTCTGCTTAAATTGTTTATCTGACCTGGATTCAATTTTGGTATATGATACCTGTCCAGAAAACTGTCCATTTCCTTTAAATTTTTCAGTTTTGTGGAGTGCAGGTTTTTGAAGTATGATCTGATGGTTCTCTGGATTTATGTCTTTTATTTTATCACCCTTATCATTTCTGATCTTGTTAATATGGATATTCACTCTCTGCCTTTTAGTTAGTTGGGTAAGGGTTTATCTATCTTGATGATTTCCTCAAGGAACAAACTCTTGGTTTTATTTTTTGTATTGTTCTTTGTTCCTATTTTATTGACTTTAGCCCTCAATTTTATTATTTACTGTGTCTACTCCTCCTGGGTGATTTTGCATCCTATTTCTATAACTTTCAGATGTGCTGTTAAGTTGCCATTGTGAGATTTTTCCAAATTTTTTATGAGGCATTTAGTGCTATGAACTTTTTTCTTAGTACTGCTTTCATAGTGTCCCATAGGTTTGAATATGTGATGCATTTATTTTAATTGATTCTATAAAGTCTTTAATTCCTTTCTGTATTTCTTCCTTGGCACAGTGGTGATTAATTTGAGCATTATTTAGCTTCCATGGATTGTAGGCTTTCTATAATTTGTGTTGTTAAATTATAACTGTAAGTCATGGTGATTCGATAAAATACAGGGGAGGAGTTTATTTCAATTTGTATTTGGATAGAATGTTGTATAGATGTCTGTTAAGCCCATTTGTGTCATAACATCTGTTAGTTCTCTTATTTCTCTGTTAAGTTTCTGTCTAGTTGACATATCCATTGGTGAGAGTGGGGTGATGAAGTCTCCCACTATTAGTGTGTGGGGTTTAATGTCAGATTTAAACTTTAGTATTATTTCTTTTACATATATGGGTGCCCAGGTATTTGGAGCATAAATGTTCAGAACTGAGACTTCATCTTGATGAATTTTTCCTGTGATGAATGGGAAGTGTCCTTCCCCAGATCTTTTGATTAATTTTGAAATTAAATTTGAAGTCTATTTTTGTCAAACTTTCACTATTTGCAGATGATGTGATAGTATACATAAATGACCCAAAAAATTCTACCAGGGAACTCTTACAGCTAATAAACAACTTTAGTGATGTGTCAGGGTGCAAAATCAACTAAAAAATATTAGTGGCCCTCCTATATACAATGATAAGTGGGGCAAGATAGAAACAGAGATCCATCACTCTTTACAATAGCCACAAATAATATAAAATATCATGGGTAACTCTAACCAAACAAGTGAAAGACCTATATGACAAAAACTTTAAGTCTTTGAAGAAAGAAATTGGAGAAGATATCAGAAAATGGAAGAAAAAAACTCCTATGCTTTTGGATATGTAGGACCAACATAATAAAAATGGCAATCTCACCAAAAGTAAAACAGATTCAATGCAATCCCCATCAAAATCCTAACACAATTCTTCACAGACCTTGAAAGAACAATATTCAGCTTCATGTGAAAAAATCAGGAAACCCAGCTTAGCTAATACAGTCTTGTGCAGTAAAGGAACTTCTAGAAGCATCACCATCCCTAACTTTACACAACTACTAAGGAGTTGTAGTAATAAACAAAGCTTAGTACTGACATAAAGCAGACATGTGGATCAATGGGATGAATCAAAGACCATGACATTAATCCACACACCTATGAACACAATTTCAACAAATGATGCTGGCATGACTGCTTGGCAACAGGTAGAAGATTGCAAATAGAACCATATCTATTGCCATGCACACAACTCAAGTCCGAGCAGATCAAAGACCTTAGAATAAATCCAGTTACACTGAACCTTATGGAAGAGAAAGTAGGAAATAGCCTTGAATGCATTGTCACAGGAAATCACTTACTAAATATAACACTAGTAGCACAGACACTGACAGCAACAATCAATAAATGGGACCTTCTGAAACTGATAAGCTTCTGTAAGGCAAAGGACATGGTAAATAAGAAAAAATGACAGACTACAGAATGGGGAGAAGATCTTCATCAACTCCATATCTGACAAAGGGCTTATCTTCAAAATATATGTAAGAACACAATAAATTAGACATCAAAATTATTCAACACCCTTAGTCATCAATAATGCAAATCAAATGACCCTGAGATATCATCTTCTGCCTGTCACAATGGCTAATATCAAAAACTCTGATGACAGTTTTTGTTGGAGAGGATGTGTAACAAGGGAAAAACTCCTCCACTGCTGGTGGTAGTGCAAACTTATATAGCTTATTTGGAAATCAGTAAAGTGATTTTTTTTATTAGAAAATTGGGAATCAATCTACCTCAAGACCCAGCATTGCTATTCTTGGGCATATACCCAAAAGATACTCAATCATAATACAAGGACACCCACTCATCTGTGTTCATAGCAGCATTATTCATAACAACCAGAACCTGGAAACAACCTAGATGCCCCTCCATGGAAGAATGGATAAAGAATATGTGGTACATTTATACAATGGAGTATTTACTCATTGTAAAAAAACAATGGCATCATGAAGTTTGCAGACAAATGGATAGAACTAGAAAGAATCATCCTAAGTGATGTAATCCAGACCCAGAAAGACAAACATAAGCAGATACTAGATATAAAGTAAAGGACAGCCAGAGTACAATCCACAATTCCAGAGAAGCTGGGTAATAAGGAGGACCCTAAGACGGGACATAAGATTTTCCCTGGGAATGGAAAATACTGAGATTTTCTGGGTAAACTGTGGCCAGAGGATGTGATAAAGAGGAGAGAATGGGGAATGAAAACATGAGAGGATAGAATGGTTGAGCTGGAAGCGGGATGGAGTAGGAGAGATATCTTGATAAAGAGAGCCTTTACAGGGTTAGGAAAAACCTGGTGCTAGGGGAATCCCTAGGAATCCAGAAGAATGACCCCAGCTAAGACTTCTAGTAGTGGTGGAGAGGGTGCCTGAATTGGCCTTCCCTTGCATTTCCCTGATGGCTAAGGAAGTTTAGCATTTCCTTTATCTTCCATTTGAGAATCCACTATTGAGAACCATTTTTAGATCGTTATCCCATTTTTAATTGAATTATTTGGCTTGTTTATGTGTAGTTTCTTCAGTCTTTATATGTTTTAAAAATTAGCCCTCTGTCAAATGTGGGATTGGTGAAGACCTTTTCCCATTCTGTAGGCTGTTGTTTTTTCCTATGGTCAGTGTCCTTGACTTTACAGAAGCTTCTCAGTTTCAAGATGTCCCACTTATTAATTCTTGATTTAATGTCTGTGCAATTGGTGGGAATCTCTTTTTGCCTAGGAAATAAAATATAAATCTGAAGTGGTTGCGGAAGAGGGCTGGATAGAGGGTTGCACATTGGACCAAGACGGATCAGGCTCTGGGAGGATAGAGGGAGAAAATACTGGGAAAGACAACTGGAATGGGGATTATGGAAGCCAGAGAGGCCAAGGACACCACAGGAAAAGACAAGGAATAAATTAACATTGGTTCATAGGAGTTCAGACATTGAAACTACAACCAGAGAACTTACATGGGGCTAACCTAGGCCCTCTGCACTATGTTACAGGTCCATAGCTTGGTCTGCTTGAGGAACTCCTAACAGAGATCAGGGCCTGTCCCTGGCTGATACCTGCTTTTGGGACCCTTTCCTCCTACTGAGTTGCCTCAACCAGACTTCCTAGGACAGGAGATACCTAATGTAATGTAATGCAAAGTGATAAGCTGTGGAGGGTGATATACCTGAGAGGAAGGTACTTTTCTGAAGAGAAAGAAGGAGTGAATGGGTAGGGGAGGGAAGATAAAAAAGGGAGGAGCTAGGAGGAATAGAGGGAGGGGGTGCTGTGGGTCAGGTAAAAATATTACTTAAAAAAAGAGGTGGTCAGACATACATGAAAAGTCAGATGTGTATTATACATGAGAATTGTGTTAGGACAGGAAATATGGAAACAACTTAATCAAGGGTGATCTTTGAAGTGGATAATAAATTAGGGATTAAATATAATACAGGTGGAATCTTACCACACGGAGCTTGGGCAAGTCACTAGACTGAAAATGAAGGGAAAGTATGATAAAAATAGAGAAAAGACAAGAACCAAGCTGATGGTTTTGTTGTCTTTTTGTCTTCTCCAGAATTGGGAGGTGCTCCTCCCCCTTTATTCACAATCTACTAAATTTGGGTTCACTCCTTCCTTTCTTTTTGTCTCTTCTTGTTAGCCTACACGTTCGAGCACTGTTGAAATGATCACGACTTCCTGTTTTAAAACGGGATTGTGATTCCCTCCATGTAGTGTCTTAAGATATTGCTTCTGAGCTGGGCAGTGGTGGCACATGCCTTTAATCTCAGCTCTCAGGAGGCAGAGGCAGGCAGACCTGTGAGTTTGAGGCCAGCCTGCTCTACAAGAGCTAGTTCCAGGA
>NW_026067898.1:2685155-2719247 GCF_014885135.2 Alexandromys fortis
GGGGAAACGGGATGATTGGGAGAAAGGAAGGTTGGATAGGGGAGCAGGGAATCACATAACTTAATTAAGGGAGTCATCTTAGGGTTGGCAAGAGACTTGGTGCGAGAGGGGCTCCCAGGTACCCAGGGCGATGTCCCCAGTTAGCTCCTTGGGCAGCTGAGGATAAGGAACCTGAAATGACCCTAACCTATAGCCATATTGATGAATATCTTGCATATCACTATAGAACCTTCATCTGGTGATGGATGGATATAAAGACAGAGACGCACACTGGAGCATCGGACTGAGCTCTCAAGGTCCCAATGAGGAACGGATGGAGGGAGAACACGAGCGAGGAAGTCAGGACCACGAGGGGTGCACACACCCACGGAGACAGTGGGGCATGTATTGGGAGCTCACCAAGGCCAGCTGGACTGTGACTGAAAAAGCATGGGATAAAACCGGACTCTCTGTATATGGTGGACAAAGAGGGCTGCTGAGAAGCCAAAGACAATGGCACGGGGTTTTGATCCTACTTCAGGTTCTGGCTTTGTGGGAGCCTAGCCAGTTTGGATGTTCACCTTCCTAGACCAGGATGGAGGGGCAAGGTCCTTGGACTTTCCACAGGGCAGGGAACCCTGACTGCTCTTCGGACTGGAGAGGGAAGGGGAGAGGAGTGGGGGGAGGAGGAGAAGAGTGAGAGGAAGGGGAGGTAAATGGGAGGCTGGGAGGAGGTGGGAATTTCTTTTTTTTTTTCTTTCAATAAAAAAAAAAGAAAGAAAGAAAAAAAAAAAGCCAGTGCCTCTGTTCAATAAAGTAGGGAGCACACGGCACACATAGATTTCTGACACACTTGAATTAGATGTAAGCTGTACTGGTCAGGATATTAGTTAACATCGTAATCATTCATCATTTTTTCATAAAATGATACCTTTAATAATCTTAGAACACAGACTGGCTGTTCAGAAATCTAGCACTTGGATCCTTGGCTGTTTGACAGTGAGCTCAAGGAAGCACGGTGTGACTTTTGTTCTAAAAATAGCACAGGACAGAAAGAGGCAGCTTCCTCTAGGCTCACGCTCAGCATCTCATCAGCTCTGTGACTCTTTGCTAACATCTTCAAGCACAGTAACTCCTCTGTACAAACTGGAGGAAGCACTTGGGTTTCCTCTCCTTTGTTTTAAATCTCCATCATAAAGCGCAGCAGCATCATTTGTATTTTGAAGTGCGCTGACGTTCCTCTCATGACTCTGAAAGATCCCCGCTGTGGTAGTCTTTATTTCACTTTAAATGAGTGATTTTGTCTATGTAGGTGTGGAGGGAGTTATAAATGTACAATTATACAGATGAAAATGGAGTTATTGCATGTATTTTATATTTACTGCAGTCTTGATTAACTGGTCTTTAATTTCTTGGGGTTCTCTCTACCATCATCCTTATTGCTGTCCCGCTATTTTTACTTCTGATGTGGTTATGTGTGATAACTACATGTACATGTCATTATGTAGCATGATTATATTCTGCATTTTGATTCTTTCCATTCTCATGAGAGTACCTTCTCAAGAATATTCAAAATCCTTTTTAAGGCTCATTATACCCTCTTATCTCTCAATCTCTCTCTTGTGTGTGTATGTGTAATCTCCAATTTTATTTATTCATTTATCTATTGAAGCATATTAATTAATAACAAAAATTCCTTCTGCAGTGAAAATTGATTTGGAACTATCTTAGAGATCATAATTTAAATTCATTCCTATATTTACCCAGAAGGAGACCTGCAGCATGGTACAGTAGTTCCATCTTTAATGTTTTAAGGAATCTCAATACTCTTTCTTACGACGGTTGCACAATTTTCTGTGCAGTACACAGGACTGCATTTCTACTCATACTAAATAATGCCTATTATTTTCCATTACTTTTAGTGTTGCTCATGAGTGAATATAAATTAATATCTTCGTAGCTTTGATTGGCCTTTCCTTGATAGTCTGTGTCCTTATGACTTTTTATACACCTGTTGACTTTTATTTCCACACCTCCTCTGGGAAGCATTCCATTCCGATTTCTATTCTATTTGTAATTGAATTATCAGTGTTTTGGCCACCAAGATCTATGAGCTCCTTGTATATTAAGACAATTCGTTACATATCTGATATAAAGTTTGAAGTTTTCTCTCATTCAGCAGGCTTTCTTCTCATTCTGATGGTTGTTTATTTTTCTGAATAGCACCTATTTAAAAATAAGAAATATTTTTAAAAATAAATATTTCTTACAATATGCTAGCACCTAGGAGAACCTTCAGGACAATATGTTAAATTTCACAAGTTAGTCACACAGTATTCTTCCTCTAAGTGATCTCTTAGTCATAATACCTGAAGAAATGGTGGTAGTTGTGAGAAAATGGAGGAAAAAGCGAATATAGATCAGTATAAATGACATCTCAATTACATAACTTCTACTTGCTCAAATCTTTGATATAATGTTGTCCATATGGTTAGTGATAAGGTTTACAAATATTTTTAAATTTAGATTCATTTTATTTCAAGTGCATGAGTGTCTGCCTGTATACACATGTACTCCTTGCCTGCCAAGTGCTTACAGAATCCTGAGGAAGGTGTTAGTGAGCTCCTTGTACTAAAGCTACAGAGGATTATGAGCCCCATGTAGATGCTGAGAATTGAAAACTGGGCCCTCTGGAAGAGCGGCCAGCGTTGTTAACTGTAAGTCATCTCTCCAGTGTAAGCCTATTTTATATCTTTAATTTCTAAAGGAAGATAATACATCTTAATTTTTAATTTGCATTTTAGAACTGATGATAGTGAATTTGATCTCTATTTGCAACTTCTTGGCCACTGTGAGTGCTATACTTATTTATATAAAATAAGGATGTACATTGTTCAGTTTTTTCTACAGGAGATAATATATTTTGTGGGGTAGAATAGAGATGACAAACCATAAGAAGATAAACATAAATCAATATCATTCTTAGAGCTGTCTCAATTAGTGTTTTCATTATATTATCATACTACCATTATTAGTACTTGTATAACTTATAATAAAGTACTGCATTTTTAATTCTGAATATTTGTTACTTTAGCTAAATTAAAATAATATTTAACTGATGTTCAAATATTATTAAGTAACAACTGTATATCAGCATTGGGATAGAATCAACAAAAATAAACATTCGTAATATAAAGCATTTTGTTCCCAAGACTTTGGCTTTTGTTGATATCCAATAAAGAAGCTTCCAAATAATTACTAAATAATTTTAATATTTTACATTTGGATACTTATTGCATGTATTTCAAAGCAATGTATGTTTGTCTACATGTGTGTGTGCTAACAATGACCTCACATTATACTACCCAGACAAACTTTACAAATGATACAGCTGAGGCACAAAATATCATCATCAAAGATCAATAGACAGAAATATCCAAAACGGAGATGATTAGCATCATATCAGGATTTTGTACTTTGATATTAACCCCCAAGTTCATTGTCCTAACAGTGTTATTCAGGCTTGCCAGAACAGAATACATGCAAACCATACTAAAAGTGTAGAAAATAAGTCTCAGAGAGCTCAATTAATTACCAAGCATGACCTGGCTAAGAGAGGCACAGCTGCCTTAATCATGGCATTGCAACCCTGACTGATGAGAATAGTTACAGTCAATTAGTCATTGCCAAGTCCATCTTGTGTTCCATAATGATCTCATTTAGTCAAACACCACATTGATAACTCTGCCCCTAAGTAAAATGAGGAGTTACTTAGAAAAACATTTTAGCATCATAGTTAATCCACAAAGACCCAGATATCAGATGATATGCTTATTGAAGACACTGTAAATTACTTTTTCTCCTTTGCTGCCATTGCTGTACTGAAACATTTCTTCTAAGCTACCCAACCTCTTTCCTTGAGGCAGTTATTTCAAAACACTCACTTCTTAAGAAGCTTGGCGTGAAGTGGTAATATAAGCAATGATGCAATTACTGTTTTTCATCTACCTACATCACGTTCACAATACCCAGTGAGGTTATGTCACGTAAGATATTAATACTGACGAGCATACATTAAAATATTAGCACAAAGTGTTTGAAAAAATTGAATTTCAATACATGTTTTGTAATGTAACTGCTATTTTTTTAATGAAATATGGGGCAGACAGCCTGGATTTTCTATATATTATTGCTGTGGATAATTTTTTAACATAAAGCTTTAGTAATCATATTTAAAATTAAAATTTTACAAATACAGAGTTTATTTATCAACATAGTCAGCAAATTATTAGCCAATATCTACCAGATCTATTTTCACTAGCAGGCATATTTATGCAATTTTGTTGTGTGTGTGCTGTGGATGAAATGTGAAATGCCCTGCACGGGTCTGAAAACATGGCCCCTGTTGGTGAGGTATTATAGGAAGGTTGTGGAACTTTTAGGAGGGGGAGACTTGTTGGGAGAAGGTTGTTGTCACTAGATTGGAACCTTGACATTTGATAATCCTACCTCTTGTCCCTTCTCTGCTTCCAGCCATGTGACCAGCCAGCTCTTGATGCCTTGCCCACTATAATGGGCTATGCTTCTTCTTATACCGTAAGATTACCCCCCCCACACACACACACACACACTCACACACTCACTCACTCTCTTACTTTGCTTCTCTTTACTTATTTTGACAAGATAACTTCTACAGCATATCAACACAACAGCATGAAAAATATGGGCAAAGAGATTCAACAGAAGGAAAAATCAGAGGCCGGGGAGAGGAAGTTCATTTGTATGTAAAATGAACTTTTTATCACACGGCGTGATAAGAGTTGCATGATCAGAAAACCTAGAAACTGTTTGGGTCTGATGTGAGTTTCCTGTTCTTATCATGCATGCTGAGCACTAAAAGTAGAACGTTCATATTAATATTTTCTACCATGTTTTTAAGGATAGTGAGGATGGATTTATTAGGTTTAGGAGCCAGCTATTTCAAGTAAAACTAGCCATTTCTGACTCCAGGACTAAATATAAAAATCATTCAATATGAGCCAATCTGTACTCTTTACTGTGTAAAGATAATAGTGCCCATGTATGAGCAGCAAGCCAGGATTGGGCTCTTCTACTCAGCCTCAAAAGATTTGTACTAATGCATGTGTACAACCTTGTGGGGCCCTTGCCCTCAGCAATAACCTGCCCATTTGTCAACAGGGCATATTGCAGTCGGCAGATGTGAACTAGAGCAGAGCCAGAAGCCCTTACGTGGGAAGACAGCCTTGACTCAGCACAGTGCGCCAATTAAGCCAGCTCTCTAGCTGGAGTCATATGCCGGTTAATCAGCCAACTGCACAGAAGGGAACATGGCAGCTGAGGAAAATTCTAAGAATTCATATCAGAGAAATGCTAATCTGTTGCCCTAGACTTTTGTAAAATATAATATTAAAGATGAAATCGTCTCAATCATGTTAAAAATGTCTCAAGTGAGCCACGAAGCTATTAGTATATTGTAAATCAGTCTGCGATCAACCAAATCCTCTTACGCTATTAGCTGGTGGAAAATGAATTTCTTAAATGAGTACCCATTTGCTGAAAGAAAGACCATGGCTGTCTACAGTGTGTGTCGTTACTGGATTCTTCTATTATTTCAGAGTGATATTCTACTGCATAACTTCACTTGGTTCTTTTATTTTATTTAATTTTGAGAATTTTATATGTAAATATAAAATTTATGTCATGTCCACCCTCCCCTGTACCCCTCTAATTCTTGCTACTATATTAACGTAAGCCTGTTTAGAGACAACCCCCAAACAAATAAGACCAATTATGCGGAAATAAAAAATATATAACATCACCACCACCAATAGAAAAACTATTTAGCTTGATATTCTATATCTATTAACTTAATTTTAATTATTTTCATTTCAAGTTTTATCCCTGACCTAGACCTAACTCTTTTAATTTCTTAAGGAGAACAATGGTGATCTCACAGTGGAACTCCTCAGCAAATCCTATCCTTAGTCATTTCCTCCTAACAGACATCAGCTTTATATTATTATTATCACTTCATAGATGCTGACCATAGAAAAATCTGAATAACTTGTCCATTCTCCGAAGCTACTTACTTGGTAAAACAGAGATTTAAAGTAGAGCAGTTTTATCTATAACTGTGCTTTTACCCTTATGCTACAGTGTAGTTGAAAAAAGGGTATATTTATTAAGTTAAAAAATATTTTGTAGGTTTGATTTTGCTCCTTCACAACCCGATCCCTCCCCTCCTGCTTCCACAGCTCTCTACACGCCTTCTTCCTAATTCTGCTGCCGCATACAGTGCCAGCAGTTCCCGTGGGCATTGTCCACAGGACGGTGATTTCTGTGATGCCTGAAGACTGGAATTAAGCTTTACTTTCTATATAACTAGCATCAGGGTTGCTGCCGAGAAAGAGACACTTATATGAGATTAATAAGCAGATTATTCATCTTCAATTTCAATATCTAATATAACTTCTCTATGACTTTAATATTATTCCATAACTGTAGAACTTCAAAATTTGCTTCAGAAGTCCTAGTTACATATTTGATTTTCACTAAGAAAAAGCACAAAATTTTGAATATGTTGGATAATTTTGATTTCTTAATTTAGAAATCTAAAATCAAGGGTCCAATGTTAAAATTGGAACACAAACAAATAAGTAAGCAGTTAGATATATGTATTTAGGTGGGGGATGTACCAACAAAAAGACACTAACACAGTATTTGTTTCTATTTTTAAAAAAATATTGGTACTTAATAACTAATATTATTAATAAGATAACAAATCACATTTTAAATGTGAACTATTCCTTATGGACTCCATGGGCTTGTGAGCACAACACTTGGTCGCCAGCTGGTGGCACAATGTGAGGAGGAGGTGGAGACTTAGCAGCTATGGACTAGCTGGGGAAGCACAGCGCAGGATCTTATCTTTGAAGATTTTATGAGGTCACCGTCCTGCCTTCTCTCTCTACTTCCTGTCCATCGTGATCTGAGATTCTCCTCCATCCTTGCTGCTGTGTGACAAAGTAATTATGGACTGAAACATTTGAAACCATGAATCAAAACAGAACTCTCCTGCTGTTTTCTGTAAGATATTTGGTTAAATAATAACAGAGAGTAGTCGAAACAGCGCTCAGAAGTGTGTGTGTGTGTGTGTGTGTGTGTGTGTTGACTCATTTTATATCAATTTGAAACAAATAAACTCATTTGGAAAGACTTAGTTGATTCTATAAGGGTCTATTAAATATCTCTATAAGATCAACCTTTAGACAAATCTGTAGCCCATTTTCTTAAATGAGTAATTGATATGAGAGGGCACAGCCCATTGTGGATGATGTCCCTCCTGGTTGGTGGTCCTAGGTGTTACAAGAAAACAGGCTGATGGTTCAGCTGTTAAGAGCAGTGACTGCTCTTCCAGAGAAGCTGGGCTCAAATCCTAGCACCCACATGGCGGCTCACAAATAACTGTAGCACCAGTTCTAGAGGACCCTACGCCCTCACACAGAAATTCAGGCAAAACACCAATGCATATAAAATAAAGCATAAATTATCTTTGTAAAAAAAAATAGTGTGTGAGCAAACCAGTGAGCAGCACTCACACGTGACCTTTGCATCTGCTTCTCACTACAAATTTCTGCCCTTGTCTTTTTTCTGTTATCACTTACTGGACAACAAAACATTTCAAAGGAAATATCTTAAAACAGCGTTTACTCATTGTAATTTGTTTACTCAATAATTCGGGACTAGATGCCAAGGTCTATGCACTCACCTATGCAGGCATCTGTAGTCGTTGGGAAGCTTTAACTGTGTTGGAAGGTTTGGTTCTCATCCTCATATCTGGCCTCTGAATAATGTGAGTAAAAGGCTGAGCTCTGGTAATAGCTTTTTGTCCTTTAGTGTGCTAAATCAGCGTTTTTGTTAACTATCCATATATGTGAGCATTTGTCAGACATTCCATGATCTTGCATTCATGGGAATCTATGTCTGTGGTTGATTCAAGAGATGATGAATTCTACTGATAACTTCCATGCTAGCTTTTTAAGATAGGAAGTATAAAGCTATTCTGAAACAAACTTAGGATAAAAAATGCAACAGTGTAATTCTACATGTTACCTGGAAATACTCTGGGTATCCTTTTCAAGAGTAAATTTAAATATTGTTTCAAAGTAGGCAAAACTACCATAAGTGTAGGTGGGAAAATGGATCACTTGTCCTTTATAGCAAAGACATCTCTTCTTCTTCAGACACAAAACCTCCTCATCCCAGGGACTCCCTGTGTTTTAGTCGGTGTTAATATAATCCTGAGATGTCCTTTTGATTTTCCTGTGGATATAAATAGGTTCAATCCTTGATGCAAATGCCACATTCATAACTTTTTTTTTTCTTTCTTTTGGTTTGTTTTGGTTTTGTGTAAGATAAGCCTCTCCCACTTGGGGGCTATAAGTAAATCAACCAAACATAGAGTCAGGTTGTAAAATTCCTTAAAACCCTTTGTTTAATTGACAGTGTTAGGGACGATCTTCAATATGCTAGATTTATTAAGAAGGTTTCTTTCAGTTAAACTATTAATGCTATTTTTACATTTATTTTTTTAAATATCTTTTGCCTTGTGAAGGTACTGGAAATGTGAATCAATTTTATGTTTCAACTTCTTAAATTCTTTCTGGAGAGTGACTATTTTATTCTTTGGCTCATTTATGTTTTTGCAAAACTCCATAAAGCTACTGAAAGAAACCAATTGAAGCTTTGAGAATCCCACCAGACAATCTTCTTAACTAAATCCTTGCATTCAGTTTGCACATTTCTTGTGTTCTAAGTTACCAAGTGTGGCGTTTTTTCCAACTCTTGCATGTCACAATACAGCTAACTCAATCCTGCATCAATAACAAAGGCCTCAGTTTTGGCTTAATTCAAATGAAGAAACATATTATAAGTGCAGCCCTCCAGTAGCTACCTGGTGTTCCTTTTAGTGGCATGTTTTAAAATAAGGGGATTACTGTTAGTAATGGAAATACCCTCTTCCCCATATGAATTATTGTTTCTGTTATTTATCACTACACACCAAAACATCCTAAAATACCATGACTTAAAATGAATCATTTTCAATTGCTTGTGACTCAGATGTCAGCCATTTCAGCACAGATTGACTTTCATATGCTTTCCTGGACTTGTTTAGAGCTACCATTATAGACAATTTTACCTAGTGGATTTAGCAGGGTTGAGGATTAAATGGCTTCAAAGATATCATCTTCAGCCTTCTTGAGATTGGAAGATATAGATGCTATTTCAATGCATTGCCCCCATTCCTGTTGTTTAGTAGTACAGCTCACGCTTCTATTCCAAGTAAAAGCCAAATGTACCAGTGTTTACTTCAACCTTTACTTTTGCCCTATCTATTGTTTCATGCTCAAAGCTGGAGCCTGCATTCATGTGGAACGAAATGTCAGCTACATGTGTTTTCAAAAAAAATCTGTACCAGTTATTACCCATTCCAAAAGTAACATTCCCCCAAATAAGACAGATTTAGATTATTCAGCACTTAAGGAAATTGAAAAGATATATGAACCAGATCCTATCTAAGAGAAACACACATATGGTTTCCTAAGTAATGTATTTCTAATATTCAAGAAAGTGATGAGCCATATGCTATTTCAAGTATTAAAAACTCAAATATTTTACTTCTAGAGTTTAAAGAAATGACTATCTCTATATCATGACACAGAGTATTGCATTGCTAATATTAAAATCTCACAAAACAGATAAAATTTACTTCAGAACACTGTTGCATGTGGGTGTATAGTTTAAGTTGTGTATTTCTTTTGGGCAGGGTAATAGATCCTCAAAAAAATCCACACTTCAAAATATGGAGCTAGTAAATATACCTTCTCATATTTTACAGAGTCTTTAGTTGTAGTCTGAATCTAATATAGTGTCATTTGGAGATATGGTGAGATAAAGGGATATGATGATATTGACAAGTGAAAGATCATAAAACTAATATCATCTCTACAGAAAGGATCAGTCAATCAGGTGAAGTGGAGGCCCAGAAGAATCTGTGCCAACTTAATATATCAGACAAAGGATTAATAGCCAGAATATATAAAGAACTAACAAACAAAGTCAAGAAAACAAATAACCTAATTAAAAGTTAGCCGTGGGGCTGAAGAAATGGCTTAGAAGTAATGAGTATATATTTTTATTGCAGAGGACCTGAGTTTAGTTCACAGAACCATATGGCGACTTACATTTATCCATCATTCTGCTTCTAGGGCATCTGATGCCCTCTCTGGCCTCTGAGGGAACCAGAGATGCAATTGGTGCACCTACATGTATGCAAGCAAAACATCTATACAATATAAAGATAATTAAAAATTTAAAATGGGCTAAAAAATTAATAGAAATAATAACAATAGCTAAAAAAAATTTCCAAAGGTGTTGAAAATTCTTAGCAACTAGGGAAAGGCAAATCAAACCTACTCTGATAACCTTAACCAAGTCAGATAGCTAAGATCAAGCAAACAATTAAAAACAAACGCTGGAGAGGATGCAGGAAATGAGGAGCCCGCTGTTGATTTAATTCCCTGCTGATGGGATTGCAAGCTGATGGAGTCGTCCTACATATTAGTATGGCGGACTCTCAAAAAAGCTGCAAGCAAATCTCCATACGACCCAGCAGCAGCACTATCTCATGACATATGCCGGAGACCTTGTCACCATCTCTGCTTCTCGTTCACAACAGCTAGGAAATGGACACAACTTGAAAGTCCATCTACTGATGGAAATATATTGAAAATATGGTACATATACACAATGGAATACAATTCAACTGTAAAGAAAAGTTGTTTGTAGGTAAATAGACAACACTCGAAAATAATATACTGTGTGAAGGAATCCAAACCCAGAAAGAAAACACCCATATTTTTACAACACATTTTGTTGTTAGCTTTCCCTTGAATAGTAAAATTTTATCATTTTAAAATGTCATTTTTATTATAATTATATTGAGCCTGATCTGTTCGACAAGAATATAGCAAAAACAACGTGGTGATTATTTGTTTGATATTATATAAAAAATATATAATCGTATTTTATGTATACATATAAAATATTATCTAAACAGTGGTGGCACATGCTTTTTATCCCAGCATTCAGGAGGGAGTTCTGGGCCAGTCTGGTCTACTGAGCACATTCCAAGACAGGCTCCAAAGCTGCAGAGAAACCTGGTCTCAAAATCCCTCACCCCAAAAAAGAATAGAAATTTTTATATATAAAATGTTTTCAATCAAAATACAGATGTGTCTACTTGATGCATTACTCTCTCCCATATCAAAATAGAATGGTATAGACAGAGGTAGACCCTTCATGTATACAATATATACATGAGTTATTTAGTAATTTTATATTACTGGGTTTATATTATATTATTTTCAATACGTTTCTTTCATCAAAAGTATACAATGTAAGAGGAAGGGGAAAGTGGGGGAAATATTGACCGATGTGCACACTATAGTTAGATAGAAGCAAGAAGCTCTGGTGTGCTACATGACACAGCAGGGTAACTATATGTCAGTAATGAAATGTCTGTCAAAATCTAGAAAATAATATATTGAATGTTTCATATAAAAATGACAACCACTAAAGGAATAGATTTCTTTAACTTATTTATGACTTCTGAATGTATATAAGTAATTGGCAAAATATCATGTCCCATTAATGTATATATTTTATGGTTTATGTATGAGTAAGATTATTTAAGGAAAGTAAAAAATTATTTATTAGAAATGAAAACAAAACTTTAATTATAATATGTCAATAATTTAATTAGATTATTAGATTTAGTTTGCTGAGGCTGAGAAACACAGGCTTTACTATTAGTAAAATTATTATATAAACAATAAAATTGCAAAATAGAAAAAATTAGAGTAGAAATATGTAAAAGCAATTATAGATTTTCATGAAATAATTTTTGTCTATTTACTTTTGTTTGCCCCTGGGGATCCATTTTTCTCTAACTGGGATTTTTTTCTTTTCTATCTTCACTTTAAAGTATTTGTTTAAATTATTTTTATCTTAACCATATCAGATTATATTTCTAACTCCCTCAATCTTGTGCATATTGCTTGAAAAGTTTCATAATTTTGTTAATTTTAAAGATCACAGTCAACAGTAAATAGTCATAAAGAACATAAATAAAATACATAGATTACAGCAGACTTCATTGTCATTGCTTACTGTCATTTATGAGTAATTGTCTCAATAAATGAGACCATCATGATGAAGCAAGGAGTCCCAAGAACATGATCAATCTGCAATGAATAGGATACACAAAGGACGCAGAACTGCTGTGCAAAGAACAAAATAATGAATAAGTAAGATTATGTTTAACAACTTTCCAAGCAGTTTGTCGAAGTCCCTCTGGGCTTCAGTTGAAGATATCACAATGGAGGCTCAGCAGCTGTCGGTCTAGAGTTCATGAGTTCCCATGACCTTGCTTTGGCTGTCTCTGTATATTCCTACACCACGATCTTGACTTCCCTTGTTCATATATTCCCTCCTCCCTCTCTTCAATTGGATTCCCATAGTTTGGCATGGTGATTCATTGTGGGTCTCTGCCTCTGGTTCCATCATGAAATTTGCAGACAAATGGATGGAACTAGAAAAACCATTCTGAGTGACATAACCCAGACTCAGAAAGACAAACACAGTATGTACTCACTCATGAGTGGATTTTAGACTTAAAGGAAAGGATAACCAGACTACAATCCACAGCTCCAAAGAAGCTAGGTAAAAAGGAAGACCCTAAAAGGAACACATGGATCATCCTGGAAAAGGGAATTAGATAAGATCTCCTGGGTAAACTGGGACAAGGGGACAGTAAAGGTGAGGAAATGGGAAATGAGATCATGAGGGAACAGGATGATGGAGGGGGGAGAAGGACAGAGTCAGAGAGCAATGAAAAGATCTTTAGTAGGGAGCCACTATGGGGCAGAAACCAGGTGCTAAGGAAATTTCCAAGAATCTACAAGGATGATCACAGCTAAGACTCCTAAAAATAGTGGAGTGGGTGCCTGAACTGGCCTTGCCCTGTAATAATATTGGTGAATACACCAACTGATGACATCATAGAGTAACTGATAGAACAAAATGCAGAGATCCACAAACAAGTTTTTCATTTTTCAAGGGGAAAAAAGTCATTTTAAAAATTGTTGGTGTGCATATGAATGATTCCAGGAAAGTTATTTTTGTTTATTTTTTTTTTCAAAGATATGTTCTATTTGCTTTCATTAATTCTGGCATGTATTATTATTACTTTAGTTTCTATGAATGTTGCTTTGCCTATATTTTTCCTCTACTTTAATGGTGTTCTCTTTCGCTTCAGCTTATATCAATAGTGTAATAATTATGAGTTTTAATTATTTTCTCCTGCATTTTTTCTGAATTGTTTGCAGCATATAAATACTCCACTTTATCTCTTTAAGAATTGTTTTAAATGTCTTATCTTAATTTTTAGAAATTTAATTTAAGCTGACATTGGGATATTTCTTGTTACCTTCAATACCCAAGCTGTCATAATGTTGATCATAAAGTTTCCTCTATTTCTTTATAATTTCCATGGCCATGCATCCATTGTCCCTCTTTTCCACTCTGTCGCTGTGTTATAAACCTTAACCCTCAATATCTAATATTATCAATATCTAAAATCTGTTTTGAGTCATCATTAGCCATGCTATTTGTTTGTTTAAATTACTGAACGTTTACTCATTCTGTTCTATTTTCCTTCTAATTTATTCAACACGTTTGAAATAATTGCTGTGTCTAATCGCGAACTATAGCATCTGGATCAATCCTAATTTGGCCTCTCTCAACCATTCTCCCTCTCGTTATAAGTCAGACATTAGCTATTACTCACATGTGCAATTTTATTTTCAAAAAGTTGGAATAAAATACTTTATTATTTTTTAAGAAAGAGAATTTGGTAAGTACTATTTTCCATGAGAGCACCAATCCTTTTCATTTGTTCAGCAGATTCTAAGGATGTTGATCCTTCTCATTTCATTGGGGATCTGCTGTTTTGGGGATGCGCTCAATTAAATAAGCTGAGGTTTGCACTGGGTCCTCCGGGGGAATCCTATAGTATGTGTTTTATAGGACTCTCATGGAAGCAGAATTTTTATGTCTGAACTGGAAATGTTATAGAGAGCTCCAGTTCCTTTAGAAAACATCCCAGCCCTCTATAAAGTACTACTCTGCTCAGGAAAAAGAAAGATGCCTTTGAGGTACACAAAGCACAAATCCACTATGCTAGCCTTTGTGTGTGTGTGTGTGTGTGTGTGTGTTGTGTGCATGTAGTACGTGTGTGTTTCTGTGCTATGTTTTGTGTGTGTGTGTATGTTTATGAGTGAGTGTCTGTGTGTATGAATGTCTGTGGGTGTGTGTGCATGGAGGGGGTAATGTGTGTGTTGTGGTGTCTGTGTTATTTCAAAAGAGGACTATATGCTGCAAGGCACCATTTATGTCACCAGAGTATCAGATAAAAGAGATTTTTCCTGCAAAAGTTTAAGTAAGCATTTTTATAAAGAACAAATAAAATCTACCAAATATGTGCATGCACACCTCTGTGTGTGTGTGTGTGGAGACCAAAGATCAGTGTCGTCTGTCTTTTTCAATCACTCTCCAGTCTTGGTTCTTGATACAGAGTCTCCTATTGAACCTGGAAATCATGAATTTAACCAGACTGGCTGGTGTCTCTGTAGCATTTTATTTCATTTTCAGTTTGAATACAACAATTCTCAAGATTCATTCTCTTTTACAATTTTTAAAAATGTATTTGGCTTTAAAACAGAGGTGTCATTCTATTCATACTGTTTCTGAATTTTGAAAAGTCTTGGATTATAGTAGCCTTTCTTGGAACTGTAACTGTATATGTAACAATTATTTATATCATTTAATCTGTATTTAAATTTGTGGCCAGGAGGTGGTGGTGTATACCTTTAGTCCTAGCACTCAGGAGGCAGAGGCAGGTGTATCTCTGTGATTTCAAGGCCAGCCTGGTCTACAAGAGCAGGTTCCAGGACAGGCTCCAACGCTACAGAGAAACCCTGTCTCAAAAACACCAAAACAATGTAAATAGGTTAGACCATTCCTCATATGAATTATTTTTAATCATTAAAATTATTACCTTTTCTACTCCAAGTACTTTGAACTGAGTCAGTAATAAGTTTCATCCAAAACAGTACCAATTAAAATTTCTTTAGTGGTGGAGACAAACATTTGTAGTTGGAGCAGTAGATGAATCAAAAGCCTCAAGTGGCTTTCAGGACTGGGTCAAGATTCGATGCACACTCCCAAGTGCATTTCAAGTTGACTTACTACGGATTGTTTTAGCTAGTCAATGTGACTGAGATACCTAGATAACAAAGATACAGAGCTTAGTTCCCCTGAAAAATCATGTGCGTTGACTGCAAATCTGTTACACTGACACACACCACCTGTGGTCTAACTGTCTACCTGTGCCTGTGAACTAACCCAAGTCCATATGGGGTCTAACCCCACCTGTAATCTAACCCTACCTGTAGTCTAACCCCACCAGTGGTCTAACCCCAGCTGTGTTCTAACTCCACCTGGAGTCTAACCCTGCCTGTGCCCTAAACCTACTTGTGTTCTAACTAATGTTGCAGGGAGACTGCTTGTCTGTCCTGGACAACCAGAACTGAAATACTCACACAGAAACTATATTAATTAAATCACTGCTTAGCCCATTAGCTCTAGTTTTTTTTGTTTGTTTGTTTGTTTTGTTTTGTTTTGTTTTGTTTGGCTAGCTCTTACATCTTAATTTAACCCATTTCTATTAATTTGTGTACAGCCACGTGGCAGTTGCTTACCAGATAAAATTCCCAGCATCTGTCGCCAACAGATCCATGGCGTCTTCCTGACTCTGCTTCCTTCCTCCCAGATTCAGTTCTGTCTTCTCCACCTACCTACGTTGTACCCTATCAGGGAAAGTCAGTTTATTTATTCATTAACCAATACAAGCAACACACAGAGGGGGCTCCCACAGCAAACTACATTTGTCCAATTTCCCCATTTTAATTTGTTCATTTTAGCTGCCACTTGCCCTAAATTTCCCATTTTTAGCATGTTAATTTCTCTGGAGCTTGAACAGGACATTGAACAGCAATGCAATTACCTGGACCCATTCCATTCTCATTTGCTCCTGTTAGATAATTTTGCTATTTTCATTCTAGCTTGTTTCCATTTTATATATTCTTTTTCCTCTTGATGAAATACTACTTGAATTTACTGCCTGGATTGTGCAGTTAACCCGTTCTTTGAACCTTGGGCCTTACCACCTGAATAAATTACATGTATGTCAATTGTATTTTTTTCAATCTCCTTGGATATATTGTATTGTTATAAATTGAATTTACTACTAATCACGTACCACTCCTGTTCAATCCTAATATTATTTTTCTCATTTCAGCAACCCTCATTAAACTTGAGATTTATCACAATTCACTGAAAGTCTGCATAAAGGAATGAGACTGCACTTGGCCAGAATTCCTTGCCATGGTTTGTTTGTTGGACAGATTTTAAAACAGAGTAGAATGATAAACAATCAAGTATTAAAACACTTTGATAAACAAAAAATTATTACCTTAAGTAGGAAATGAAAAATTGCTGAGGAGCCAATGACTTAAAAGGAAAAAAAATCACACAGTTCCTGAGATCGCTTCTCAACTCTGTCATATAAGATTTAACTATTTGATGGCTTTTATCTGTAGACAAAATGCTACTTTATAGTTTGTCAGGAAAAGCCTCTTGCTCTGGTTCTCTGGTGACATAAATGGACCTTTTCTGAAGTTCAGTCCTTCTGCTGAAATAACACATCATACTTCAAGTACCTACTTGGTTCATATTTAATTATGCACACCTTTAAATTTCACCAGAAAGAAAAGATTGCTTTAAAGACGGTTAAGGCTTGATTCATTAAGAAAAACTAATTACCCTGCTAATTCTTTGGGGTTATTCTCCTGGTACATGAATAAAATCAGAACTGAATTGCTTATTAAAACCTATGATTTGAAGATATCTAAAGGTTTTCAAATCTGAATCTTAGAAACATGTGCTTCTTCCACTCATCGTTTAAGATATCAATATTTGACACTAAACCCAGAAGAGAATAACCTCAACGGTAGGTATCAGTTCCATAGCAACAGTCTAACAGCCAGGTGAGGAGCACACCTGTACTTCAACTGTTTGCTTTGAATTGGAAACATTCCAACATGCAAGAAATTTAACACAGAAAACATAAACTCAAACAAAAATCACAATTATATCCCTGTGAGATGAGGTTACATCATTGGTAGGGGTGAGAATATCCTTGTAACATTTGCCTTTTTGCAGAACTTAAACAGTATTTTCCAGACACAACTGTTATCTTTCATCTACGTTTTGTCTAGCTCAGTTTTTTGATTTAGCTTGCACGAACATTAATTATTTTGATTAATACATTTTGGCCTTCATTAAACACACAGGCAGTCCCAAAAGAATTGCCAAAGTGGGTGTAGCTGTGGGTGTTGGAAGACTAAGAAGTACTAGGAAGACACAAAATGGAGTCAGAACAAGATGGCAGCCTCTTGGTCACTTCATTGCACCAACTCCCAATTGGTGAACCAGAGTTTCACTGAGTTTACTGACAGGAATATGGATGAGGAGTTACTTACAGGAGTAAGACTGTTGAATTACCAAGAGATCTCCTCAGCAAGGGTAATAGATGACAAAAACTGGAACCATGGACTACCAAGCACATCATACAGTGTAGTAAATTTTGTTTCTGTTTGTTCCTTTGGTTGGTTGGTAAGTTTTTATCTAACTAGTTAACTATTTGTTTGCTACATAGAAGATAAAATATAACATGTACTGAGGTAGAACTGTTGCACAAGATAGTCAGGGATGGACACTGGGCAGAGAATGGAACGTTGTGGAGTCTGTTTGTAATGCTGCCAGTAGGACCACAAAGATGCTCCTTGATCCTTATCTGCCTTGATCCTTATCTGGTGGCAACTGGCTTGAATGCAGGGCCTAAGTTCTGGGAAAACTTACAGAGGACATCATAAAAGTGGAAATAGCTTTACCTTGAGGTTGTGATAGATAAGCATCAAGACCTGGGTTCTTTTAATTAAACTAGAGAAAAAGTTGAGTTAGTAGTAATCAGCATGTTTAGGGAGAAGTATGCACTTTGAAGAACAGAATCATCAAAAATCTACTCATAGCCAGTGCCACTTGGCCACTGAGAGCTTCATAAAACTTATACAATAGTTTTTTTTTAATACTAAATATCCACTTTTTTTGGTGTTTTGCTTTCTTTTGTCAACACTTTTTTCAAGTAACTTCTTGCACACGCATGTCCTTTAAAAAATTACTTTAAGGACCATCAAGAAGTCTCAGAGGGGAAAGGTAAAGACATTTGCTCCCAAGGGAAATATGTATCCCAGGACCCATATCGTGGAAGGAAACAAACAACACTGAATGTTGTCTTCTGCCTCCACATCCACCTTGGTAAATGTTCCCTCAGAATTACAGAGATAGATAAACAAATACATAAGTAACATACAATTTAAAATCCCCAAATAAAACTAACAAACTAAAATTAGATATTATTTCATATAAAATGTGATGAAGGGTGGAGGCTTTGTATCAACTTTAATTAGCAGCTCCAAAGACAACATCAGCCCGGTTCAAAAGAGGAGAGAGCACATGTTCAGAACTCATTAGTCACGTGTTGCAAGTTGCCATAGGAAACAGAAATTGCAAGGCACTTCTAATTGTCTATAAGCTCAGAGCACGTAGGAAAAATGAAATTTGTTATCCTTGGGAGATCCCTATTCCGAACAGGTGTAGGTGCTGCCTTCAAGGGCTGCAGATGTAAAAAGAAGAAAAAAGTGACATAGTAGGTTTGCAGTGGATACTGGTGCTGTGACCCTGACTGCTATGCCTCTGAGGACAATGTTTCTCACTGTTTGCTTTCTTCAATAGCTTCAATAAACATATATCACTATGGCCACTGTATTTTTCTTAAATTTTTGTTTATATTTTACTGTGATAGGTTTCAGATCCTCTTTTTTCCCGTTTAAGAAATAGGTTAGCTTACAGTATTATTATTTCTGACAACTTCAGGTTTGAAACTCATATCTGAAAGAGAGAACTCAAAGTAATACTCCTGTTTTATAGTAAGCTAGGTGCAGCAAGGGTGGTTTATATAACCAATCTCTGAGACACAACAAACATAAGAAGCTTACCATTGTGTCTATCCAGGATTTTCATAGTACATATGATAAACATATTTTGAGAAAATAATTTTAAGGAGTTTTTATTAATATGTGTAGCAAACATTTTATTTGGGATGAAGAATTATTTCCTCAGGGAGGACTATTCAAAAAGTTGCATGTACTTCATTTGTTTAGGGTACCTTTTAAACTTCTAAAGCGCATAGAGAGTAGCATGCTTCAAATACGGCCAGTTTTCTACACAGTTCTAAGTAGTATTATACATATGAATATTTATGTACGTTTAAGTCCACTATGCATACAATGGTAAAATTGAAAATAGGGAAAAGCATTGCATTAATATAGATTAAATTTGTAAAACTGTTTCAATCTACTATATAAATGGGCAAAATGGTACACAGTGAATATGAAAAAATGCAAGTTCATTCTATGAACGTCATTCAAGACTGAATCAATATTAATGCATTGTATAAAGTCATGAAGCTTATAATTCATAAATAATAAATTAAAATAAAATTTAGCAAATGCTTTTAAAATGAATTTTAATATGTAAAGCACTTCCAAATCAATTATCTTTAGTGATATCCAGCTAGCTAAGAATTTTTTCACAGACCTGTAGCTTAATACAAATGGGTTCAAATGAATAATGTAATCACATTCTACAAAGGGAACACTCGACCAAATAGAACCACAAGTTATTCCTGGGGAATCTAGGAAAAAGAACTGGATGCTTTAAAAATAAATTTAAAGAATCATAAATTTAAATGAAGGAGATAGACTATTAATTTTCATGAATAACAAGTGATCTTGCTAAAACATTAATGATTGTCACTCCTGTGTAAGACGTTTTTGTCTCCCTAGCAAAGCACAGGTTTTTAACCACCTATACATCAAAAAGATTAGCAGGTTTGGAAATGTACTTTTTGAATTGTGTGGGACACATTGTGAGCTGACATGTTCTTAGCAATGAGAAAGCTATTTAAGTCGTAATATATAGGAAAGGGGAAATACAATAAAATACCAGGAACTACAATCTTGTCCCCAGTAATACATAGGAATTAAGCTCCCCAGCAATTCTAATAATTTCCTCATGGTTTGTAAATGGAACAATTGGTGAGAATTTTCAAAAACTATAAATGGAAGTTGTGTGAATAGATGCAGTTACAAGACAGTCGAGGAATAAGATGGCAAGTATCAGATGGGTGATGAGTCAAGAATTTGAAGGGGCAATTATTATAAATCTACTTACAATAAGTCTTTATAATATTAAGTATTTTTTTGTAATGATTGTTTCTCATTTTCTGTTGCTAAGTGGAATTAGTCTCCATTAACAAAAAGTTCATCAAAGTGCATAACTATTCAGAATGCTGTCTGTGATTTTAAATGTGTATCTAGTAGTGTCTATAAACCCAGATACTAAACTATAATTTAACAGACAGTGGGATACAGAAAAAGTAAATGTTTTCATTCCATTTGTCTTTACATAAAAATTTTAAATGTGTCATTTGGATGCAATTATTGATTAAAGATAAACTTCAGAGTGTTATTATTTATATTGCTAAGATATTAGTTTGTTCTGTGCTTGTCTTATGTCCTGAATAAAACATAATAGAACAGTCACAGAAGCAAAATGGCAACTAGTTTAAACATGAAAGATGTGATACCGTGTGCATTACATTGCAAGCTACCGTCAGATTTGAGAACCTACTGTTCTAGCAAGTTGAGAAAATTCAAGGAGTCAAAGAATCTAAGCAAACCGTCTAATATTGTCACAAAATGCAGGCTGAGGCAGTTTCTATAACTAGGCTTTCAATTTCTAATCCGTCCTTGGTACTTGAATACCCTTTAATCACTTTGCAGTAACATAAACACAAAACTCTGACCATATTGAAGAATTGTTTCACTTAAATTTTGAGTAATATAACCACCTAAAGTTATGACGCAGCCAACTTGGGAAACAGTACTGAATACTGTGGCTTTCATGTCTACTTTGCTATGTATATTTAGAGAACATTGAATGATGCCAGGAACTTTTCTAGGGACAGAGAATACAACATAGCCTAAACCACACTCTTTCCCTCATGAAATTGAAATTCCAGTTTAGAGAAAAACAGTATAGATAAGTGATAGAAATATATATAAAGGTATAAAATAGGTAAGGAATTCTTGGTATGACTTTCAAAAAGAAGATTTTTAATAAGAAAATTATCAATAATGAGATCATAATCCATAAAGGAATTTGAAAGGCAAGTGGAAAGAGCACAAATGCTGGTGATAGCAGTAAATTTCCCAATCTAAGGAAAAGGAGGAGGTCTAGGTCGCGATTTAAGGGGGAGCAATAGGCACCCTACACGTTGTAGCCCCAGCCATAACCTGAACTAGAAAAGCTCAAAATGTAACTGTTTGGACAAGGATGATAGTGGGTAGGAACTCATAATATTTTTAGTATAATTGAATGAGGGTTTACTGATGTTTTGAATTGGGATGTGAGTCAAAAATGACAGAAAAAGTTTAAAAACTGTTTTTTACGCTAAAATAAGTTTAGTCCTAAATCATAGCCTTATAAGAAAGATATTGCCCGTCTCTGAGGTGAAGAATGAAGTAGGAAGACCAGATGGATGGTAAAGTAAGGGACTTAGTTTTCCTTAGTGAATTCTTTTAGTATTGATCAAAATTAAGTGGATAAATTTGTCACTATAGGTACATAGGAAAGTTCTAGAAATAAATGCATAATAGATATACTCTTGTTGGGGGCTGCTTATTCATACTGTCTTCCCAGAATAAACACACACACACAGAGAGAGACAGAGAGACAGAGAGAGAGAGAGAGAGAGAGAGAGAGAGAGAGAGAGAGAGAGAGAGAGAGAGAAACCATATTATTTAAATCACTGCTTGGACTATTAGCTTTTGCTTCTTATTAGCTAAGTCTTATATTAATTTAACCCATTTCTATTAATCTGTATATCATCCCCAGGGTGTAGCTTACTGGGTAAAATTCCCAGCATCTGTCTCTGGTGGCTCCATCATGTCTCTCTGACTCTGCCTCCTTCTCCCAGCATTCAGTCCAGTTTTCCCTGCCTACGTTCTGACCTATCAATAGGTCAAGGCAGTTTCTTTATTCATTAGCCAATAAAAGCAACACATAGACAGACCTTCCACACCAATATACAGTTTTAAAATTGATAGTGCACTGAGGTAGAGATTAATGTTAATAACTAAAATTCACTCATTTAATAGTGAACAAAGCCCATCACATTCCATATCCAGAAGGCAGAAGTAAGAGCAATTAGGAAAGTGGAAATAGAAGTACTAGAGACTTCGGAGAGTTTACAGAGAGCAGCTTCCAGGAGTGAGCTAAGAGCTAGAGCAGAGGAAAAAAATGGAGAGAATGAATCTTCAAATTATGGTTGGTTTTGATAACACATGTACTCATGTGATTCTGTTACGATCCATTCCTATGACTAAATAGGAGAAGGTGTCTGATTGGAGTTGCTCGAGAAAGGACGGAACTGTAGAAAGGAGAGATAACACAGCCAGAGGTATTTTAACTTTAACAACATTGTCCAAGCAGGAAAACTAAATAATTTGACTCTACATTGCCCAAGATTATAGTGAATTTCCACATGGTAGTACTAATTGAGGTAGAAAATAGTGGATGGGCTTCATATATATTCAGATGGTAGAATCATTCAAGCAGAATCAAAGACATGAGCGATGAACTGAGGTAGGCATGAAAGACTAGTACTTTAAAGAGTTCGCTGGAGAGGTCACCAGAAATATGGGTTGGTCACTGATGGAGAATGTAAGCTCCAAGAGGAGTTGTTTCATGAAGATGCAAATTCAGAGCCCGGCAGTGATCGCACACGCCTTTAATTCCAGCACTCAGGAGAGAAGCAGAGGCAGGCAGATCTCTGTGAGTTCGAGACCAGCCTGGTCTACAAGAGCTAGTTCCAGGACAGGCTCCAAAGCTACAAAGAAATCCTGTCTCGAAAAAAACAAAAACAAACAAAAAATGCAAATTCAGTTTCATGCAATAGTGTGGGTGGTATGGTGCAAGAGAAAGGCAATGATGAGGAAAAGAAATGGGGGAGTGTTTGCCATGTAGGAGAGACACAATCTGCTATGCAAATGGATTTGGTTGGTGGTTTGCCTTTCTAAAAAGCCTGCATGGTTTCCCCAAACAGGTAAAATGTTGGAGCATGTGTACACTACAATGAAAAAGTGGGACAAACGGGATGGCAGGATTTCCAAATTCTCTTCATCTGACTTTGCTCTCCAGTGAAACAGAAGACAAGGATGTCTAATAAGACTTAGCAACAGTGGGGTTGACAGTTAGAAGGCAGACAGACTTGAAGACTCTGGTGTGGTTGAAAACTCAATCGGCAAGGGAATTTTAGCTGTTCATTTGCATGCTACCTGAACTTAGTAACTGCAAAGTTTAAACTGAGAGATTTATCTCCATCTGCATTTCTTGGCTCATAAACAGGTCTAAGGTAGGATAATGGTTGTATTTCATTTGGGTTTAAAATTTGCCTAATAAGAAGGATGGATAGTCAAGGGATCAAGTGAGTCATGGGGACATTGGAGAAGATCACATTGATGATAGACTATGGAGAGGTTCCGAGGGAAAAGGGAGAAAACTCCTAAAATACGAATGAAGGAATTTGGGAGGCCCAAGCATTATCAGAACCCAGTGGGTGCAGAACAGATAAAAGGATGATTAGTCTTGAGTTGATGGGTTGTCTTCTAGCAGGACTTAATATGGAGACTGACTGAACAAGTAGTTACATAATTGCTTAAGGCAAAGTTGCTAAAAACAAATAATTTAGAAGTGGTTTCTTTAAGTGTCTGTGGAATTCATGCACAAGGGTTGTTCCAGGGTACATTTGTTACACATGGTACTGGTTCTGTAAGGACATTTTCATACAACTACCTAATATACTTTGAATATATTTCATTTTGTTCCTATCAGTTCCCTTCGTGCTCCTACACAGCTTTGCTAATACTTTCATGAGGAAGCTGTTTTTGATAACCTATTTTTCTCTCAAATGTTACATATCAATTAATTCTTCTACCTCAACTCTATTTCCAGCACCAAACTGTAGCACAGTCCACTCTTTCTTTTGTTTCTACTCCAAAATAATCTCTCTGGGTGAATCCTGATGCTTTCCCAGTTTCCTGCTAGAATAAGCATTAGAGGGTGCTGGATTAATTATCTTGCTCACATCTTTAAGGAATGTCTTTCAGCAGCAAAAATTATTTAATACAATTTTTTGAATACTTTCCACCCTAGGTCGTAAGTTCCATTCTCTTTTCCTTTGTATCTTGGGTTGCTCAGTCAAGTCCTGGCATCCTGTTAGTCATGATAAATATCTGCTGAACAAGGAATGGACTGGTAAGTCAGCTTCCCATAATTTACAGTCACTTCTGCATGGGCAGGAGAACTGAGAGAATTCATTACTCAGGGAATGGAGAATCTTTGTTGTATTTAAATTTTTCATTGAGAGATATAGTGTTGCCTTTCTCTAGATCTCAATATCCTTTCCTAAATGTGAAAAAACAATCTGAAGGGAATTTGTGCCAAATAGTGCCTCCTGGTCTAAAGTTCAATCATTGTAAATTCTAAGTTATCTTGATACCGATTGGAGAAATCACACATTTCAATAACCTGAGATTCTGTCTGGGTTAAAGTGCACTGAACAGGGAAGACAATCGTACCATCTCATTTGCTGTTGTTCTAATTGCCAGGACTGGTAGCGTTCATGAACAGGTCCTCAGACGTGTGGCAGTGCTTAACATAGCTGGCGAATCAGCTTCTTTTGGAAGCACATACGGAGCAACCTTATGCTGGCCTGCATCCTGCCAACAGCCACAACAGTTCTAGGTCATTCCTGTGCCAGTGACTTTGACACATTTTTCCCTACATAGTACCACACTAAAAAGCTTTGAGACATTGGCTTCTCTCACTGCTGGTCCATCAGCAAAGGGAAAGTAAGACCCTGGGCCAAGGCTATGATGCATGATAAGGAGAATGTATGTCAACGTGGATGGTTTTTCCATGATTCTAGCTAGGGATCATTCCTCATGTCAGAAGCAGTGTGCCAATTGCTTTTCTAAAGATCCTGGGTTGCCTCATGCTGCTTGGGGAAATGCACTTAGATGCAAAATCAGAATATTTAGGAAAATTGCAAACTTTTTGGCTCTGAATAACTAAGCAGAGGGTGCATTTGTAGTGTATTTAAATAACATCTCTTTTCTTCTTGTCTCTTTTGGAACTGTATTACCAAAACTGGCCAGACAAGGCTTGTACAGCCCATCTACCAGTGATAGCAATAGGGTACTTTACTGTGGCCAGTTATATTGGCTTTAGTGTGAAGAAGGTTCTAGAACAATAGCCTGTACTTTTCAAGCCATTATAACTAACAGGCTGTCTTACCCTCTGGTGAAAATACCTCCAATTGCATTTTTAGTTCAACAACAATTCTGCCATCAAAAATGATGATGAAAATGATTACGATGATGATGGTGGTGATGGTAGTAATTTCAGAAAATTCAGTTACTGAAATTTACTATTTTCATGAATATGACACTTTTAAAATAAAAAAATGAGAAAGAAGAATTCTATGTGTATCATTATTTTTTCTTTATAGTGTTTTATATCTGTCTTAACTCCTGTATAGTAGGTTTGCTTGTTGCCTAAGACAGCACACTAGGAGCAAAGCTACTTCCTAAATGTGACGTAGCAAATTTCTTCTCAACAGCAAATTATAAAAATGACCTCAATATTTTTGCCTAATCTCTCCAGGAAATAACCTCAATAACAGAGAAAAAATTACAAAATAAAAATAAAGCTTAAACAAGCAAACAGATCACAAGGCAAAAGTTCTACATGATGAAAGTGCACTTGTGGCTGTCAGACTTTTCCTCTCAGCCCCTCTGGGTTTTGTTACTTAAAGAAATTCATCCATTTAAGACTAGAAGTCATAAAATAGAGCTGCTCTAAATGGGTCACACTCTGAATTTTCTGCTTTAGGAAGACATAATTTTGACTTTACTTCTTAAGAATGAAAACGGTATAATGTTCAAGTTGAGTTTTTTTGATTTAAAGGAGTAAGGGAATTGAAGCTAAATTATGAGTCTTGTGAACCTAAAATACATTAATTACATGTAAAAGCGTCAGCTTACTCTATTAGAGAAAATTTCACTTTTATCCTACATAAAAACATTATAGAGAACTGAAATGTATTTGCTGATTATTCATTTTCCTCATTTTCATATTCATCCATTTCCCCGAAGATGAAGGATTGTAAAGTGCTATAAATTAGATCCATGTGGGTGCTCATTTGAGACAGATAGTGCAGGGTACTTCCTTCATGGGAAGGTGTGAAGTATGTGGATGTCACTGTCAGTTCCAATGAGAGAGGTGTTCACAATGTAGGTGAGGAACCCTGCACATTCACCAGGCCATTCGGGTGGGAAATTAGCTTATAAATCTAACCTAAAGTTGCTAATTATTTGATTGCATTGTAGTTGTATCTGTACACTGAGGACCATTTCTTTCAGAACATTTATTCAAAATGAGTATAATCACATTATAACTTTTCCTCATAATTTCTCTATTACAAAAAAAAACTTTAATACTGGTTAAGATTTTATATTCAGTAATTTGGAGCTAAAGAGAAAATAATAAATGATAATAATAATAAAAAATTTGCTTTTTGAATACCATCCTAAATCACAGTTTAAGAAAGGTCACCTACTCAATATTAAAGGAATGTAAGTATATAACTACTGTGTTTCACTCTGAAGAAAGGTACAAGCACCAGTAGAGTAGAGAGAGTGAATCTCGGAGGGTTGTGAGGGGAAGTAAAGGGATGAGAAGGGAAGGGAAAGGGAGAGAAGACAAGGGGAGGGGAGGGGAGGGGAGGGAAGGGAGGGGAAGGGAGAACAAAGTCTAACAACATGAATGTTCTAGGTTTTGGCTTATATAAATTTCGTACTAGAATATGTGAAAATGTTTTGATACTGGCTGTCAAACCACCAAAGAATTTTCCTATAAACAACCTTATCACTTAAAAACAAACCATATCTGCATTAATAGTTTTACAGTTAATTTTCCTTGAACTACACGACAATGTAAAGTTACTTCTAACCTAAACTACCAGCACAGCTTAAAATACACTAAAAATTAAAATTGATTTGGAATGGAGATATCCTTGAGATTTATGTGTATGAATTGCTGCTTTTGCCATATTACACCTAAATCAATTTATTTTATGCTTACTGTATTCTAGTATACTGTTTTATTACATTGAATCTGGCCTACAACCAATATAGACACATTACAAAAAGTTACATCATAAAGTCAGTAGAAATAAGCCAACCAGAAAGGTGAATATCCCTGTTAGGATTATCACTGCCTGGATGTGCTGTGTTCAGCATATTTTAACCCAGGCTTCACACATTGATAAACTGCTACGGAGGTGGTGAAGAAAAATTAGAAAGATTGCTAATATTATAATTAGACTACTTTTAACAAGTTATTGAAAATAGTGGCATTTGGTTCTGTGGTTAAGAGCACTTACTGCTCTTCTGGAGGGCCAGAGTTCAGTTTTCAGGACCCATATTGGGCCTTTCACAACCCCTTGTAATTCCAGCTGAAGGGGCTCTGATTGGTTCTTCAGGCATCTGTAGGCACCTAATCACAATGGGGGCATATTCTCACACAAGCACCGACATAGGTATAAATTATATGGATTTGACATTTTAAAAGTTTGATTTTTCTATAAATGGGGTGACATTCTTCATGTATTGATATTTTTTTTCAAAGAAACACTTGACTTTAAATAAACTTTGTTAGAGATTACTTACCAATGTTTCACAAAACTCTTGGGCACGAGTGGGTGGATACGAGCTCTGAGAGGCGGTTCAGACAACAGGGTGCTGTGTTCCAATGAGTGTGTGGTCTTAGACGTTCGTACCTCATTGGGAGAAATCAACCACTACATGGGTGGCTTTGAAAGGTGTATCTTTCTCTAGTTGTCTGTCTGTCTGTCTGTGTCTGTTTCTGCTTCTTTTATCTCCTGAGTTGAACACCCATTTCATCTATTCTTCCTCCCTCACCACGGTCCAGAAACAATGAAGTGATTTATCGAAGACTGAAACTTTTGTTACTGACCCAAAGTAAACCTCTCCTTTTTAAAGTTTTCATGAAGTATTTTGCTATAGTTGTAACTTCAAAGTTTTCTGCATTCTTATGACTTCCAAATATATTTCTGTCTCCAGATACTATTCTTTATCCAAAAAGCCCTCATATTGGTTTTTATAAAACTCTCAAATTGTCAAATCTCTTCTCTCTCTCTCTCTCTCTCTCTCTCTCTCTCTCTCTCTCTCTCTCTCTCTTTCTCCCCTCTGTTCTCTTTTTTTCTCCCATTCCTCCCTTTCCATTTAGAGAAACTTCTCCTTCCTCCAGTTTTCCCATCTAAGATAATGGCAATTCCATGCATTCACAGGACCAGGCCAAAACAAAGCTTTTCATCAGACCTAATAGCTCTCTCATAGTCCAACTGAATTATCCCATAAGGAAACCCAGTGTTCTCTACTATGCATTATAATTATATCCACAAACTACTAAAAACTCACACAATTTCCACTGTTTGAAATTTTTTATCTGTTAGCTACATTAAATCCAGTATGGTCTCCTCATCCCTATTTTGTCCTAAACCTATAGAGACTTTTGGGAAAATGTGGCTACAGCCAACTACTTTTGTGCTGTCCTCTATTAAATATCCTACCATAGTTGCTGTCCTGCTACCATAGAGTGAAAGCCAGCGTCCCTTCAAAGAATTGGTCCCTTACTGATCTCACATAGCACACACTTCAGCTGGGTTACATTTTCTGATCACCGTAGATCCATCCTTGTAAACACAAAGGTATATTCTAGCCTTGAGAAACAAGCTCTTCTAGGCTTCAGTTATCTTCACCCTTAAGGAAAGATTGAGGAGAATCTATTTTGTACTTCTGATGGCATCTCCTTTCTACATCCGAAGCTAAAGCATATTGTTTTAGTTTTGTCTGTATTTTTCTTTCTTCCAATATGGTCTTTCCCTTTTTTTGGCTGTACTTATTTGCTGTCTTTTTCTATTAAAATACAGGAGGCAGAGACATCATCTACCATTGTATTTCAAGAGCCTGACACAGCATCTGAAAACAGTGAAATTCAAGGAAACATTTGCTGGATGATTGATTCTCAAAATATCGACCTAAAAGATCAATTCTTGAACATTAACACTGTCCATATATCTACACTTTTAATTTGAAATTATATAATTATTAATAAACAAGGAAAAGGGCTTACCAGTGATAAAACAAAGAAATGATTCCACCTAGTTTAGCTTAGTTGAACAGTTAAGCTTTTGGGTTTTTTTTTTTTTTTTTTTTTTTTGAAATTACTTAAAAGAGTATGGCCCATACGTGACCAAAAAGCAGCTTCATCACCAAAAGGCCTTCCCAGAATTAAAGATGCAAATGCAGCTCCTTGAATATAGACAAGTCCACTAAAGATATCCTCAATTCTCCTAACCATTATCAGCTGTTCATATAACCCGGAGGAAGGACCCTAGGAATCATGTAACTTTCTACGTTACTTGAATTTTGTACCTTTACTGAGTTTCATTCCCTTCACCGTCATACGGGTCTACTTCTTCCTTTCTGGAGGAAATATTCCTGTGCACCAAAATAGCAGCCCTTCTACAGCCACAACACCTGGAGTGTGCCCCGCCTCATCTGATCCCAGGCGCTAACCTTGAATGGGACTGGCTAGCTCACCTGGGAGAAAAAAAGCAGTAAAAATGCTGTGCAGAGTAGATTCTTATTCAGTATCATAAGGAGGGAAATCCTGCTATTTCCTAGAATCTGGGAGAACCTGAAGTTTACTGCACGAGTAAAATCACACAGTCATAAAAAGACTAGTGTCAACGTGGCACAAGCTAACGTTATCTGCGAAGAGAGAACCTCAGTAAGAAAGTGGCTCCATATGATTGGGTCATAGGCAAGTCTGTGGGGCATTTTCTTCATTAGTGATTGATGGGGAGGGCCAAGCACATGATAGGAGGTTGCCATCTTTTGGCTAGATTTTCTTGGTTCTATAGGAAAGAAGGCCAAGCAAGCCACTATAAGCAAACAAGTAAACAGCATTTTATAACAACCTCTACATCAGCTCATGCCTCCAGGTGCCTGCCATGTTTGAATTCCTGTCTCCCTTCCATGATGAACAGAGACACAGAAGTTTAAGCCAGATAGACCCTTTTCTCCAAAACCTGCATTTTTGTCATGATGTTTCATTGAAGGAATAGACACCCTAGCTAAGACAGTTATCATATAAATTAGTTAAATCAATAGAACGAGAATATAGTGGTATTACCAGCACCTAGGCAAAGGAAAAGATAAGAAGTTCTTATTTGGTAGATGGCATTTAATTTGGCATGTGTAAATGTTCTGATCATGTATTTCCCAGTAGTGAGAAGTTCCTAAGCTATATAACTGTGCAGCTAAATGAGTAAGGTCTTATAACACCTTATGGTATTAATTCTTACCAAAAAAAATCAACATTTAAAAACTAATGGAAAATTTTCAAATTATCCAAAAACTGTTCAAAGTTTTTCATCAAAATCACTACATAAATGAACAGAAAAAAATAAAATTTGGGTGCCTCTTATTTATTTAGTATGCATGAGTTTCAAACATCAAACCTTGGGTAAAATTTTTGGAAAAAAGGAAAGGAAGACTTTATCAAGGGGTACAATGATCACATATCACTTGATACATAACTTATAACACTAAGAAAGAATCTTCTATTCTCTGGAAAGCTGCCATAGTTCTCTCTGTGTGTGGATCATCTCACAATAATTTATCCACTCTAATTTTAATGCCAAGGAATATTTCCATGAGTTCATCTCTCAATATAAAAAGAAATGTATATATATACATTTCTTTTCTGTAAGAATTACTCATTTAAGAACAGCCTGATCTAAAATTTTGGTGCAATGGTATTCCAGTGTTCCTCATTTATGTCAAACTTATCTTTTCTAAATTTTAATGTCAATATTCCACAAGGCCCATGTTTATCCTATAACTAAGATATACAGTGAATGCCTGGCTTTGCATGGGGCATTGGAAGATGGTAAGTGGTGGTGATAATGCATTTGAGAAGCTACGTTTGGTCATGTCTTCATGTCTAACCCTCAGTAACAACTCGGGGGAAAGGGGCAGGAGACCCTCTCAGATTGCCAAGACCTGATACACATCTTGAGATCTGCTGGGAAAGGATGAATATGTACACAAGGCTCCACTGAGAAGAAAGCTGGATGCTTGTTTCTAGCTCTTCTCATATTTCATCTTACGCATTCTCCCCCCTTGTTGTTGTTGATTTTTCTTTACCCTCTCATTATGATAAGCCATAGCCATAAACTCTCCAGTTCTGTGTCTTAGGAGTTTCTATAGTGAATTATGGATTCTGGTAGTGGTCTGGAAAAGCTCAATGCATTATGCTATGAAACAGAGTATAGAAAATGACTAGACACTCAGTTCTCCATCAGCTTTACAATACACCCACATATTTTGTCTCCTAATGAGAATAGATAGTTGAATACAATGGAGAGATCCAAATGCTGGCTTTGCTTATTATATAATAAGGACATACAAATACAAATAATACAAAGACTTATCATAAAACTATTGGACAGATTGTGAAAAAAAGCAATTTATTCAAGGGTACTGTTGAATCTGTGAAGTATTGCATGGAAAGAACATAGAAACCTTTCTAAAGGAGCAATGAAAAAGAAAAAAAAGATAGCTTGTTTAAAAGTCTGTATTAGAGTTTTTAATTCTGTAAGTATTCTAAACAGTTGCTACAGGAATTGTATTTTTAATAATCCTATGCTTTTAAGTTGACACATTTTTGTGGTGCAATTATAACAAGAGTATTATTAGAGGTGCTAGACCAGGTCACAGGAACGTTCAAGGCTACAGTCATTTATGGCAATGTTTAGCTTCGCAATTTCAATGTGAGAATCTGCCATGGTCTCCCATTTAGAGACTGTGGTGGTGTTTCAAGACTTAACATGTTCAGCACAGCAACTTTAAAAGCAACACTTTTTCTTATTACAAAAGACATGCTCTCTTAGATTTCTTAAAATCCAGAAGATAAATTTAACAAGCCATCCAGAGCCCATCACTCATAAGCTTTCTGAAAAGTACAAATTATATTTATAGCCTATTTTTTATTTCGGTAACTACATTATAAATACTCCTTTTGCTAGCAAGTATCAGTGCTTTCCAATTTTCTGTTTAAAACAATCATAGTTGCTGTGTGCATGATTTAAGTCCTTGATGAGATGCATTTCCTCAATATTGACACAGAGGATGAAATTTTCATATCAATCCATGTTCTTGCTTTATTCTTCCACATAAAAGTGGGGGCTTGGAAGAAGGCTCATCAGTTAAGAGCACTTACTGTCCTTGCAGAGGAACTGGGTTGGGTTCCCAGCTCCCATATTGTGACTCACAATCTTATGCCCCTTCTGACCTTTGTGGCCACTGCATATGCCTGATGCACATACACTCACGCACACAGACACATACACATTAAATAAATAACTGGATAATTCTGTTTGTATTTGTGTCATTAAGAGTCCACAAGAGAGCAATTTTGTTATTTATGCTTTTATTTGAAATTAGAAATGATACTAATATAGAATGGTAACCATATGTTGGTATATATACCTATAGTCCTATCACTTGAGAAGTGTAGTCTAGTCAACCCCCAGCTACTAGTGAGTCTGGAGCAGCTTGCGTTACTTGAAAATTTGTCTCTCAACAACAAGGAAAAGGTTTGTTATGGTTATTTTCTTAGGAAATAGACTAATGTTATCGGATGTGCAGTTTCAGGACTGTTTACTTAGCGGAAGTGGAGTTTTTCTTGCACGCATGTTACCGTGTGGTATTGCCATACTTTCAAACATCTTGGCAGAGATACAAGACTCTGGAGTGGGAGCCAAGTAAGAGTTCATGAGTCAGATCAGCCACAAAAACTGTCACATCATTGTTATCTTACACTCGTGCACATTTCCAGACGCCAATCAGGCAGTGTAAAGAGTGTCACACACAGTAAGCAGCATGTTAGAGCAATCATATGCTGATCACAGAGAACACAGGCATTTACATTGGCATCTGTATAGGAAAGAGCATCTGACTTTTGCTCTTGATTGTTAGTTCACATTAGAGGTCCCAACCCACTGCAGGTGATGCCATTCTGGGGGCAGGTGGTCCCAGATTATATAGAAAAATCAATTAAGCAAGAGCCTGACAGTGAGCCAGAGAAAAACATTCCTCTAAGGTCTCTGCTCCATTTTCCTGCTTGAGTTTGTGCCGTGGTTTCCCTTGTGATTGACTATAAACTAGAAGTATAATCCAAATGAACCTTTTAGTCTCTAAGCTCTTTTTATCACAGCAACAGAAAGGGAATATTCATACTGAGAAGAATCACGGAAAGATCAGTTTCAGTGTACTATGTTGGGCCTTGTGGCTGCAATCTTTACCAAGCAGTTGAGGAGAAAAGATGGTCTGCACATGAACATCTATTGCCACAATAGATGGCTCTCCTTCCATTTCCCCACAGTGTTTAAAACACTGAAATCCCAGGGGTCCCTGAAGATCATTGATATGCATTCTCCTTCCTTCCTTCCTTCCTTCCTTCCTTCCTTCCTTCCTTCCTTCCTTCCTTCCTTCCTTCCTTCCTTCCTTCCTT